>NC_132912.1:25046353-25350912 GCF_047675955.1 Chlorocebus sabaeus
TTAGGATAGGTGTATTTCAGTTTTTCTCTGAGTTCTAAGGCAAATACTTTAGAACTGGGAGGTAGATTTTAGTCCTAAAGCGTGACCGTTGTTAGGGTAGGGTTTTGTTTTTGTTTTTGTTTTTTGGTTTTTTTTTTTTTTTTTCTTAGAGATAGCGTTTCACTCGGTCACCCAGACTGGAGTGCAATGGCACGGTCTCGGCTCACTGCAACCTCAACCTCCTGAGTTTAAGTGATCCTCCTGCCTCAGCCTTCCAAGCAGCTGGGACTACAGGTACATGTCACTATGCCTGGCTAATTTTTTCGTTTTTTGTAGAGACATGGTCTCGCTATGTTGCCCAGGCTGGTCTTGAATCCTTCTGCCTTTGCCTCCCAAAGTGCTGGGATTACAGGCATGAGCCACCATGCCCTGCTGGGTCAGGTCTTAAACTCCCTTTGTCTTTCCTGCAATATGCAGTTGCTAAAAGCTCTGCTCAGTTCATTCTTTCCAGTTTCTAGTTCTTGTTTTCCCTTGAGTATCCTTAGAGCCTTGCCTTGTACATGCTGCATTCAAGAATGAGCCAAGTATTAAAGGTAATTTATGCCTAGATTTTTGGGGCTCATCTTGACTGTGGATTTCTCCCTTTATGGAATTCCTCTCCTCAATTTCTAACCACTTGGGCAGCTCCTGACTCCCTCTCTGAGGGAGTCAGGTCAGCAAAGTAGCTGCTTTTCACTTAAACTTTATCCATTTATGCCTTACCATCTGAGGAATGCTCTCAGGGAAAAGGTGAATACATGTGGACCTCATCCAATGTAGTTGCCCTATCTCAAGGGTTGAAATCCTTTTCATTTTTGCTGACTTTTATTCACGGTCCGTTACCTTTAAGAGGCTGTTTGATTTATTTTTATTTTGTCTGGAGTTCATAATTTATATTTTTAAGTGGGTTAGTCTGATAAAAGTTTCTTTACCTTATCTGAAGCTGGTAGAATGGGCAAGATGAGACCACAACTAGTTAATTTCTTCCAGTGTATTCTTATTATATGACCCATCCTGCTCTATGCTTTTCTTTTGAGGGTCAGATTTCTATTCATTGCCAAGTTATGAAAAAGTAAGAGGATAATATGATATTAACATAATGATTTTTAAAATATAAGCTGTAGTAGTGATAAAAATAATGAGTTTCTTTCTAAAAAAAAAAAAAAAAAGAGGAATTCTCCAAGAAATGAAACAGCTTCAAATATGCATGAAATATATTTGCATAAAAATATAAACATCTAAGTTTTAGTCACATAAGATCTGCAGGCTAACCATCCCCTGAAAAGTAGTTCTCTGTATTTCAGAAGCTATTTTCTGAATTTTAAATTTGAAACTGAGACATTGATGACTAATAAATAAGAGACAAAAGAATATAATTCTCTTCTGCTTATAGTAAGACAATAAAACAATGTTAAAAGTCATGTCTTTGTTATATTAAAAACTGTTCAAGCACCCTAAAATGCAAGCTTATGGTGACATTTAAGGGCAGAACCAGTTGTCCTATCAAGTTGAAGTAACTGTGTGCAGCAATTCTACCAAAGGTGTCTTCAGAGCAAAAATAAAAGATATGTATATAGATATAAATACAGACAGAAACATAACTGATAGAATTCTAATCAACGAACCTGATTTCGTAATTCAAATATAATTTCCAGAAATTATTTAAGTCATTCTTTGGTTGAACATTGATTAAAATCAAAATGGTCTCATTATCCTTTTTGTCAATGGTAACAGGATTGAAAGAAAAACAAAACTGCAAGAGGATATATCAATCAAAGCTTAGCAAATGCTATGAGAGGTTTATTAATTATTATAACTCAATCTGGCTATTTTCTTCACTGAGGAGATGGAATATATCCTGGTGGAACAATCAGAATGATATTAGAAATTCTGTCTTTGCAAGGCCAGAATGAGCTATTAAATGCTTAAGTACATTCTATCAAGTTCAGAATTAATCTCACTGATTTAAAAAAATTCACAACCAATAGTACCTTCAGGCTTTTGATGAACACATTATGTCAATCATTAGAACTATTGCCTTCATTTTCTCATGTGGGTAGTAAGCCCTAATTCCATAGTTGAATTTTTTTTCTTGCATCTGATAATCTCTACAACACCATAGAGATGCAAAACTTTCCATATGCTTTATAGAAGCCGCTTTATAGCGAGATCACCTGCATGCATCCGCGTCCTGGCTTTATCACCAGCATCAAGACCTTGGGCAAGTGACTTAATCTCTCTGTGCCTTTGTTTCTTCATCTAGAACATAAGGATAAAAATACCTGCTTTCCTGGTTTGTGAGGATGACAGGAGATAGTGCATATAAAGCTCTATAATTTTTCGCTTTCTACAAAATCATGGCCCTTTCATAGAATGGACCTAAAATAATCTTGTTTCATAAAATATTAAAATCTCACTATAACTTTTCATGAACAGATTGACTTTTTTTTGTTTTTAACCAACCTCTGCTATTGTATCCCAGCCAAAGAGTTTATTTACTAAAGCACCCCAAGGACTTTGTTAAATGGTGACTGTACTTGAAAGTAAGCCCTCTGTGTTAATTTCCATCCTCTAGAAATTCAGAATGTTTCAGTAGAAGCATTTTATTTTATTTAGGTGGAAAAAGTGAGAATTTGTCATTTGTAAGTTAATTTGGGGTCAGTCGAATCTGTGGACTCTTACTTTGCTTTTCAACAAATAAAATTAGTTTTTGGTAACAAACTTCAGAGTAATTGACTCTGAGGCTGCTGGCCATTTGGGCATTGTCTATCCAAATTCTTATAGTCCACAGAACGGAAAAACCCAGTTTTTCCTTTTATAAATTTAATTCAAACTCTCAAGGTTTGTTCAGGGATGGTAATTACCCTCTTCAATTTTTCCATGATGAGGCTGTTACTGAATGTCAGCAAGTGGGATTCAACATCAGGAGCATGTGAGGCCACTGGAAAATGTTCCACTGTCTCTCTTTCTTTCTAGGTCACTCAGTATTTGATTATCCAGACTAATTGTGAACAGGGAAAGCATGAAGAATTGAATTGTACAGACAAGCTCTTGTACCTTATTTTGGCTGAAGACTTCCTTCACCCTGCTTCTCAAACTTTTTCTGTTTTTCAGAAGAACTAGCAAGTAAGGTAGAATAGTGTTTCCTGGTTTTGCTCAATTTCCTCTGTCCTTTCAGAAAAGTATTGACAAATACATCTCCCTCCCAAGTGCCCCATTTCTTCTGCCATAACAAAGCAGTATCAACAATTAGAAACAAAGCACAAGTCTAGGCAATAATTTTATGAATAATGTAGACTTGCCTGTTCTAGAACTTTCTGATTATAAAAAGGAAGCCAGATCTTGAGCTTGAGTTTGGCTTCTAGCTTTTCCTTTTCTTGATCACTTTCCAACAATTTTAAAGGCGACTTTTCCCCTTTCTTCTCATTATAGGCTTTTTATAGTCTTTTTTAGCACCTCAGAAGTAACAAAGGAAATAAACATTTAACAGATGGTCTCGGCAGTTTTCCTAAAATACATACATAGCACAAAAAGAAAGTGTATAATGGAGTTGGTTAGATCTATTTTAATTTGTCTTGTTTCCCACAGAATGGTCAGTTGGTCACAATTTTTTTTATTGTCAATGTTTCTGCCTTTTATCTTTGTGGTTCCTCACATACAGTTTCCAAAACATTCTTCAAGGTCAAGTCCTGTACTCCCTCACCCTAATCTCTAGACCACAGAGAAAAGTGGATCATACTGTTATCAAAAAGGGCTTCACCACGGCTCCTCTGAAGAGCATCTGTGGGAAAAATTTGGAAAATCCCACGTCTACATGTGGTTCTCTCACGAAACCACAGGTCATGGGGTGGAAGCAAGCCAAGGAGTATCAGTAAGAAGTGGAAGCAAGGGAGAAGCCAAGAGAATACACTGAGGACTTCTAATTGATAAGTGGGAAAACAAGAAAACCTAGGGTAAAGATGTTAGCCTCAGGTTATAGGGACGGTCAAGAGAGGAAAAATAGATGATGAAAACTAGGGGTCTATATCCATGAAGCCTGTAGGTGATATATGTGTTCAAGTCCAGAATGTTCACGAACATAAAAGGGGCAGGTAAGTCTCATTAGTTGTAGAAAGCAAAGCCAAGTTCTGAATCTGAGCATTCTAAGATATAAAGGGATGGGCAATGGGTCAGAGCATCAGGGTCTCCATGGGGAAGCACAGTCCAGCAGAAAGAAAACCAAGCCCCAGTCATGGAGTTCACACCAAGCAGAAGCTGCTGATGAGAAGCAGAATCCTACATAAGCAATGGCCCAAATCAACAGCCAAAGCAAATGAGATTCAGTCCATGAGCCAAGGTCTCAGATAGCTGTTCTCAGCCCTGCTTTTATGACTTTGCAAAGGGTGTGCTCAGGCTAGGATTTCAGGGCATGCTGGGAGTCCAGAGAGGCAGGAGATTCTTCCAAAGTCATCCTCAGATGTTGGAATCTCTTGCAGTTGAGGTCTTTTTGTATCTTTACCCCAGAAATTTGGGGTAAGGGTAAAACTTCATTTTTTTTTTCTTAAAGATAGATACAGATCAACTTGGAAATGTCCAATATTATGGGGAAAAGGGAGGAAATGGAAATGGAAATCAGAAGGGAAGAGGAAGGAGACGGCATTCAGTGCATTTTAGGAGGCTGTATATAAAGAATGGCAATTAAGAAGGTTGGCTTTGAAGTCGCGATGCCTTTATTTTAACCACATCACTACTATTTGCTAGCTGAGTGACCAGGGGAGCATGTTATTGAACCTCTTCACATTTCATCTGTAAAGTGAAGATGATAATATATCCTTTCTTCTAAAATTGTTGGGAGGGTTAACTGTAAATTACTTAGATGAGTACTTTGCACAAAGTAGGTGCTCAATACATTTTAGATGCTACTTCGTTCTCTAGGGTTACATTCTCTCAGATTAAGTATTGCTCTCCCACAATGTGCTAGGCACTTTGCTAGGTACTGGGGAAACTGTGATAAACAAAATGCACAATTTCAGGAGGTAATAAGTGAACAGAATTTGGAAATCTCAATAAGGGTGTGTAAATCAAAACTTATGGAATGTAAAAAAAAAGACAACTTGAGTTACAGATGTCAGGAGATCATCATTCTACTAATTAAGTTGGGGAAATAGAAAAAGTAATGTTTGTATCAAAATGAGACTTTGGCCGAGCACGGTGGTTCATGCCTGTAATCCCAGCACTCTGGGAGGCTGAGGTGGGTGGATCACCTGAGGTCAGGGGTTCGACACCAGCCTGGCCAACATGGTGAAACTTCATCTCTACTAAAAATACAAAAATTAGCCAGGTGTGGTGGCGTGCACCTGTAATCCCAGCTACTCAGGAGGCTGAAGCAGGAGAATCACTTGAACCTGGGCAGTGGATGTTGCAGTGAGTCAAGATCATGCCACTACACTACAGCCTGACAGAGTGAGACTCCATCTCAAAAAAAAAAAAAAAAGACTTCAATAATTAAAATTTAAAAAAGAAAGAGTAAGGGTATCTGGGAGAGAGTAGTGTATTAGACCATTTTTACATTGCTATATAGGAATACCTGAGGCTGGGTAATTTATAAAGAAAAGAGGTTAAATTGGCTCATGGTTCTAAAGGCTGTACAAGCAGCATGGTGTCAGCATTTGCTTCTGGTGAGGACCTCGGGAAGCTTCCAATTAAGGTGGAAGATGAAGGAGGAGGAGGCATGTCACATGATGAGAGCAGGAGCAAGAGGGCAGGGGAATGTCCCAGGCTTTTAAACATCCAGATCTGGTGTGAACTAACTGAGCAAGAACTCACTTATCACCAAGGGGGTGGTGCCAAACCACTCAGGAGGGATCTGCCCTCATGATCCAATCACCTCCCACCACTGGGGATCATATTTCAACATGAAATTTGGAGGGGACGAGCATCCAAACAATATCAAGTAGTAAGAGAAACCATTTTGTATTAGTCTTCTCACTCTGCTAATAAAGACATACCCAAGACTGGGTCATTTATAAAGGAAAGAAGTTTAATTGACTCACAGTTCCACATGACTAGGGAGGCCTCTCAATCATGGCAGAAGCCAAAGGAGAAGCAAAGTCATGTCTTGCATGGTGGCAGGCAAGAGAGAGCATGTGCAGGGGAACTGCCCTTTATAAAACCATCAGATCTCATGAGACTTATTCACTATCACAAGAACAGCATGATTCAATTACCTCCCACTGGGTCCCTTCTATGACATGTGGGAACTATGGGAGTTACAATTTGAGATTTGGGTGGGGACTCAGCCAAACCATATCATGTTTCATCCTGAGAAACGTGTTAGTGTCATGACAAGGAGCTGGGGTGACAGGAACGTGCAGAAGAGACAGTAAAACCCAGGATTAGATACTGTGATTTGTGGAGAATTTCTTAAAAGGAGGTAATGCTGTCAAAAAGAACAAGGGAACAGCTATGAGAACTACAAATAAGTGGAGTTAAGTCAGATTATCAAACAATATATATGTGCCCTACTTAAGTTTCAAAAAAGGTGAAGGGCATTTTATGCTAATAAGTGAGAAATGATTACCTTAGTTGAGCAATTTGATAAGACAAAGCAAACGAAAAGTAACCCGAAAGCTAGCCCTGGCCGTCTGGCAAGGAAAGAGGTTAGTATGCTCAACACTGCGTTTTATGGATCACAATAAGAGATGGCCTCATTCGGGCCTTTCAAATTTTTCCTTCATTAACGTATTCTTGTTTAAGTATTAAATATTCTTATATATTATGACAAGATATATAATGTTGACTGAACATTTCTAAATCCTCAGGAATAGTCACCTAGTGAATACATTTTCACTAATCATGGATTTAATAAAGTACTAGAGGCGGGACTCCGTGGCTCATGCCTGCAATCCCAGGCGAAGGTGGGAGAATCGCTTGAAGCCATCAGTTTGAGACCAGCCTGGGAAACATAGTGAGAACTCATCTCTACAGATTTTTAATAAAAATTTAGCCGGGTGTGGTTCTGAGCACCTGTAGTGTCAGCTACTTAGGGGGCTGAGGCAGGAGGATTGCTTTGAGCTCAGGAGTTCGAGGCTGCAGTGAGCTATGATTATGCCACTGCACTCCAGTCTGAGTTACAGAAAGTGAGACTCTGTCTCTCTCTCTCTCTCTCTCTTTTTTTTTTTTTTAAACAGAGTTTTGTTCTTGTTGCCCAGGCTGGAGTGCAATGGCACAATCTCAGTTCACTGCAACCTCCACCTCCTGGGTTCAAGTGATTTTCCTGCCTCAGCCTCCTGAGTAGCTGGAATTACAGACATGTGCCACCATGCCTGGCTAATTTTGTGTTTTTAGTAGAGACGAGGTTTCACCATGTTGGTTGGGCTGATCTTGAACTCCTGACCGCAGGTGATCCATCCACCTCGGCCTCCCAAAGTGCTGGGATTACAGGTGTGAGCCACCGTGCCCAGCTTGTCTCCAAAAAAAAAAAAAAAAAAAAGTACTGGAGGAAATAAAAAGAGAGGAAACTACTTTTCAGTTAGGCACCTTTTTAATTTTTTTAAATTTTATTGTCAATTGACATTATAATTATATATATTTATGCAGCACAAAGTGACATTACAATATATGTATACAAGGTGGAATGGCTAAATCAAGTAATTAACATAATCCATCACTCCAAATACTTCTCCCTTTTTGTGGTGAGAACATTTGAAATTTATTCTCTTAGCAAATGAAATATACAATACATTGTTATTAACTATAGTCTCAAGCTATGCAATCAATCTCAAAAAACATATTCCTCCTGTCTAACTGAAACTGCACCCTTTGACTAATATCTCCCCATTTCCCCCACTTTCCAGCCTCCAGAGATCATTATTATACTCTGCTCCTAGGAGTTCACTGTTTTAGATTTTGCATATGTCAGGCCCTGCCCTATTTGTCTTTCTATGGGCACTAATTTTCTATCATAAATAGTTAGATGCAGCAGCTAGCTCAATGAAAGTAGGTGACTTCAGGTTCGTAGGCCAATAATAGTAATATTAACAATATTACCTTTGGGTTTTTTACTGTACCATAATTTATTCAATGAATTTTCCATTCTTGGTCACTCAGGTTGTTTGAAATATTTCAAATTCTGTAAATAACCCTGCAGTGAGCATTCTTGTACATACATCTTTTTACCCAGCACTGATTTTTTTAAATTTATGCTAAAATATTTAAGACACATGAAAAGGCATAAAAAATAATTTAAAAAAAATACTCATGCACCTACCACCCAGCTTGAGAAAGTAAACTTTACCAATATGGTTGGAGCCCCCAAGCATCCTTCTCAATCTCAGCTGCTTGCTTACACCAGTGATCATGTCCTGACATCGGTGCTTATCATTCTGCATTCCTTTATATTGTCACTACTGGTTGTGTAACTCCAAGCCACACATATATTAACTTCTGAATATAACTTTTCCTGACTGCAAACGTAACACATGCTCATTGTAGAAAGGTTGGGGATAAAAGGTTGCTTTAAATTGAATGGTGCTGGCTGGGCATGGTGGCTCACGCCTGTATAATCCCAACACTTTGGGAGGCTGCGGTGGGCAGATCACTTGAGGTCAGGAGTTTGAGACCAGCCTAGCCAACATGGTGAAACCCCATCTCTACTAAAAATACAAAAAATTAGCTGGGCATGGTGGTGGATGCCTGTAATCTCAGCTATTTAGGAGGTTGAGGCAGGAGAATCACTTGAACCCACGAGGCAGAAGTTGCAGTGAGTGGAGATCATGCCATTGCATTCCAGCCTGGGCAACAAGAATGTAACTCTGTCTCAAATAAATAAATAAATAGAATAGTGCTTTTTCTCTTTTCTTTCTTCCTTTCTTCCTTCCTTTCTTCTTTCTTCTTCCTTCTTCCTTCTTTCTTCCTTCCTTCCTTCCTTTTTCATACAGAAGGTGCTCTCTTATTTCTCACCTCATTTAATCCCTTCCTTCCTTCCTTCCTTCCTTCCTTCCTTCCTTCCTTCCTTCCTTCCTTCCTTCCTTCCTTCCTTCCTTCCTTCCTTCCTTCCTTCTTCATACAGAAGGTGCTCTCTTATTTCTCACCTCATTTAATTCCCTAGCATTTCTATGATGTGGGTGATTCATTTTATTTTATTTTTTTCTGAGACAGGGTCTCACTCTGTCACACAGGCTAGAGTGCAGTGGCGCCATCACAGCTCACTGCAGCCTCGACCTACTAGGCTCAGGTCCCAGCTCAGGTCCCACCTCAGCCCCCCTAGTAGCTGGGACCACAGGTGCATGCCACAATGCCCGGCTAATTTTTGTATTTTTGTAGAGACAGGGTCTCACCATGTTGACGAACAGATCTCAAACTCCTGAGCTCAAGAGATCTGCCTGCCTTGGTTTCCCCAAGTGTTGAGATTACAGGCGTGAGCCACTGCACCTGGCTGGGTTATTCTTTTTCTCCATTTTAGAGGTGGGGAACAGAAGTTCTGAGTGATGAGTAAATATCTCAAGATCTCTTGGCTATTAAGTGAAGGAGCCAGAACTCACATCTAAATCTTTCAATTCCAAGTTCTGTGGTCACTTTGTTAAAATATCCCACAATGATGCCACCATATTCCCCCATTAAAATCACCGAGAATCAGTGATGGCCCTTCCTTCTCACCCTTCTCACTCCTCTCTCCTTGCCCTCTTGTGACTTCATTTCAATTTAAATGCCAAGTATCAAGTTTATTTTACATTGATTTTGCTTGCATGCTAAAGTTGAGAAGGGAGAAGAAATAAAGGGTGATTTACTGTAGAGGCCACTTCTACGAAAAAAAAAAAAAGGTCCTAGTTTTCACTGGTATTATCCACTTTCCTTCCTGGCTAAAGGCCTGCATTCTGGGCTTAGGCATAGCCCTAACCCAATGCTCTGTGAAAGGCCTATACTTCCCAAACATGCCAAGTTGCTCCCCTGTAGTATAATCTCTCTCCACAGACACGAAATTTCATACATCATTCAGGGAGGAAACAAATTGCCCAAAAAAAAAAAAAAAAAAGGGACTGCCCATCAGATGACTCTCTAAATTTGGTCGAAGTTGGAACGATAATTTCAACAATCAGAAGATTCTACAGAAATGGCAATGATCAAAAAATTATCTTGGATTTTTAAAATTTGGGATACCTTCTATTCCTTTATGAGTGACGGCTGAAAGGACATGGTGAAGCTCCATTGTGTATCTTTTCAGCTGCTCTTTATACTTTTACTGAAGACCCTTAAAATGTTACAATGCATCTGTTTATCCCTGCAGCACCAACCAAATGTCTACTTTTCCATTAGAGAAATTCAAGCCAGCAACTGAAGCAACTCCAGCATGCCAGGTATGAAGAAGACTATGAAATTCTTCTGCAATCGTTTTCTGCTGGCATGGGTTGCACTGTATTGCTTATACAGAAGTGGGTAAGAATGTTGCGCCATTATCATTGTCATGGTCGTCACCATCATTGTCATTATAAGGGTCATTTGGAATATCTACTGTATTCCTGACTCTCTTTATCTCCTTCAAGATATTGTTATCTCCATTTTACAAATGAGAAAACGGAGGCTCAGAAAGGTTAATCAGCTAGCCTAAATTCATCCTGTTCGTGATAGAGTCAGAATTTGAATCCAGGTCTGTTGGAAATCAAAGCCCATGCTCTGCAATGAGCAGTGCCTTTGTGAAGCACTTATGTCACTCATATGCCATGCATTAGAGGCTATATACAGAGATGACAATACCTGCCTCATACCCCAGAAGTTCTCAGCTCAATGGGAAGGAAACAGCACACACAGAATCAATTCCAATGCAGGTCAGTCATGCAAATTTCTATAGAGGGACTAGGAACATCTCTTACGAGCATGCGGGAAGACGCATTCATATTTTGGGAAAATTAGGGATTTAAGAAGGCTTTAAAAAGGTAGAACTTCATCAGGTATCACTATGGAATCATTTGGTAAAGAGAATGTACAGATGTTAAGTCTCGAGTTGGGAGAACGTACTTAGTGTTAGTAATTGTAAGTAGGTACGAAGATAAGGTGATTGACAGGTGTTATTTCGAGGGAAATATACCTGGAAAGCCAGCAGTCAATTTTTGGAAGGGCTAGAATTCTAATAAAAATAAGAGTAGAGGACTGCAAGACGTACTGAAACGTTAGTGCCTAATGTACTTTTAGGAAGTGACTGGTGTCCCCAAAGGCCAGTGACCTGTGTGATATCGTTGGGTGTCAATACAGAGGGGCTATTTGTTCTGTGTATTAATGGCAAAGTGCCGAAAAGTCAAAACTCAGCACTAGGACCTGGTCTAAATGAGACAGGCACCTGCAGCTAGGATGTTGCCAAGAGTGGCCATTATGGAAGTGATCCAGGCAGGTTCTGGAATCAATACCCACTGAGCACCTGTCTGTGGACAAGTGTCATAGCTGGAGCAGAACTGGTTTCCTCTCTCTCCAGATCAAAGTTGCTGTCAAAGCATTCTTCTCCAACGTCAGAAAGACACATTTTACTTGGAAATAAATCCCTCCTCCTCTAAAGACTCAACTAATAGCAGTTGGTGAGAAAAAATAAAAAGAAAATGAGATATATAATACATAATGTATAAAATTTAGAATTGATTTGTCCAAAGTAACACATATTTTTGCAAGACGGTATACATCCACAAAGATACAAACTAAAGTCATCAAAATGGCTGCCTGGAAAGGGAAGGGAATGGGAGTGAAGTAATGAGATAGAAGAAATCAAAACACAGTGATGCCTTGTGTGGTTTACAGCTAACACTCTGTGAGGGACTGAGATATGTAATCGGCTCAACCCTCTGCACTTGTGGTACACACACATGCACACACAATGCCTTTAAATCGCTCTTCAGTTCTTTTCTATGAATGTTGGGGAGATTAAGGACACTAGTATTAGCTTGGTGACCCATTATTGAAAAACAATAACATTTTATCGAATGGATGAATTGGCTCCCTAATGCTTCTAGACTCCTAGATTCTGGAAAAGTCAGTATCAGGCTGCTGCTGCTAAGTCTGCCATGTCAAAATTATCACCCTTGTACCACTACCTCTGTGGGGTAAGGAAATGGCCTTACTCAATAATCAAGCACATACAGAAAAGGGCATTGTCTCTCAATAGTGTTGGTAGCTGAATTTTAGTGCCCCATTCCTCTTGCCCTCTTGACCAGCATTTTTGTCTAAGAGGCAACCTGCACCTGTGTTTGAGTGACCCTGCCCAGGGAATCTTGGAGAAGGGGCAGTTAGATATTTATTTCAGATCACTGGAAATCTCACAATGCAAACTTTACCTAGTATTTACATATATAAATATGTAGGCATGGTGGTGCAAAAGTAATTTTATATGTATATATATATATATAAAATCATGATAAAACAGTGTCTTAAGTGACATCACAAAAGCCTCTCTTCTGTTATCTCAGCCTCAGTAATGCCAAACCCCAGAAGTGGACGGAGGTGAGGGTGGCAGGAAGGAAGCCCCTGTCAGTTGAAACGCTTCATCCCCAGAGTCCACGAGTAGTCTGTTTCCTTCCTGGTTCAGGAAGGTCTTATGGCTATTGTCACCTTCCTCCCTCTACGTGTCCTCTATCGCTCAATTTTTGATGTTTCTGTTGTTGTTGTTTTGGCTTGGTTTGGAACAGAGTCTCACTCTGTCACCCATGCTGGAGTACAGTGGTATGATCTCAGCTCACTGCAGCTTTGAACTTTTGGGTTCAAGTGATCCTCCTGCCTCAGCCACCCGAGTAGCTGGGGCTATAGGCATGCACCACCATGCTCACTAAATTTTATATTTTTTGTAGATATGGGGGTCTCACTATGTTTCTCAAACTGGTGTCAAATTCCTGGCCTCAACTGATCCTTCTGCCTTGGACTGTCAAAGCACAGGAATTACAGGCATGAGTCATTGGGTCCAGCCTCATTCAATTTTAAACAGAGCAAAAATTGGTTCTCACCCTTGATCTATCCCATACTGATTAGAAATGACACAGAGATAGCCAACAAGAGAGAGACCTATAGCTGGCCAATTAGTAAGGAGGGGGAGGCTGGGTGCAGTGGCTCATGCCTGTAATCCCAGCACTTTGGGAGGCCAAGGTGAGCTAATCACCTGAGGTCAGGAGTTTGAGACCAGCCTGGCCAACAGAAACCCTGTTTCTACTAACAATACAAAAATTAGCCGGATGTAGTGGCTCATGCCTGTAGTCCCAGCTACTCGGGAGGCTGAGGCAGGAGAATCGCTTGAACACAGGAGGTGGAGGTTGCAGTGAGCTGAAATTGTGCCACTGCACTCCAACCTAGGTGACAGAGTGAGACTCTATCTTAAAAAAAAAAAGTAAGGAGGGGGAGACCCAGGGCCCACCTGAAACTCAGATATAAACCCATTGCTGCAAGAAGCAGATGCCCACTTCACTCCCCACTGGTGCAACTTTCAGATTGTAGTTTTCCCCTTTGTAGTCTAATTTTCTATTTAAAAGGATGCTTCATTGATGTTTGTTTTGTCTTAATTTTCTTTTTTCTTTCTTTCTTTCTCTTTTTTTTTTTTTTTTTTTTTTTGAGAAGGAGTCTCGCTTAGTCACCCAGGCTGGAGTGCAGTGGCGCAATCTCTAGTCACTGCAACCTCCGCCTCCTGGGTTCAAGATTCTCCTGCCTCAGCCTCCCGAGTATCTGGGATTACAGGCATCCGCCCCCACACCTGGCTAATTTCTGTATTTTTAGTAGAGACAGGGTTTCACCATGTCTGCCAGGCTGGTCTCCAACTCCTGACCTCAGGTGATTCACCCGCCTCAGCCTCCCAAAGTGCTGGGATTACAGGCATGAGCTACCACACCCAACCTTGTCCTAATTTTCTTAGTATAGTATTATACTATGTACGGAGATCTGTATATAGCATAAAGAAAAAATTCATATGGTAAAAATAACAAACATCAGGCAGCTTTCAATACCTCCATGAAGGAGCAGACCCACCCACCTATTTCATTCATTACCATAGCGCCAGCACACAGACCAGTGCCTGCTACTCCCACTGGGCCCTCCCCACTCCAAAAAAAATGCTAGCAAGCACTTGTTGCATGAAATTACATTTTAGGGCTAGGCATGGTGGCTCACGCCTGTAATCCCAGAGCTTTGGGAGGCCAAGGTGGGAAAATTGCTTGAACAACCCAGGAGTTTGAAGCTGCAGTGAGCTATCATGGTGCCACTGCACTCCAGCCTGGATGACAGTGCAAGACCAGACTCTAAAAAAAAGAAGGAAAGAAATTACATTTTAGTGGGGATAGAAGACTATGCCAGCTGATGTTGACATAAGGAGAGGCTAAAACCTCCTGGATGAATTGGAGTTTGTTCACCATGTTGCCTCGGGCAGCCTTGTGTGCGTTCTCTGGGGTTGGGAGTGATAATCGCTGTTCCTAATCCCTGGTTGTCCCAGGTAAGTGGGTGTCTAATATATGCAACCCTTTTATCTGCCTGGGTTTCTCTGATTCCTGAAGGCGGGGTGCTTGGGAAGCCTGTGAAGCCGACCTGTCTGTACAAGGAGAGGCCAAGGTAATGGGATGCTGTGGAGTTGAATTCAATGTGATACCAAGAAGAAAACCCGAGGGTGACTCAGACTCTAAAAATGTGTTGTGTAAGCAGACCGGGTGCCAGGTTCCCGGGGAATTTGGCTGGGCTGGAACAGGCTCCGGAGGAGGAATGCTGGTCTCCATTCTCATAACACACACTCCAACAGGGAGCCAAAGAATACTGCGACCAGAAATTGATCCACACTGCTCTAATTTCTCAAATAGATCCGCAGCAGAAAACACAGTTCTCATCCTCAACAAGTAAAGTCTACTGAAGAAAAATAATACTTGAAAGTCCCTTAGTTACAAATAAACTGAAGAAGTACATTATCCTCTCCCCACATACTCTCCACATAAGCATAAATACACCAAAAAGACGATGCCATTTTCCCAGAGGGAACTTTTCCAGTTTCTGTCATCTTGAATTATAAAGGTTGAATGGTGCTTGAACGTAAACTGAATGCTAGAGAGTTCACTCTGTTGGCAGGGGAGACCCCACACAAGCAGTGCATAGGGAAAGATGATAGAAAACCCGCAATTTTTTTTTTTTTTTTTAGAGAAAGGGTCTCACTCTGTTGCCCAGGCTTGAGTGCAGTGGCAAAATCATAGCTGACTGCAGCCTTGAACTCCTAGGCTCAAGCTATCCTCCTGCCTCTGCCTCTTGAGTAGCTAGGACTACAGGCATGAGCCACTATATCCAGCTAATTAAAAACACTTTTTTTTTTTTTTTTGTAGAAACAACATCTCACCATGTTTCCCAGGCTGATCTTGAACTTCTGACCCTAAGTGAACCTCCCGCCTCAGCCTCCCAAAGTGTTGGGACTATAAGCATGAGCCACCCCGCCTGGCCCTCATGTTTCTTTTGATGAGACAAGGATGTCTCTAAGGCCCCCTATTAAGCTGGCTGCCCAGATGCAAAACCTGTGAGCACAAGAATGTCAGTATTACCTGGGGAGCCACCTCCAGTCACCTGCGCTGTCTTCATGTTTCTTGGTGAACAGTCTCCATGAGAAGTTCATAGGTGTCTGACACGTGTGGCTGGCCGTGAGCTCTGAAATCGATCCTGGTTTGCAGCTGTATGGTTGATGCTGCCAGACACATCCAGATACAGAAAATCAGCTTTCTCCCAGGCTTTCCTGTGCCACTCCTCCAGCCACCTGCTCTGTTGGGTGTAGCTCCTTCTGTTCCATTTTGCTTCATGGGCTCTGGAAGGAGGAGCAACAGTGCACAGATGGCAAGGTGGAACCTCCCAACACAAACTGAATCTCTCCCTCCTTCTGCTCCTCATTGCCTGAGCCTACTGTTCTCCCCGCACCCCCGACATTTCTATTTTCAGGAAAAAAAGGAAAAAACTTTGGTGATCTACAAACTTTGGGTGACTTTTCCTTTGGGCAGGATAACCAGAGCAGCTAGGTGGTTTTCCAAATGCTGGCTATGGCTAAACCCAGTCTCAAACAAAAATGGGAAAAATCAACATGTTTCTCTTCAGATTTTCCAACAACCCCTTTCTTCTCCTCTCTCCAACCTACAAGCTGCCCTTCTCCACCTGACATCCCAGTAGTGGGTGACTTCCAGCAGCTAGAGGCACTTCCCACCTTCCCCAAACCTAGGCCTGACCGCTCTTCTCTCCCTTCGTCTCTGTCTCTTCAGTCTGAGAAGTTAGTCTGAGGCGTGACCGATGCGTCATCAATGGGTGCGTTAGAAACCCCAGCCATTCACTGCTATAGTCTTTATATGTAGGATAGTTACTGGCACATGGAAGGCACCCAGTACATGTTTGCTGAGTCAGACTGCCAAAGTGTGCAACCGACCGAGTCTCTTGGGAGTATTTGCGCAGAGAAATAACATAACGATAACAACTACTAGCTAACTGCCGTTTACTAGTCACTTTACACAGTCTAAAAGCAGGATCTCGGCATTTCTAACAGCTTGATGACCTCACGTTTGATGTGGTTTTGTACAGAAATTTCCTTGGAACCCCACGCATGACATTGTTTGGAGCGACTCCTTCCTTGCTTACCTATAAGCCTAATCCTACTCTTCTTGAGCAAGTGGGACTTGTTGCTGTCTTATCACTTTTCCACCCGTGTTTCTCTCTCAAGGGAGAGAAAAAGTTAAACATGCCTGCTTTTTCAGTGTCTATAGACCGTTGTGGAATGTTTGAGGAAAACCTTGGACTTTTTCACAGCCACTCCCTGTCTGGGCAGCCTTGGGTCAGCCTCCTCCTGCAGTTTTTCTTTCTGTTTTTCCCCTCCGCATGTCCCTCCTAAGAATGTGGTCCTATTTCCTGGAGCAGGAGCCTGTCTGCAGTCATGGCTGGGAAGGAAGCCCTGGCCGTGAGCTGGGGCTGATGGCACCTCTGGAGCTGGCTTTCCGGCAGCCGGTGACACAGCGGGTCTGGCCTCATTCATTACTAATTGTTGACGCTGTGTTCGGAGGAACATGTTAGTAACAGCACGTACCTTGATTGGCCACACTCAGGCCTGGGTGGAGGAGACAGGTGGTGACTCACACAGTGGTGGAAGAGGGCCTGGTCACCTGGGCTGCCCGAAATTGACAGGAAAGGCAGGGCCAGGAGAGGAAATCCCCCTGCACATCACTTCCCTCCCCTTCCCACCATATGCTCTACCCCTGCACCACAGGCACTTGCTTCCCACTCCTCTGTGCTCTTTTTTTTTGAGATGGAGTCTTGTTCTATCGCCCAGGCTGGAGTGTAATGGCATAGTCTCGGCTTACTGCAACCTCTACCTCCTGGGTTCAAGCTATTCTCCTGCCTCAGCCTCCCAAGCAGCTGGGACTACAGGTGTGCACCACCACTCCCGGCTAATGTTTTTGTATTTTAGTAGAGATGGGGTTTCACCATGTTGGCCAGGATGGTCTCAATCTCCTGACCTTGTGATTTGCCTGCCTCAGCCTCCCAAAGTGCTGGGATTACAGGAGTGAGCCACGGCACCCAGCCTTGTTTTTTTTTTTTATTTTTTTTAGAGTCATTGTCTCGCTCTGTTGCCCAGGCTGGAGCGCAGTGGTGTCATCACAGCTCACTGCAACCTCAAACTCCTGGACTCAAGAAATCCTCTTGCCTCAGTCTCCCGAGTAGCTGGAACTACAGGTGCGTTCACCATGCCCAATTAAGTGTTTAAAAAAATTTTTGTAGACATGGGGTCTCACTATGTTGCCCAGGTTGGTCACAAACTCCTGACTTCAAGCCATCCTCCCATCTCGGCCTCCCACAGCACTGAGATCACAGCTGTGAGCCAGCATGCCTGGCCCCTGTGTTTTTACATGTCATTCCCTGTGCTTATAATGCTCCTCCCTCAAATCTGTATTGCTTTGGTCTTCCTTGTGCATCAAAACCCCATTCAAATATTTCTCCCCTTGGAGATTTTCTCCTGTTCCCCCTGGCAATTGAGAAGCCCTTTGTGCCAAACCACACTCTGTAGACAATTATTAAATTGTGTCATAGTTGCTCTGATGTGACTCAGTTGCCAGCAGATTTGAATTACTTGAGGACCGGGGCTCTTCCATGTCCATCTTTGTTCCACTTTACCTAACCAGGAGCTGCCAATAACAGACACTCACTAAATGTTCATGGGCAGATTGTGGAACAAGGCAGACACATTCTGTAAGGGACAAGTGACACCGGCTCAATAGGTCAGACATGCGCAGATGGTTTGAGAGCAAAGTCTGTAATTCTGGAGTGTTCTCCATCTTCAAGCCCTCTCAAAATCTGTTTGCTCTTCCCAGAAAGATTCTTGCCATATATTTGGTGGTTAGAGTGGTCTTGTCACCGGCCTTCAAGAACACTGATTATTGTTTGAAGGGTACGCCGCCATTGAAAGAGTAGCTGATTTCCTCTGCCACTGTGTGCGTGTCAATAAGATTTTATAAAGTACCTGTCTCAGTGCTCAGCTTTATAAGAAATGAAGTGGAGGATTCAAAAGGGGTAGAAGATATAGACTCCACTCCTGTAGACCACACACAAAGCCTCGTCCAAAAGAGAACGTGGCTGAAATGAGAACATATGAATCACCAATGGCAGACCTGTGGTGGCAAGGGGAGAATCACTCAATGTTTTCAAATAAAGAAATTCCTGCTTGTCATTTACCTGTCTCCTTCTATATGAACTTGCTCACGTTCGAAACAACTTAATAAAATAATTTTAGATTGCACTGAAAATCAGTACTTGCAGTTAAGAGCACTTTATTTTTAAGTTTTTTGGATTTTATTTTTTATTTTTGTAGAGATAGGTGTCTCCCTATGTTGCCTAGGCTGGTCTCAAACTCCTGGGTTCAAGAGATCCTCCCGCCACAGCCTCCCAAAGTGCTGGGATGGCAGGTGTGAGCCACTGCACCCGTCATTGCTCTTGAATTTCAGATTGCAGTGTTGATTCACAGGGCAAGATGGAATGGCATGATGGAAACTCAGTAGGAAGGAGAAACAGAGGCAGAGAATGGTTAAGAGATTCTTATTGTAGTTCAGCCAGGAGGCTACAGGGACTAGACTAGGCTATGGGGACCAGACTAGGCTGCCACGGGGAGAGAAATAGAAGGAGCGGCCCAGATAACTGGTTGCAACCTCTCCTAACTCCCATAGAAGGAGGGAAGGGTAAAATTTTGCCAGGATAAAGAGAGGGTGACCAAAGAAACAGAGCTCCAAGCAAAGAAGGGATTTTTTTTTTTAAATCACTGAAGACTACCATTATATTTGATTTATTTTATTTTATTTTATTTTATTTTATTTTATTTTATTTTATTTTACTTTTGGAGACAGTGTCTCACTCTGTCACCCAGGCTGGAGTGCAGTGGTGCAATCATGGCTCACAGCAACTTCTGCCTCCTGAGTTCAAGCAATTCTCATGCCTCAGCCTCCCAAGTAGCTGGGATTATAGGCAGCTGTCACCATACCTGGCTAATTTTTGTATTTTTAGTAGAGATGGGGTTTTTACCATGTTGGCCTTGGTAATCCATCCGCCTCGGCCTCCCAAAGTGCTGGGATTGCAGCCATTAGCCACCTCGCCTGGCCCTTTCATTCTTCAAATAAGAATCGTTTTACACTGACTTCCTCTCTGTCTGGGGCTGGGGATTTGTATAGGAGGTGGTGATTTGTACAGGAGGTGGTGATTCGTATAGGAGGTGGTGATATGGTTTGCATCTGTGTCCCCACCCAAATCTCATGCGGAATTGTAATCCTCAGTGTTGGAGGTGGGGCCTGGTGGGAGGTGACTGGTTCATGGGGTGAATTTCTCGTGAATGCTTTAGCACCATCCCCTTGGTACTGTCCTTGCAACTGTGAGTGAGTTCTCATGAGATTTGGTGATCTTAAAGTGTGTGGCCCCTCCCACCTCTCTCACTCGTGCTCCCTTCATGTAGGACACTTACTCCTCCTTTGCCTTCCACCATTATTGGAAGCTTCCTGCGGCCTTCCCAGAAGCAGAAACCGCTATGCTTCCTGTGCAGCCTGCAGAACTGTGAGTCAATTCAACCTCTTTTCTTTATAAATTACCCCATCTCAGATATTTCTTTATAGTAACATAGAAACAGATTAATACAGTAGTAAGGAAGAAAGAAATTCCACGGGAAAACCGTACTTCTGCTCGAAATCTCAACTGCCCCTAATTTCGCATCTGTGTCTTCTTAGACCTGGAAGACGTCTGATCCCTAGGCCCATGTTCTGCTCTCTCTGCCCTTGAGTTCCATCCCCAAGTCCCTACTCTACTCTCCACAGGAAGAGGCTACTGAACTTGATGTTGGAATTGATCCTAATGTACAGACCTAACCCTCAGAGAACCTTTGACCCACCCGTAGGGAGATGGACTCATATTCTCCATGACTCCAGAAGATTCTCTAGCACGCTCCTTCCCTGGGGTCATAAGAGCGCCTGAAAGTGGAAGCTCATAGATTCTTAGAGTTGAAAGGCCCATGTGCAGGGCATCTTCTCCCATCCCCCTGCCCTGTATAGGAATCTATTCCTTAACATCCCTGCCAGGCAGCAACAACCTCAGCCAAACGTTACCAGGAATAAGGTTAGACAGAGCAGGGATCCCCCATAGGGGCCTGCCAGTCATCCCAACCATCTTCCCAAGCATGGAAAGAAAGAAAAATTTTGAGTTCATTCAAGGGAAGTTCCAGGAAACTAGCTAGCCTTGAGAAGTAGATGAGCAACTTGATAATGGAGAAGGTTTGCTGAGGATGTAAATCTGAACATCCAGCACATGTACCCAGGAACTTAAAATTTTAAAAAAGATTATATCAACCCTCTGTCAGAAAACATCATGAAAAAAACAATACAAAACATTTAAAAAGGTAATAGCTTAAAACAATCGCCAAGGAAGTTAGAGTCACAAAATGTTTTGTGACTGTAAAAACTATAGAAGCTAAAGATGACATCTTAACATATGTCCCTGAGCTGTTTTTCAGAAACCCAGACGCCACCAAATGGAAAATACCATCTGCTAGAACATAGACCTCAGAGAAACGGAAGCTGAGAACTGAACTCTGACCACCATTCTTTGTTCTAAATTTCTTCCTAGGGGTCCTGGAGGAGGTCACACCCATGAGCCAGAGCTAACATTCTTTTCTGCTGGCCCCAAAATTTTAGGGAAAGCTTCAGCTCCTTAACCAATCTCAAATCAGAAAATGTTCGAACCTGGCTGGGCGTGATGAGCTCATGCCTGTAATCCCAGCACTTTGGGAGGCCAAGGTGGGCGGATCACCTGAGGTCAGGTGTTCAAGACCAACCTGGCCAAAAGGGTGAAACCCCATTTCTACTAAAAATACAAAAGTGGCCAGGCGTGGTGGCATGCTTCTGTTATCCTAGCTACTCAGGAGGCTGAGGCAGGAGACTCACTTGAACCCAGGAGGCAGAGGTTGCAGTGAGCCAAGATCACATCACTGTACTTCAGACAGGGCAAAAAGAGCCAAACTCGTCTCAAAATATAATACAATAAAATACAATAAAATATCTTCGAATCTACCTATTACCCCTGGATACCTGCTTTGAGATGTTCCCCCTTTTTAGGTCAAACCAATATGTTGCCTTCATGTATTAATTTATGGCTTTGCTTGTCACCACTGCCTCTCTACCTTTGAAGTACCTTACCCGTAAGCTGTCAGGGAATTCACATCTTAACCACGTGCTGTCAATTCTCCTTCCTTGGTGTCCTGCAATAAATCTCCCACTTTCTCTTGCTGCAATCCTGATGTCAGGATCGGCTTTGCAGAGCCCGGTGCGTGGACCCAAGTTTGGTTCAGTAACAAAGGAAATTAGGACCATTTAGGCCACTGTTGGACATTTCCAAGGCCAGAAAATTCCTTATTTTAAGCTAAAACTCAATTTGAAATGAATTGACATTACTAAAAATTTATTTACTTTATTGCAATATTTTGCCCTCAAAGAAAATAATTTTAGATTTCACTGAAAGACATAATATTTCAGAAAGCACCAGGCATGGTGGCTCATGCCTGTAATCCCAGCACTTTGGGAGGCTGAAGCGGGTGGATCACTTGAGGTCGGGAGTTCAAGACCACTCTGGCCAACATGGTAAAACCCTGTCTCTACTTACAAAAATACAAAAATTAGCCGGGCATGGTGGCGAGCACCTGTAGTACCAGCTATTCTGGAGGTCAAGGCAGGAGAATCACTTGAACCCATAGGCAGAGGTTGCAGTGAGCCAAGATTGCATCACTGCACTCCAGCCTGGGCAACAGAGTGAGATTTTATTTCCAAAAAAACATATTTTAGAAAGGGATGAGGGAGTTCATAGTCCTCCTGAAATTATGTACAAAAGTATGTATATGTGTCTGTGCTCTTCATTTTTTTTTCCTGTGTATTCGGTCCAGAGCTTTCATGGGGCACCTAAGGGTCCTCAGAGATTCTGTACTATCCCCGAAGTGCGATGTTGAGTTGAAGGTGTCACACTTAAACGAAATACAGACAGGTCACATCTCGCTCAGGGGGAGGCATCCCGGCTCGGTCAGCTTGCCCAGCGTGCCAGGGTCTTCTCCGTAGCCCAGAATAAATCCCTTTTCCCAAGCAGAGCCCAGGAAATGTGCCATCTATCTCAAGCCCAGTCACATAAAATCGTGATACCACCCAGGGCCTTTTTTTCGGGTAGTGCTCTCATTTTTCAGGGTGGCAGCCTGTCTGCGCCTTGAATCCTCTACGTCAGCACTGCTCAGCTGTGGAAAAGTCATGAGGGATGATGGTGGTGTTGGTGGAGCCAGCATGTGTCATGTGGGTTTTCAGACAAAGGGATACAGACAGATACTCATGCTTTACTAACTCATCATCTGCGCACCCATTCAGGAAGAGGAAACGACTGGGGCCACATCACACCAAGCTTGTCTCTACTCGTCCTCGTGACGAGTGTCTCACACACATAAAGGGACACTTTTTTCTCTTGTTTTCACTAGCAAGCCCTATGTAGGGATGACATCATCTCTGTGCTGATTTACTTTAAAATACTTTGGTGCAATCGACACCCTAGGAGGAGGGAAGAAGGAGGAGGTATTTGAAGTACCCTAATCAGGCATCCACATTCCAAGAGTTGTTAGTTAGCATTTGAAACATCCTAATTAGGGATCCACACTTAGGAGGGAGTTACTTAGCACTTCAAATATTGTTACTGAAATCTACCCCACGAAGGGTGTGTTCATTAGCATAAGAGATGGTGGAAGTAAAAATTTCCCTGGTGGAATGGTAGCTTTCAAGGGATGAGTTTTGCTGGAAAGAGTGTGCTTCCCACCACCCCAGCTGGAACAAGGTTTAAGAATGCAGCAAGTCAAAGACAATACTCCCATAGAGCCCCATGTTTCCTGAGGACCCTACATCCCCCCTTTCATACTGTATGTAGGACCCTGTTGTCCTGTCTTTAAAATATGGTGGCACTCCATTGCAGTGTGCATTTTGATGTGCATTTTTGGTGCGAGGTGCCTACCGGAGTGTCCAGGATCAGAGAGCAGGACTAGACATCAACAGGTGAATGACAGTTTCTGTGCCTGCTCGTTAAGTCTTGCTTTCACCAGCTAATGAGTGGTGAAACCTACTGAGTAGTGACTACCTGTCACTAACTGCTGCTTAGTCCCCCGTTCAATGGAATGGTCAAACTGGCAACACCAGGTCTCAAAGAAAATAAAAGATAAATAAACTAGAGCCTTAGCATATAAATATCCTCAAGTTTCTCCTGTGCTGTTCAAGATCTTTCAAGAAGGCTGGGCACAGTGGCCTGTAATCCCAGCACTTTGAGAGGCCAAGGCAGGAGGATTGCTTGAGCCCAGGAGTTTGAGACCAGCCTGGGCAACATAGGGAGATCCTGTCTTTACAAAAAATGAAAAATTACCTGGCTGTGGTGGCATACACCTGTGGTCCCAGCTACCCAAGAGGCTGAGGTGGGAGGATCGCATGAGTCTGGGAGGTGGAGGCTGCAGTGAGATTATGTCTATAAGGAGCTCAGTGCCTGCACAAGAAAAATGTGATCATTTTTGCTTTTATTATTAATCACCTAGTTAACTTCCACTTGATCATTAAAATTCATCTCAAGTGTCTTCCTTTCTTAGAGGTTTCTCTGGTCACCTCCTTAAGTCCCTATTCTGCCATCAAAAAGCCTGACCAACTTCTATGGAAGCATGTACCATACTCTATGGTTAATTTCTTTTTATGTGTTAATCTTCACCTGTTAGCTCCTTGAGGGCAGGAATTATGCCTTGTTTGTTTTATGTCCCCAATACCTAGTATATAATAGATATTCAAGAAATATTGAATGAATGAACAAATGCATAAATTAGCTGGGGATATACGTCTTTAAGCAGAGACCCCCTCGGGAGGGGCCTTTGAGAGTTACCATCCTGCCCAGTGGTTGAATGGTAGCTGGGGGGAAGAGGAGAAAACTGAGTTTGATTTGGAAATTACAGATAGAATTTTGCTTAATATATAGAAGCACTTCTGTGACTACCAAAAAATGGAAAGAAATACTTCAGTGGTATTTCTCCAAAGTTATTTCAGCAGAGGTTAGTAGTGTGGTAAATTGTATTCACCCACTTGATAAGAGATTTGCCTGCGAGGTATTTGTCTCTAACATTGCGTGACAATTCCACACGAGAAATAAAGGACTGTGAAACAGTCTCCCATGAATATTTGGGCTTTATTGCATGTTGAGGCTACGTCTTACTATCCTTATCTCTTCTTCTCTTCTTCTAAGCGTGCTTTTTAGTTTTCGAATGATCTGTATCTCTTTTTGATCAGTTCCTTACTTATATATGTACTTATAGGCAGTTTTATTGAAAGATGACATACTCTGTGAGGCTTTTGCTTGGCTGTTGGGAAATGGAGATAATTGTAAATTATTCATATCAAATTGTTGGATTTTAGGTCTACTTGCTGAAAACACAGGGATGGCCAAGCAGGTCATTTTGGTTTTAAAACCAGAATGGCTTTTAACAAAAAACGGCTTTAAGACCAAAAGTCAGGTAAATCTTGAGCTGAACTAAATCTCTAACCTCACAGTGTTATTCATTAAATACTAAAAAAATGTTATAAAGCCTCCAGAGAATAGTCAAACCTCCAATAAATCCAAGGCCCAGACTACTTTTTCCAATTACAGTAGCCAGTTGATGATTGAATGGGAATATTCGCAAGCCATAACTGTCTTCAGACCATGTAACCAGGAAACTAGCCATGTTGTCTGTGGAACAAGCCTTTCCACTCAGTGCGGGACACAAAGGGGACCTTTCCACTAAGCAGACAGACTTTGTATTTTGCAAATAGGTAAAAAACAGATCGAATCTACTCATCTAGAATGATCTTGCCATTTTTATTATCAAAATCAGAGAATGGCCGCACTGTAGTAAGCATTTAGCAATATTGTCTTTTCCTTTTTTTCCTGAGGCTTTTTTGGAAATACAGAGAGACATCTATTGACTTAGGAAAGAACCAGGTAACTCCAAGTATTTATCTCCTATACGACTTTTTCCTCATTCCTTTATGGATTTTTCTCTGTATCAGTTGAATAGGGATCTGAGATAGAATGGAAGCTACGCTTTAAGAATACGGATGCCTCTTTTCAGCACCAGGTAGAATGAAGACCAAGATAGGCAGCTAAAATGTGATACTTCCAAGCAAAATAGATTTGAATCGATTTGATACTGATCTGATTTGGCTCTCTGTCTTGGACATAAGAACAGAACATTGGCTATATCTTGACTTCACTTGAGGCCATGTAGAGACAGGGTTTACTGACATTTAACCCTAAGAATTTTGCTTGGCTTTAACAAACTGTAAGTATGCTATTGTTCTTCATGATGAATGTGACAACTGGTCACACCTTGTGGATCACATTAAGGAGATTAAAATTCCTGACAAAAACCTGTGTATAACTAAGTGGATTCATGGCCCGCTGACAAAAATAAGCCATTATGGGGTTTCTGCAGGTCTTTCATTGTTTGAAAAATATGCACCACATGGTGCTTAGGACAAGCTCACAATAAACTTCATTAGGTTCCTAAAAATATTTCATGTTGTATAATGTTGATAAGGTAATAATATTCTCAATCTCATTACACTGAAATTCCATTTTTCTTTTCCTTTCTAATATGCGGTGTCAACAATAGAATGAAGGAAAATGACATTAAGTATCTGAGCAGCTGGATACTGAAATTAATCTTATAAGGGTGCCTCACTCACAACTATATGTTACTGTGATTTTTTAATGCAATAATTTTAAGAAATCCTAGGGGAATGGATGTCAGGCTTACAATGTTTTTAACCAGAGAAACAGAATGTGCTAAAAAAACAAACAAACAAACAACACAACAACTGTATTATATCAATTCTTGCCTTTTTGGCATTGGATAGACTTAGTTTAAAAAATTCCTTGTTTATAAAGAAGGAGGAGGCCAGGCTCAGTGACTCACATCAGTCATCCCAGCACTTTGGGAGGCTGAGGTAGGCAGATCACTTGAGGTTAGGAGTTTGAGACCAGCCTGGCCAACCAACACGGTGAAACCCTGTCTCTACTAAAAATACAAAAATTAGACGGGTGTGCTGGAGAACGCCTGTAATCCCAGCTACTCGGGAGGCTAAGATAGGAGAATTGCTTGAACCTGGGAGGCATAGACTATAGTAGTGAGCTGACATAGTGCCCCTGTACTCCAGCCTGGGTGACAGAGCAAGACTCTGTCTCAAAAATAAATAAATAAATAAATAAAAGGAGGAAGAGGAAGATAAGAAGAAGGAAAACCCTAATAGTCAAGGTCTGCTTGAAAATTTGCCTTAAGATCATGTAATTCTTCTTGAGAAATAATGTTATAGTTTTGAATTTATAACAACTTCTCTGGAGGTAATGCTTGAGAGTCTAGAATTTTCTTAAGCAATCCTATGAGAATAAAATAGTGGCAGCTATGAGAAAGTCAAATGCGTGAATTACTTACCACTTATCCTGAATCAAAATAGCCTTAAGCTTTAAGTATTCGACGTGGTGCAACCTTTTAGGGGGAAATATATCGGTGCATCTTCACATTAATCCAAATGGGTCAGTGTAAAGATCCAAAATGAATTAGGTCTGTTTGGTCACCATTCTATTCTATAGGGTATGAGTTACATGCTCTGCCCATCCAAGACACTAGGATCATGACTATACATGCCATCTAGGTCCTTTCAGTTAATGTATTCATCCCTAAAGAGATTTTAAGGTAAACGCTACATAAAAAACTCCCCACTGCAACCGAGAAACACTTCATTCTGTTGTTGCTCTCTGTGTCCTGTTACTAATGCCCACTATGGCTATAATAGATTCTTTTTAGTTTATTTTTTTCTAAAGTATACTTATCTATATTAATGTGACATCCTAATATCTAAAGTAGATACATTAGTCATTTCTTTCCATGGAATAATTTCCTCCCTGAAGTCAGTAACATCTGTCAAGCTAAGGAAGGCACACAGCCAAATGTCTTCCTGTAATTGTAGAAAACCGTACTAGTCTCCTAAATTACCTGTTTGATTATTTGCTTCAAATAGGGTTTTGGGGAGGGGGTTGGAGTGGCGAAGGTGAGATCTTTGACAATGGTGTGGTGACTTCCATTGACCCTGGAAATTTTGGGCATATCCAAGTAAGCTATCATCCATGTGAGACATAACTCATGGGAAGTTACCTACAGAATGGCAATATTTGGTGCATTCCGTTATATTTCTCATCCTCAAATATCTGAGTTCTCTTTCAATAAGTAAATTTCTGGGTAAGAAAGCAAGAAAGCAAAAGGACTATGGAAGGAAACCACTATAGGCTCTTTGCTACAAAACGGTAGTTGGGGTCAGGTCCAAAAGTGTGTGTGTGTAATTGTGTGTGTACATACATATGATCATGTATTGTGTAAATATTTATGTGTATTATGTGTAGAGAATCAGATTTTTGATAACCCTTTTCTTGCTGACAATGTACTCACAGCAATTACTTTAAGTGCAAAGGTTTTTCTAAATTTTAATAAAAGAATTGGGGATCTTTACTTTGAAAAAATGATCATCTGGAGAGTGATGAAGAGGGTGTATAATGGACCTGATGGATGCTTTCAGTGTGAAAGATTTATCTCATAACAGAGGGATTTAACCCTGAGAGATGATGTGAGGCAGATATACGATGTTAAGGCCGGAGTGAGAACTGATGAATAGAAGTCATGGTAAAGAATGCTTTTGCTCAAAATATGGAAGAACTTTCTAAATTCTACCTAAAATTGACTGAACCGAATGATCACTTTTCAAGGGCACTGCGAAGCCAATTTGTACACTGGGTTGAAAGATGGACTCTAAGATTTCTTCTACCAGTAACGTTGGGGAACTCTATTATTCTAAATTGAAATTATACCTGCTGTGTGCTGAATTTCCCTTTGAACTCTTGACTTCTTTCAGAGCATGATCCAGGGATCAATTATAAAGCTATTAAAAGAGTGGCTTCCTCAAAAGACTGACTTTGTCTCCTACCTGTCCTAAAGCCTCCGTGTGCTGCTCAGACACTCCGGACTAGGTGTGATCTAGCCAGAAGGTTCTTTGAATGACTCAAGGGAGACAGAATATATTTTCAGCCCAAGAATGTCAATGACATTCGTTACATTAACACATTCAAAAGGGAAAATTGAAAGATTAGGAAGGAATATATATGAACTCAAAATATTATAATATCTCATTCATCAATAGAAGTCAAGCAAACAGCAGATGAGGTCATAGCAATAGCAATAACTAACCTTTACTTTATCAGTAATATTACTGTTTGACTTTTTTTTTTTTTTTTTTTGGAAACAGAGTCTCGCTCTGTTGCCCAGACTGGAGTGCAGTGGCATGATCTCAGCTTACTGCAACCTCCACCTTCTAGGTTCAAGTGATTCTCGGGCCTCAGCCTCCTGAGTAAGTGGGACTACAGGCACCTGCCACCATGCCTGGCTAATTTTTGCATTTTTCATAGAGATGGGGTTTCACCATGTTGGCCAGACTGGTCTCAATCTCCTGACCTCAGGTGATCTGCCTGCCTCAACATTCCCAGGTGCTGAGATTACAGGCATGAGCTACCATACCCGGCCTTGAATGCCTATTATTTCACAGTTTTGTCTCATTCCACCTTCATAACAATTTTATAAAATAGATACAACTATTAGCCCAATTTCATGAGCATAGAGATGTTCCAAGTAGGAATGACTAGTAAATGGCAATGAGATTTAAACCCGGATCTGTCTGTTCCCCTACCCCACCACAATCTTAACCACTGTACTCAGAGGAGATTGGGGTCTCCCAAATATCTTGAATGGCCCTACCCAGGTGGCCCTGAATCCGGCTCTCTGTGGGAGATCTTTGATAAAGAACCTGAAAAGACCACACCAGTCCTGGAGCACACAATCTCAAGACTATATGGAGCTTTGGAAGTAAAGGAGGGTGATCTATATGTAACGTATGGGGAAGAGATGAATAAGTTCAGAATTGGAGGTTATTTGAATGACACGGGAGAAGTTTGAGGAAGTAGACCAGCATTTTCACATAGGCGAAGGTGTATTATTCTATTGTATCTAGTAATGTAGTGCTCTTTCTTTTATTAAGAGCAAAGTAAGAGAATATTTTGAGAGAAATGGTCTAGGTCCAATATGAGGAACAAATTCCTGGAAGAGAAAATTGTAGAGCTTAGGAACACATTGCAAAGGAAAGTTGTGACTTTCAAAAAAATTACCCCCCAATGTGGACTAATTTGTGCTTTGACTACACAAACGACCATGTGACACTCACAAAACTTCAGGAGGGGAAAACAGCTAAATTTGTTGTTTACTCTCATGTAGTCTTAAAAAGAAAAAAAAATTTTTTAAAAATTTTTTTGCTTTTGAACTAGCCATACAAAGAGAAAATGAGGACCCATTTCACTTTTTCCAAATGGTTGTGCTGTGACTTCAATGGCACATTGCAAAGCAATGTGTGCTCACATTTTTAGTTTTATTTTATTTTATTTTTTAATTTTTTTTGCACTTGGCCAATTTCTGAGCTGGAAGAGTAGGCAGAGGTTATTTGGGTTGAGTCTCCTCCTGCTTCTTGCTGCTTTTGGATCCTGGTTTTCAGACTAACAGACACAATTCTCTCCAGTCTGTGTGCGAAGCTTATGTGAGTAAGGATGGGCGAGGAGCTTGGGCTCCCTCGCTACACAGATAAATCAACATTTCAACCTCGGGAAAGCCATTCAGGGTGTGATGATCACACATTGCCATTCCCTTGTGATTCCGTGATTCATTCATTTCAGGATGGATAAAATACTAAGTATGGGGAGTACTTTCCAACAAGAAATTTAGATGTCACTCAAGCTTTTGGAAAAACTGATAAATCTGTCACCTCGGAGCTGATGGAACTTTGTGAGCAGCAAGAAGGAGAGATCTTCAAGAGACTCCTACCATGTGGTTGTGATGCCAGAGGCTTTTCCTGATGGGCTTTCTCAGTTGAGTCTTGGTTTTCTCAGCTGTAAAATGGGGACAATGGGACCATACATGCGAAAATGCATGCTAATCTGAATCATACCAGAGATACGCTATGGGAGGTATTAGTATCATTGATAGAGTTCCTGTTGATGTGACATCACTTTTCAATTCGGATCAGTTATCTTTTTTATTTTTATTTTTTTGAGACAGAGTCTTGTTCTGTTGTTCAGGCTGGAGTGCAGTGGCGCCTCCAGCCACCACTCACTGCAACCTCCACCTCCCAGGTTCAAGCAATTCTCCTGCCTCAGCCTCCCGAGTAGCTGGGATTACAGGCGCCTGCTACCACGCCCAGCCTGGGTCAATTATCAATCAATAATTCCAATATTATCGGAAACATTGCTTTCCAAATTAATAATAACCCCTAATTATAGAGCCTTTACTATGTGCTAGGTACTGGGCTAAACTCGTTAACATATAAGGTCTTGCTTAATACTTACCACATACTAAGGTAGTGTTATTATCACTACTAATAAAGGTATTTACATTTATTAATCTACAAATGAGAAATCGAGGTTAAGAGAAAATGAGTAACTTGTCTGATGTTACCAAGCTTGGAAGAGCCTAGCAAGCACCTCTCCTACCGCTGTCTGACTCACGCTCCCTGAGAATCTTACTGTGGCTTTAACTTCATTTTCTAAACTTGCTGAACAGGAAGGACTTTCTGGTAAGATAGGAATGGGTTTTAGCGAATGTCTACGGTAGCTTCCTATCATGTTCAGCCGCTCTTCTGCCAAGCCACCATCAGGGCACAGACTTATAAAAGACAAATAAAAACCCAGGACCCCAATTCATGCTCCCAAAAGGAAAAAAGTAAGCTGAAAGCTGAGTCATGCAAGAAGCTGCTTTCCCTTTTGTTTCTAAGTAGACAGCTACAGATAAAAGGTTAACTGTCTCCACAGGGAGCAAATCTATGTTCATCTTATCTTGTGAGAAGCACCGATTTACTGAGCACAGGAGCAATGTGTCATTGGTTCTTCCCCTACCTGCTCCTTTTCTCTTGCAACACGTAGATTACCATGGCCTCCCGCTTTCCCTCTAGCCTGCTTTTCCCCTTTAAAACTAAAACCCTCAAACTCATCTGTGGAGAAAGGGACAGACCTGTCTCCCCAGTGCATCCTTAACTTTGGCAAAATAAACCTGTAAACTGATGGAGACCTGTCTCAGACACTTTTTGGTTTACAGCCTGATGCTTTTGTAGTGACGGCTGCTTGATACAGTAGAGGCTGTTGCCGCCCCACTTACATTCTCTCCACGTGTCAGCTCATCAGCCTGTATCTTCCAACAACTCACAGCTGCCTCCATTCTAAAGCATTCTCCATTCACCCTGTCAGACCTAGGAGCCTTGCATAACCCACCCACCCACCCTCAGAGGCCTTGGCCGACGTTGCACAAGCCCAAGCCAGCCCCTTCACCTCGAGGTAGGATGCAGCTCTGGTGCAATGTACTCCAGGGTGTCTCCATGTGGTCTCCATCTGAGACTACATTCTCGCTTAGCTTCCCCAACCCCAAACCTCCCTTTTTCTCTTATTGTCCTTTCTTTCTTTCTTTTTTGAGATGTAGTCTTGCCCTGTTGCACAGGCTGGAGTGCAGTGGTGCAATCTCAGTTCACTAAAACCTCTGATTCCTGGGTTCAAGTGATTCTCCTACTTCAGCCTCACGAGTAGCTGGGATTACAGGCGTGTGCCACCATGCCTGGTTGATTTTTGTATTTTTAGTAAGATGGGGTTTCACCATGTTGGTCAGGCTGGTCTCAAACTCCTGACTTCAAGTGATCCACCCATCTTGGCCTCCCAAACTGTTGGGATTATAGGCATGAGCCACTGTGCCTGGCCTTATTTTCCTTTCCTCAGGGTACAAGCCAATAAATCACTTGAATAAGAATCTTCATTTCAGGATCTGCTAGGTAATCTGAGCTAAGACAGTGGGCATGGTTGAAAGTTTTTCTGTGCTCTAATACTTAATTCAAAGTATTTATAGTACTTAATTTTTTTGAATTAAGTGTATTATAGTATATTATAGTACCTAAGTAAAAAATTAAGTACTTATGGTACTTAATTCAAAGTACTTAATTAAGTACTTAATTCAAAAAAGTAATTAATTCAAAAAAATTTAAAGGCTTGGAATTCAAATAATATGGAAGGTGTGATATCCTAAACAGTGGCTTCAAAGAGGTTGTTTTGGCTAATTTACTAAGTCTAATTAAGACATAGTAAATGGCTTAACACAGGTTGAGAATTCCTTATTTGAAATGCTGAAGTGTTTCAGATTTTGGATTTTTAAAAATTTTGGAATAGGGATGGGACCCAAATCTAAACATAACATTTATTTATGTTTTATATTCACCTTATGTCATAAGCTGGAGGTAGTTTTATACAACATTTTAAATAATTTGTGCATGAAACAAAGTACTGACTGAGTTTTGACTGGAATTCATCACATGATTCTTAATTTTCCACTTGTAGAGTCACATTGGTGCTCAAAAAGTTTCAGATTTTAGAGCAGTTCAGATTGTGGACTTTCAGATTAGGGATGTTCCACATGTCCCTTCTAGCTGGGCTGCTGCTTCTTGTCATACATTTACAAAAACATGCTATCTCCTCAGAGAATCTGCAATACAGACAGTTCCCATTTGGGGCACTATGATTGTGATAGCTCCAGTTCTCCAGGGTTTCCAGCCATATGAAGGACAGTGTCTCTTTCCCTCTCACAATGTCTAAAATGTGTCCTTTTTTTCTTCCCCAAGGGGAAGCATCTTCTCATGGTTTTCTCTTTGCCTTGGCTTCCACGCTGGTTGCTAAATCAGGCTTCAAATAGGACTGTGGTAATTGCGCTGAGGAACTGTGACTATGCTGTTCTGTGTTGCCCTGAAGCAATAACAACAATTCCTTGAGTTAAATAAATAAATATACTTTTTCCAAAAGGACCAATTTTAACAATTTGGAAGATAAGTTACACACACACACACACACACACACACCCACCCACTATTGGCTGTTAAGGGAAAGTATCTGTTTGGGGAAACCACCAAAAGGACTAGGAATTTCGTTTCTACCAGTTAATCATTTACAATTTTTAAGTCTAGGCAGGCAAACAAGGTCCATGACAAAAAGATAAGAAAGTTGGAGACCATCATAGGAACATTCACAAGTTCAAAGTCTAACGATTAGTCTACGTGGCTGATGTGGTCAATTTCATGGTTTCCATTCTCCCCCACGGTGCACAGTGTGGGTTGTGTCTTCAGGACAATGTGAGGACAACAGTGAGAATGGTTTCAGGATTTCTCCACGGCACTAAGCTCTTACTAAGCCATGGGCCCTCCTGACATTTACTTACTTAAGACAGAGCACTCTGTCTTCATCTCTACAACTTTCCCCATGTCCTAGTGGTTTTTCACTCATTTGTTATAATCATGATTTACTTAATTTCTTTACACACATCTGCCCATTGATGAATCTCATCTCCCCCAAATTTTTATAACCTTTCCTTTCTGATTGAACTTTTTCCAGATCCTGGTAACCTGCAGTTTTTCCCTTTCTGTACAGCCTATCTCTAGGTGAGTTCCAGAATGACTGTTACAATGTAGCTGATATAATTGTTTAGACTCCTGTAGCTCACTAGCAAAAGTCTAGGCGCTCCTTTGCATGATAATTTAAGTCAACCATTCTAGCTTTCTTGCCTCCTCCTTCCCAGAGCATTCTCCTGCCAGACATGGCCTCTGTGGGTCAGCTATAGCGTAGCAAGAGTCTTGAAAAGAGTCTAAGACTAAAGGAGGACTTGTTCTGTACCTGGAGTAGACACCTCTAAGCTTTTTTTGGATCATAATGTATTCATCCAGGTAGTAATTTCCTGCTAACATCACTTTACCAAGTAATGTTCCTTTCCTCACATGGCAAACATTTGCTCCATGGCATTTAATATGAATGTTTTCCTATACGCAAAACACATCCATTTATAGACACTCGCGCATGACCAAATGAATTATACGAAGTATAAAACACCATTTACAACTCATTAAAGATTATTTGAGTCATTCCTAATCAATGTCAGTTGGTTATGACTTATACAATCATGAATAAAAATACAACTTGACAAAATGGTAACTAATTTTTCTATATTTTCTGCCTTGTAAAGCCATCAAAGCAAAGATCTAAAAAGTTCATTTATCAGTTGGTCTTTTATTGAAAGGACTTGTTTTCACTGGGTAATGTCTTCAATAATGTCATCATTTTTGTTTGTCTGTTTGTTTCGTGATTTTTGATCCTGGAGAATGATGACTGGCTGGGCCCAGTGCTGTCCTCTTGCCAGGGAGGCAGAGGAAATGAATTCTTGGTATCCTCTTACCACCCCTTCCTCAACATTTTTTTCCCTTTCCTCTATTCACTCCACACCCCCTCTTCACATGCCTGCCTGTGCATTTTCCTATCAACCATCCATTGTTCTTGGTTAGGGGTTGGAATCTCTTTATAGAGAACCACAAAAAGTCTGCTGCCATTTTTTCAGGAGTATTGGGATATAAATTCAAAATTACTTCTTTCCAGTTATAAATTTTAAAAACATTTATTTTAACAGCTTTTTTAAACACAACAAAAAATTCTAAACATGATGCAAATTTACCTGTAATCCTACCTTTCAGAGATATTTGTCTTAGACTTTTGGTACCTTTGCTTTAAAAAAAATTACAATAATTGAGATCATTTTGTACATCAGTTCTTTAATATGCTATTTTTCACTTGACACTAATTTGTAATTATTTCCCAAGTCACTAAAGTTGTTATTGAAGCACAATTTTAAAGGATTCATCATATTGTACTATGTGGCTTCATCATAATTTACTCTACCATTCCTTTGATACAGAGTTTTTAGTCTCTTTCCAATTTTGCTATTGTAAATAATACTATAACAAATACTTTCCCCCACATGTCTGGGGCATTTTATTTTATTTTATTTTATTTTATTTTATTTTGATAGAGTTTTGCTCTGTTGCCCAGGCTGGAGTACAGTGGTGTGATCTTGGCTCACTACAACCTCCACCTCCCGAGCTCAAGTAATCCTCCCACCTCAGCCTCCTGAGTAGCTGTGACAAGCACATGCCAACACACCCAGCTAATTTTTGTATTTTTTCTACAGACAGGGTTTTGTCATGTTGCTCAGGCTCCTGGACTCAAGTGATCCACCCACCTTGGGCTCACAAAGTGCTGGGACTACAGGTGTGAGCCACCATGCTGGGCCTCTGGGGCATTTTATCATAATAGGGGATTCTTGAAGACCACAAGAAATGTCTCTTTGTGGCTAGGCATGGTGGCTTGAGCCTATAGTCCCAGCTACTTGGGAGTGAGGTTAGGGCTGGAGGATTGTGTGAGCCCCGGAGCTCAAGTCCAGAGTCCAGTCTGGACAACATAGTGAGACCCTTCTTTTTCTTAGAGAAAAGGAGAAAAAAGAAAGGTCTCTTTGACACTGAACTGCATGAATTGGTTACAGGCAGCAGCTATACTTTTGAAGAGATAAGGGGCTCTTGCTTTGCTTGCTTGTTGAAAATGTTAACTATTTTTGAGTATGTTCAAAGTCAGAGATGATCAAGCAACTGCTGTTGACACCGGCTTAGGTTATCACTTTGGTAAGTCAGGTGAAAGTTGACCGGTTTTCAACTAGTAAACCGAGTCTGCAGGCTTCCTAGTTTCTATTTTCCATGCATTATTCCAGGATGGCAGTAAGGCTGGCCCTTCTGTGAGTGTTGATGTAGTGTTCTCCATTGTCTAAAACACTGTATCTCCCATCAGTGATGATCTGTTAAAGGAAGAAAGACATCCATGAATAAAGAGTTCTCCAAAGTGTGATGTGTCCCAGGTAGAAGTGAAACCCTTATTCCCTTCTTGCTTCCATCATTGTATTTCAGATGGCTGCATTCTTTTGAAGTTCTTCCCTGTAGAGCTCCATGGAAGGACCCTGACTCCCTCTAGTGGACAGCACCACTAGGCAAACAATAATTCTGCCCAGTAAAGTCCAGAAGCCAAGAGTAAGTGTCCTTAAATGCCCTCTTGAAATAATGGAAGCTGTGTTTCTGAAGGAGACTCTTCCCAGTTCACAGAAGTTTTTGTCTTTAGCGGGCCATCTGTGCAACTGCTGCCACAAGACATCAGGGGATTTTTTTTTTTCCTTCAGGGCAGCAATTAATTCAATAATCTACAGAGTTGTGTTTCTTTTTCACTAGCATTAGAGACTTGTTATGTCCAGATTTACTTTATGCCACAAGCAAGAGGCATTACTAATATGAACAGAACCCAGAAGAAACGAGCTATGAATCTGAGAATGCTCATATAAAGAACTGGAAAAAAGTCATAAAATCATTCTTTTGCTTTAAAATAATTCATTAGGAATGTAAAGAAAAACAGAAGAGACTGTTACAAGCTGTCTTAATCTGTTTCGTGCTGCTATAATAGAGTACCATAGACTGGGTAATTTATAAAGAACAGAGGTTTACTTCTTACAATTCTGGAGACTGGGAAGTCCACTATCAAGGTGAAGGCACCTGGTGAGGGCCTTCTTGCTGTTCTTGTTCTGTCATCCCATGGCGGAAGGACAAAAGAGCAAGCGAAAGAGAGAGAGAGAGAAAGAGAAACAGGCAACTTGAAGACTTGAAGCCTGAAGTCCTTTTATAATTGGCACTCTGACCTAAATATATCCTATTGGGACCCACTTCCCAACATTATTGCATTGGGGATTACGTTTCCAACACATGTTTTTTTGGGGGGACACATTCAAGCCACAGCACAAGGATTACCGGAAAACCATATACTGTGTCCAAAGGGTCTATAATATTTTTTTCTCCCAGTTCATTCAATCACCTCAGATAACCATCCTGCCATTTTAGGAAGGAATTCAGAAGCTTCTATGTATGAATTGTCTAAATCATTTATTGGTCTCTACATGTGCTTATAACGAAGTCTTGGTAACCCGGATAATACAACCTGGCAGTGGACCTATACTTCCTACGTATCTACTTACCTAGGGCAAACTGCTTGGAAACGCTGGGTCTAGATTTTCTTATTTGTAAAATTACAGGATTGAATTAGATGAGATGTAAACAGCTCTTCTAGTTCTAAGTGTATATAAAAAAATAACATGTAGTCTCTTCTTAGAGAACACCTAAGGGAAGATTTCTTTCCACTGTTGTCTGCTACCATCACTGTTTGCCTGTGATCTAAGGCAAGTTCCATCAACAGAGCAGGAAACATTTCCTTTTTTCTCAATCCTACCTCAAGTGTCCTCTAAATGTGCCATTGCTGTTATGACCAGGGCATTCGAGCATCTCAAATCTGTACTTGTTGAAGAGCAGACAGCCTCTAGTACTTAACATGCAGCTCCAATGGCTGAAGACAAATGCCCCCATTTTATGGGAATCTCAAGAATGGAATGGCTGTACGTGAATCCTTTGTCTTTTATTTAAACTGAGATCAGAGTGAACACTATAGCTCTGACCTGTGCAAATACAATAAGCACTTCAGCCCAGAAACAGTTTTACCTCTTTTATTAGGTTGGGCTTTCAGTATGTATTTGAAGAGGAGCTATTTATGGGCTTGCAAACAAAGTGCTGGAGGAAAGGAATTTAAAGGACGTCCTTGAGCGAATTCAGGGGGTTTTATTTCAAAAGGCCAAACTGTGCATTAACCCTTCACTTCGTGGCACATACCACCTACACACTGCTCTTCCAGGGGCCTGGGAGAGATGGGTGGTTAGGTAGCAGGTGGGGAGGACAGGATTCACTTGCATGGTCTTGAGAAAGTCACTTCCTCAGTGTGCTGGCTCTTGCTCTGGGTGATGGGGACCTGTGGAATTGGGAAGAAAAAGCAGCTTGAGAAGAAGAAGAAGACAAAGAAGTCTTTTTGAGTAGGGATGTGGGTGCATTGATGCTGACGAGGTTATTTGCATGTCATTCAAGATTTGGTATTTTTTTAAAAACTTGATATTTTCATTTAGTCATAGTGGAAGAATGCATGAAATTTTTTTTGAAATAAAGTAGACTACTACTGCATTGGCATGCCCATTGTAAAATATAACTATAGTAGATTTTAAGATAAAAACAATTTGTTGGACAAAACTGCAATTAGTCAAGGCTCAGTTTATTGGAATGCCTGCAGTATCACCTCTCTGCCTGCTTAGGTGCAGACAATAAACACTGTGATGTAACCATGTCCTTTTGGTTTTAGTCTGCTCTGTTTGCAGTGTACTCATTTAACATCTTTAAGCTTGAGTTAGAGAGAGTAAGAAATAAATCTTTTATTTGACCACTGGTTACCTTCTTAAAAATTTGATGAGGGAGGTGGCTGAATCCCCGTTAGAGTAGGGCAGCAATACAGTTCCCAAAATATTTGCATGTGATGCAAGATAATAAATGATACCCCAGAAAAAAAGGTTTTGTGCTCTAATGAATTTAGTATGTCTCAAAGGGAACAAAGTAATCCCTGTTCTCGCTGGAACCTCAGCTGACCCTGCTGCCGTGTCATCCCATGACTGGTGGTAGAAGAAATGAGAGCATCCTTGTGTCCCCTGGCACTTGGACTTGGTCGGAGGAAAGTTGCTGGTCTGTCGCTAGGGAGTGTGTGTCTCCTGATCAAATGACTGGACTCCAGTGTTGAAGAACGGCTACATTGAAAGGTGCAGACACCTCATTGTACATCAGACTCTGTTGTCTCCCAGGCCACCTGGTATATATTCTGCCACGGCTAAGTCAGGCTGGACACGAGAACTCTGGGCCCTGTGTTTCAGAAGACCCTGCCCTGACTCTCCTCCAGCTGATCCCCTCCTGAAAGGGCAATGAAACTATGCCCACGCAGAGCCTGCAGCCCTTCTTTCTAGATCAGTAGTTCTCAGAATGTGGTCCTCCAAAGAGTAGCATCACATCACCTAGGAATTTGCTAGAAATGCACATTCTTGGCTCCCAACTCAGAACTCCTGAATCAAAAATTCTGAAGGACGGCTCCTGCAGTCAGTATTTTAACACCCCTGTTGGTGATTCTGATGCTTGCTCAAGTTTCAGAACTGTTCTGAGCTAAACCATGCTCTGGGATGCCCGAGACCCAGGAATTCGCTATTCAAAGGGCTCTGCCCACCTTGAGGGCTGGCACCAGTGTCCTTCCTGGGTCTGGGAAGAGATGTGCTTCCAGTGGCCAAAAGCAGCTCTCCCAGGAGAGTTGAGAATTAGACCTTGAACTGGTAGGTAGCTCATTCACAATTATACCTTCTATATCTAAGTCATTATTAAAGTACATTTTTTAAGTATGAGGACAGAATATGATTTATTTAACAGTTTGTTCACTTGATTTCACATCTATTTAGACATATGGTATACAGGCCTCCATTTTTACTCTTGTCCTGGCCTTTGCAAATGTTAGAGGTGGGTATGCTGCTAAAAGTCTATATTCATTCATTCATTCATTCATTCACCCGTTCATTTATTTATTCATTTATTTGTCTATCTCTTTACTGATAGTGTCTATTTGATAGTGACATCATCATCACACCTTTCTTTACTTCTTTAATCATGGTTTCATTTAGTCCTCTGAATAGATTTATAATGGCCTTTTTGAAGCCATTTTCTGTTAACCCCACAATCGATTTGTTCTCTCAGGCAGTTTGTATCACCAGCCTGGTGTATGGGGTCATACTGATCTGTTTCTTTGCATGTCTTGTCATTTTTTTATTGGAAACTGGACATATTGTAGTAAACTCTGAGTACCGATCCGCCCCTGCCGTGTCCCAGAACTTGTTATTGTTCTTTGCTTATTTGCTTAGTGACTGCCTATATTAGTTTAGTTAAGTGTTCCGCCCTCCCCAGCCCACTGGTCATCTGCCTCACTGAGCTAGGATGGGGCAGAAAGAGAGTAGTCTTGGCTCAGATAACATACTCTTTTTTTTCTTACTAAATTTTCATAGATTTTCTTGAATAGGTGTATCTTCTTTTGCTGTATATCTTTAGGCTTTATGTGGTTGTTTTAAAAATAATTTTTGGCTGGGCGCGGTGGCTCAAGCCTGTAATTCCAGCACTTTGGGAGGCCGAGGTGGGCGGATCACAAGGTCAGGAGATCGAGACCATCCTGGCTAACCCAGTGAAACCGCGTCTCTACTAAAAAATACAAAAAACTAGCCGGGCGAGGTGGCAGGCGCCTGTAGTCCCAGCTACTCGGGAGGCTGAGGCAGGAGAATGGCGTAAACCCGGGAGGCGGAGCTTGCAGTGAGCTGAGATCCGGCCACTGCATTCCAGCCTGGGCGACAGAGCGAGACTCCATCTCAAAAAAAAAATAAAAATAAAAAAAAATAATAATAATAATTTTCACAAATTTCACTAGGAAGCAGGCCTGCAGAGCTCCTCATATTGTGCTCCCAGACGTTGATCTTTGTGTTAATTTCTTATATTTAAACATTCTGGCTGGGCGTGGTGGCTCACGCCTGTAATCTCAGCATTTTGGGGAGCCGAGGTGGGCGGATCATCTGAGGTTAGGGTTCAAGACCGGCCTGGCCAACATGGTGAAACCTCATTTCTACTAAAAATACAAAAATTAGCCAGGTGTGGTGGTGGACACCTGTACTCCCACCTACTCAGAAGACTGAGGCAGGAGATTTGCTTGAACCTGGGAGGAGGAGGTTGTAGTGAGCCAAGATTGTACCACTGTACTCCAGCTGGGGCGACAGAGTGAGACTCCATCTCAAAACCAACCAACCAACCAACCAACCAACCAACCAACCAACCAAAAACACTGGATTGAGCATCCACTGTATGTCAGGTGCTGTACTAAGTGTTGGGAGTACAGTGGTGAACAAAAGGAGCACAGTCTTTTAGTTTGTAACCTAGCCATATGTTTGGCAAATGTGGCGAACTCAATAAATATCACATAATTAAATGACTAATAAATAAGTGTTTACATTTTTTTTTCACCAGAGGTCTGTGGAATTCCTAGAATATCTTGATAACTGAGTTTCCAGATATCTAGAGGCACTAGGAATGCTATAAAGACAGTATCTTCGTACAATAATCTTGTTCTATCATGATATTTGCACAATCTTCTTCTAATCCCAACTGTTTCAAAGGAGTACAGGTGGCAGTTACTATCATTAGTCCCTGTTAATTTTTTCTTTCTGCTTTTGGGGACCTTCATTAAGGGTTAAAAGTGTGCTCTTATCACAAGGCGGCAGGTTTGGTGACTGCTAGATCACACTCTTGGCATGGTCTTGGCCAGAAAAACCTTATTTTGGGTTGTGTGATTTCAGAAGATCAGTTTGTACTCATCTCCCTGGAGTTCTCTAATTTACATTTTCATCTAGAATCTGATATGTCCTTTCCAATGACCTAGAATGTGATTTCTTCCTGATCCTTATTGTTCTTTTAGGAAGGCACTACAGAAATGCTGGAACTGAACTCTGATAAGAGGACAACTGAGGTGTCTAGTCCAGAAGAACCTTGCTGCTGTTGCTCTGACCCCAGCGCTTCATTGGTGAAGGAAGAGTTGGATCAGTTGTCCAGGTGGGTTGTATTTGGCCAGATGGGTCTGAGGACATATTAGAGTAACTGGAAAGCTTTATCAGAATAAATATGATCTGGCTGGGCATGGTGGCTGATGCCTGTAATCCCAGCACTTTGGGAGGCCAAGGTGGGTGAAATCACATGAGGCCAGGAGTTCGAGACCAGCCCAGCCAATATGGCAAAACTGGATCTCTACTAAAAATACAAAAATTAGCCTACCATGTCGTGCACATCTGTAATCCAAGCCACTCGGGAGGCTGAGGCAGGAGGATCACAAGCATCGCTTGAACCCGGGAGGTGGAGAATTCAGCAAGCTGAGATCATGCCACTGCACTCCAGCCTGGGCAACAGAGCGAGAGTCTATCTCAACAATAACAGTAACAACAAAAGGAGTGGATATGTTGCTACCTGTAAAAGCTTGTCAGAGTCCAAAGTGAGTGTAGCAATGGGGTTGGGTACTTAAAGGGATTCAAGGAGTAAACATGATGGGTGCAAGTTGAAAAACTTCTCCCCCCAAACACAGATTTAATTTTGGAGAACTAATTGGGTACCCCCAGAAGCTTGTAGATCAAGACTATAGTTTTAGTAAATCTCCAAATAAGCATGTCCTGCCTCCAGCTCATGTCTGTTTGTGTCCTGAACTAAGGCACATCTAGACCCAGTGATAAGCATGTTATTTTAATAACCAGGAGAAGTGCTAAATTAGCAACCCTGGAGAATAGCATCCTCCATGCACAAAATGAAGCAAGAATCTCTTCCTGGAACTCAAGAAAGCCAGGTGAGAAGGAATTGGACTGGCTGGTTGAACTTCTCAGGATTGCAAGGTTGGGATATTTATTTATTTATTTATTTATTTATTTATTTATTTATTTCACATAAAAGCAGTTCTTCAAATACATAATTAAATGTAATTTTACTTTTAAGATTTCCTAAGAATTTTCATATGCTTAAGTTTAAAAAAAACCCTTATCATTCATATGTTCATTCATTTACTTCATCCATGCAGTCAGCACTTATTATGTGCTAATTATATGCCAGACACTGTTCCAGGCACTAAGATAAAGATGTAAGATACAGCTGGGCGTGGTGGCTCACGCCTGTAATCCAGGCACTTTGGGAGGCTGAGGCAGGTGGATCTCTTGAGGTGAGGAGTTCAAGACCAGCTTGGCCAACATGGTGAAACCCTGTCTCTACTAAAAATACAAAAATTAGCCGAGTGTGGTGGCAGGCACCTGTGGTCCCAGCTATTCGGGAGGCTGAGGCAGGAGAATTGCTTGAACTTGGTGGGGGCGGAGGTTGCAGTGAGCCAAGATCACGCCACTGCACTCCAGCCTGGGCAATACAGCTAGACTCCATCTCAAAAAAAAAAAAAAAAAAAAAAGATGTAGATGTAAGATACAGTCACTGACCTCAGGAAGTCAGTCCAATAGGGTTAATGGCTCTGTAGGCACATAATTATAATTTGGCAACATTCACTGAGTGATAGAGGGCTCTTTGGGGACATAAAGGGGAAGAACCTAATTCTGATTGGGTGGATGGGTGTTTCAGAGGAGGCTTCTTGGAGGAAAGGACACTTACATTGAGTCTTGGGTGAATAGGAATCAGCCAGAGACTAGAGGGCTGGCCATAAGAATCTGGGCATAAGGTGAGCCTATACACAGACACCGAAGTGAGAAAGTGAGAAACTTCATGGGCATGTTTGGAAAAGCGCAAGAGCTGGGTTTGGTGAATCATTAGTTGGAAGATGAGGATGAGAAATGGTGGTACTATTCCAGAGAGTCTTTTGTGGCTCATTAAGGAGCTTGGATTTTTCTCTCTAGGCAAAGAGCAGTTATTAAAATGTTTTATACAGTGAGGGGGCATGGTAGGGCTGTTGGAATTGGGTAAAGTGGATTGGGGACAATACTGGAGGCAGGGAAACCAGAAGACTGTTGACTGATATATGGAGAGAGAGGGTTAGATTTGAGAAATAGTTGAGAGTTATTATCTGGAAGAACTGGAGATTAGTTGAATGTAGGGATAAGGGAGACGGAGTACTGGATGATTGTCAAACCCCACATACCACAGCCAACCTCACCTTAAGAATAAACAGGCTGGTTGTGGTGGTGCACACCTGTAATCCCAGCTATTCAGGAAGCCGAGGTGGGAGGATTGCTAGAGCCCAGGAGTTCCAGGCTGTAGTGAGCTATGCTTGTGCCACTGCACTCCAGCCTGGGCAACAGAACATGACCCCGTTTTACCCCAAGTACTTTGGATTGCAAATCACATGCTTGGAATTCTTTTTTTTTAATTTTTAATTTTTGTGGTTACATAGTAAATGTATATATTTATGGAGTACCTGAGATGTTTTGATATAGGCCTGCAATGAGTAATAATCACGTAATGTAAAATGTGATAAACGTCCCTTCAAGCATTTATCCTTTGTGTTACAAACAATTCAATTATACTCTTTTAGTTATTTTAAAATGTACAATGAAATTATTATTGACTTAAGTCATCTTGTTGTGCTATCAAATACTAGGCCTTATTCATTCTTTCTAACAATTTTTTTGTACACTTAATCATCTCCATCTCCCGCTGCCCCACTACCCTTTCCAGCCTCTAGTAACCATTCTTTGACTGCCTATCTGCATTACAATTGTTTTGATTTTTAGATCCCACAAATAAGTGAGAACATGCGATGTTTGTCTTTTTGTGCCTGGCTTGTTTCACTTAGCATAATGACCTCCAGTTTCATCCATGTTGTTATGGTGAGTGACATGATCTCATTCCTTTTTTTATGGCTGAATAGTACTTCACTGTGTATAACTGCCACATTTTCTTTTTTCTTTTCTTTCTTTCTTTCTTTTTTTTTTTTTTTCTGAGACAGTCTGGCTCTGTTGCCCAGGCTGGAGGGCAGTGGCGTGATCTCAGCTCACTACAACCTCCACCTCCCAGGTTCAAGCAATTCTCTGCCTCAGCCTCCCGAGTAGCTGGGATTACAGGCGCCCACCACTACGCCCAGCTAATTTTTGTGTTTTTAGTAGAGACAGGGTTTCAGGCTGGTCTCGAACCCCTTGACCTCGTGATCCACCCACCTCAGGCTCCCAAAGTGCTGGGATTACAGGCGTGAGCCACCGCGCCCGTCCAAGTGCCACATTTTCTTTATCCATTCATCTGTTGATGGGCATTTAGGTTGTTTCCAAATTTTAACTCTTGTGAACAGTGCTGCAATAAACATGGGAGTGCATATATCTCTTCGATATACTGATTTACTTTCTTTTGGGTATATACCAGCAGGGGAATTGCTGGATCATATAGTAGCTCTATTTTTAGTTTTTTGAGGAACCTCCAACTGTTCTCCATGGTGGTTGTACTAATTTACATTCCCACCAACAGTGTATGAGAATTCCCTTTGCTTCACATTCTTGCTAGCATTTGTTATTGCCTGTCTTTGGATATAAGCCATTTTAACTGGAGTGAGATGATATTTCATTGTAGTTTCGGTTTGCATTTCTCTGATGATCAATGATGTTGAATATCTTTTCAAATGCCTGTTTGTCATTTGTATGTCTTCTTTTGAGAAAAGTGTTCAAATATTTTGCCCATTTTTAATCGGATTATTACATTTTTTCCTATAGAGTTGTTTGAGCTATTTATGTATTCTGGTTACTAATCCCTTGGTGGATGAGTAGTTTGAAAATATTTTCTCCCATTCTGTGGGTTGTGTCTTCATTTTGTTGATTGTTTGCTTTGCTGTGCAGAAGCGTTTTAGCTTGATGTGATCTCATTTGTCCATTTTTGCTTTGGTTGCCTGTGCTTGTGGGGTATTACTAAAAAAATTTTTGCCTAGACCAAAGTCCTGGAGAGTTTCTCTGATGCTTTCTCGTAGTAGATATATAGATTAAGGTCATAGATTTCACTCTTTGATCCATTTTGGTTTGATTTTGATATGTGATGAGGGAGAAGAATCTAGTTTCATTTTTTTTTTTTTTTTTTTTTTTTTTTTTGCGTATGGATATTCAGTTTTTCCAGCACCATTTATTGAAGAAACTGTCTGTTCCTCAGTGTATCTTCTTGGCACCTTTGTTGAAAATGAGTTCACCGTAGGTGTGTGGATTTGTTTCTGGGTTCTCTATTGAGTTCCATTGGTCTATATGTCTGTTTTTATGCCAGTATGATGCTGTTTTGGTTACTATAGCTCTGCAGTATAATTGTAAGTAAGGTAATGTGATTCCTCCAGTTTTATTCTATTTGCTTTGACTATTCTGGGTATTTTTTGGTTCCAAATACATTTTAGATTTTTTTTTTTTGTATTTCTGTGAAGAATGTCATTGGCATTTTGATGGGGATTGCATTGAATCTGTAGTAGTATGGACATTTTAACAACATTGATTTTTCCAATCCATGAAGATGGACTGTTTTTCCACTTTGCGGGACCCTCTTCCATTTCCTTCATCAGTGTTTTATAGTTTACATTATAGAGTCTTTCACTTCTTTGTTTAATTCCTAGGTATTTTATTTGTAGCTATTGTAAATGGGATTTTGTATCCTGCAACTTTACTGAATTTGTTTATCAGTTCTCATAGTTTTATTGTGGAGTCATTAGGATTTTCCAAATATAAGATCACATCATCTAAAAATAAGGATAATTTGAATTCTTCCATTCCAATTTGGATGCCCTTTCTTTCTTTATCTTGTTTGATTGCTCTAACTAGGACTTCCAGTACTGTGGTGAATAACAGTGGTGAACGTGAGCATCCTTGTTGTGCTCCAAATCATGCTGTGTTTCCCCATTCAGTATGATATGAGCTGTGGGTCTGCCATATATGGCTTTTATTATGTTGAGGTATGCTCCTTCTAACCCAGTTTTTTGAAGGTTTTTATTGTGAAGGGATGTTGAATTTTATCAAATAATTTTTCAGCACCAATTAAAATGATCATATGTATTTTGTCCTTTATTTTATTGATATGATGTATCACATTGATTGATTTGCATATGTTGAACCATCTTTGCATCCCTGATCCCTGGGATAAATCCCACTTGATCATGATGAAATATATATACACACATATATATCTATATAATGATTATATTATATAATATATAATATATATGTACCTATATGTATTTACATGAAGAGAGAGAGACACGAGGTCTTGCTCTGTCACCCAGGCTGGAGTTCAGTGGTGTGATCACAGCTCACTGCAGCCTCAACCTCCTGGGCTCAAGTGACCCTGCCACCTCAGTCTCCTGAGTAGCTGGGACTACAGGAGTGTGCCACTATGCCAGGCTAATTTTTGTATTTTTTGTAGAGATGGGATTTCCTCATAATGCCCAGGCTGGTCTCAAACTTCTAAGCTCAAGTGATCCACCCATCTGAACCTTCCAAAGTGCTGGGATTACAGGTGTGAATTACTGCACTCAGCTGATGATTTTTTAAATATACTGTTGGATTTGATTTACTATAATAGTATTTTTTGAGGATTTTTAAATTAATATTTATCAGAGATATTGGTCTGTAGTTTTCTTTTTTCAATGTGTCTTTTTTCTGGTTTTGATATCAGGCTAATACTGGCCTCATAGAATGAGTTTGGAGGTATTCTCTCCTCCTCTATTTTGCGGAATAGTTTGAATAGGATTGGTATGAGTTCTTTAAATGTTCTGTAGGATTCAGCAGTGAAACCGTCAGGCCCCAGGTGTTCTTTCCTGGGAGACTTTTTATTACAGATTTGCTCTCGTTATTTGTTATTGGTCTGTACAGATTTTGGATTTCTTCATGGTTCCATCTTGGTAGATTGTTTGTGTCTATGGAATTTTCCATTTCTTCTAGATTTTCCAGTTTATTGACATATAGTTGCTCATAGTAGCCACTAATGGCACTTTGAATTTCTGTAGTATCAGCTGTAATGTCTCCATTTTCATCTTTGATTTTATTTATTTGGATATTCTCTCTTTTTTTCTTAGTCTGTCTACCGTTTTGTCAATTTTGTTTAACTTTTCATAAAAGCAACTTTTTGTTTCATTGATCTTTTGTATTGTTTCTTTATTTCAATTTCATTATCTCTGCTCTCATATTTATTATATATTTTCTTCTATTAATTTTTGTTTTGCTTTGCTCTTGCTTTTTTAGTTCTTTAAGATGCATCATCATGTTGTTTATTTGAAGTTTTTCTACTTTTTGATGTAGGCACTTACAGCTATAAACTTTCCTCTTAGTAGTGCATTTGCTGTATCCCATAGGTTTTATTATGTTGTGTTTCTATTATCATTTGTTTCAAGAAATTTTTCTATTTTCTTCTTAATTTTTTCATTAACCCATCAGTCATTCAGGAACATATTGTTTAATTTCCATGTGTTTGTGTAGTTTCCAAATTTCTTTTTTATTGATTTCTAGTTTTATTCCATTATGATCAGAGAAGATGCTTGATATTATTTTAATTTTTTTGAATGTTTTCAGGCTTGTTTTGTGACCTAACATATGGTCTATCTTTGAAAATGGTCCATGTACTGAAGAAACAAATGTGTATTCTGCAGCCATTGGATGAAATGTTCTGTAAATATCTATTAGGTCCTTTTGACCTAGAATGCAGATGAAGTTTGATGTTTTTTTTTGTTGATTTTATGCCTGGAAGTTATGTCCAATGCTGAAAATGGGGTGTTGAAGTCTCCAGCTGTTATTGTGTTGGGGCCTATTTCTCTATTTACCTCTAATAATATTTGCTTTATGTGTCTGGGTGCTATGGTGTTGGGTGCATATATGTTTAAAATTGTTATATCCTCTTGCCAAATTGACCCCTTTACCTTTATCATTTTATAGTGACCTTCTTTGTCTCTCTTTTTTTTTTTTTTTTTTTTTTTTTTGAGCCAGGGTCTTTGTCCGTCACCAGGCTGGAGGGCAGTGGCACAATCTCGGCTCACTGCAACCTCAACCTCCTGGGCTCAAGGCATCCTTTCTCCTCAGCCTCCTGAGTAGCTGAGACTACAGACATGCACCACTGTGCTTGGCTAATGTTTGTATTTTGTGTAGAAATGAGGTTTTACCATGTTGCTTAGGCTAGTCTCAAACCCCTGGGCTCAAGAAATCCATCTGTCTCAGCCTCCTAAAGTGCTGAGATTACAGGAATAAGCTTCTGCACCCAGCCCTTTGTATCTATTTATAGCTATTCCTGCTCTTCTTTTGGCTTCATTTGGCACAGAATATCTTTTCTTATCCCTTTATTTTCAATCTCTACATGTCCTTATAGGTGAAGTGTGTTTCTTGTAGGCAATAGATCAATGGCTCTTGTTTTATCCAATCGGCCACTCTACATCTTTTGATTAGAGAGTTTAGTCCATTTATATTCAATGTTACTATTGGTAAGTAAGAACTTACTCTTACCATTTTGTTATTTGTGTTTTGGTTGTTTTGTGGTCTTATTTCTTTCTTTTCTTCCTGTTTTCCTTTTAGTGAAGGTGATTTTCTATGGTTATATGATTTAGTTTCTTGCTTTTCATTTTTTGTGTGTCCATTGTATCCATGAGGCTTGCAAATACTATCTTATAGCCCATTATTTTAAGCTGATAAGAAGTTAACATTTTTTGCATAAACAAACAAACAAGCAAAAAAAGAAAAATAATAATGATTCTCTAACTTAACTTTGTCCCCTGCTTTTAAACTTTTTGTTGTTTCTATTTATATCTTATTGTACTGCTGTCTTAAAAAGTTGTTGTATTTTTTTATTGCTTTATTGTTTAGTCTTTCTACCTAAGATAAGAGTAGTTTACACACCACAATCACAGTGTTACAATATCCTGTGGTTTTCTGTGTACTTATATTACTAGTGAGTTTTGTATCTTCAGGTAATTTCTTATTGCTCATTAGTATCCTTGTCTTCTTTCAGATTGAATACGCAACTCCCTTTAGCATTTCTTGCAGGACAGATCTGGTGTTGATGAAATCCCTCAGCTTTTGTTTGTCTGGAAAGTCTTTATTTCTCCTTCATGTTTAAAGGATATTTTTTCCAGATATGCTATTCTAGGGTAAATTTTTTTTTTCTCCAGCACTTTAAATATGTCATGCTACTCTCTCTTGACCTGTAAGGTTTCCACTGAAAGGCCTGCTGTCAGATGTATTGAAGCTCCATTGTATGTTATTTGTTTATTTTCTCTTGCTGCTTTTGAATCCTTTCTTTATCCTTGACATTTGGAAGTTTAATTATTGAATGCCTTGAGGTAGTCTTCTTTGGATTAAATCTGCTTGGTGTTCTATAACCTTCTTGTACTTAAATATTGATACTTTTCTCTAGGTTGGGGATGTTCATTGTTATTATCTCTGTGAATAAATTCTCTACCCCTATCTCTTTGTATACATTCTCTTTAAGGTCAATAACTTTTAGATTTTCCCTTTTGAGGCTATTTTCTAGATCCCATGAGTGTGCTTTGTCATTTTTTTTTCTTTTTCTTTTGTCCCCTTTGACTGTGTATTTTCAAATGGCCTGTAATCAAGCTCCCCAATTCTTCTTCTTGATCGCTTCTGCTATTAAAAGACTCTGATGCATTTTTTAGTATGCCAATTGCATTTTTCAACTCCAGAATTTCTGCTTGATTCTTTTTTACTATTTAAGTCTCTTTGTTAAGTTTATCTGATAGAATTCGGTATTCCTTCTCTGTCTTATCTTGAATTTCTTTGGGTTTCCTCAAAGCAACTATTTTGAATTCTCTGTCTGAAAGGTCACATATCTCAGTTTCTCCAACATTGGTCCCTGGCACCTTATTTAGTTCATTTGGTGAGGTCATGTTTTCCTGGATCATCTTGATACTTGTAAATGCTCATCTGTATCTGAGTATTGAAGAGTTAGCTACTTATTATAGTATTTGAAGCCTGGGTTTTTTGTAGCCATTCTTCTTGGGAAGACTTTCCATATATTTGAAAGGACTAGGGTGTTGTGATCTAAGCTGTGTCTGCTTTAGGGGGCACCCCAAGCCCAGTAATGCTGTGGTTCTTGCAGACTCATAGAGGTATCACCTTGATGGTCTTGGACAAGATCCAGGAGGATTCTCTGAATGACTGGGCAGAGACTCTTGCCTCTTCCCTTCCTTTCTCCCTGAAAATTGGAGTCTCTTTCTCTGTTCTGAGCCACGTGGAACTGGGGGTGGAGTGACGCAAGCACCTCTATGGCTGCCACCACTAGGACTGTGCTGGGTCAGACCTGAAGCTAGCACAGCATTGGGTTTGACTCCAGGCATGCTATAACTACTCCCTGGATATGGCTTGTATTTGCTCAAGGCCCTGGGGCTCTACAATCAGCAGATGGAAAAGCCAGCCAGGCCCATGTTCCCCAGGACACAGGTGATGCATTCGCCCAGGCCCCCAGTGAGTCCAGAGGTGCTGTCGAGCAGCCAGGGACTAGAGTCAAAAACCTTAGAAATCCACCTGGTGTTCTATCATACTGTCGCTAGGCTGGTGCTCAAACCACAAGATGCAGTCCATTCCACTCTTCCCTCCCCTTTCCAAAGGAAGAGGAGCCTCACCTCATGGCCACCACCATCACAGGCCCATGGGTGTGCTGCCAGACTACTGCTGATGTTCTCCTAATACCCAAGGTCTCTTCAGTCAAACTGTGGTGAATGCTGCCTGGCCTGGGACTCACCCTTTGGGGCAGTGGGTTCCCCTCTGGCCCAGGGCAGGTCCAGGAATGCCATTTAGGAATCAAGTCTTGGAACTAGGGACTCCAAGAGACTGCTTGGTGCTCTACCCCTCTGTGGCCAAGCTGGTACCTAAGGTGCCAGGAAAAGTAAAGACAAAATACCCTTTACTTTACCCTCTGCTTTTCTCAAGTTGAAAGAGTCTTGCCCTATAGCCACCATAGCTGGGAATGTACTAGTGTTACCTAAAGCCAGCAAGTCTCAGAGGCTCATCCAAGGCCTTCAATATAGTATCTGAGTATTGCTACCAGTAATTCAGGGCCCAAGAGTTGGGTCTTCAGTTAGCAAGTAATAAATCCTGCCAGGACCAGATCTTCCATTGAAGGCAGCAGGGTCTGTTTTGGCTCAGAGTGTGTCTAGATATGTCCTTCAGGAGCTAGGGTCTAGAAAGGGGGCCTCATGCCTTTAACCGGGGCCTTATACTACCAATTGGTATACAAGACAAAGTCCTTCCCACTCTTCCCTGTCCTCTCAAGTGGAAGGAAAGGGTCTCTTTTGGAGTCACAAGCTGTGCAGTCTGGGTTTAGGGGAGGGGTGATGCCACCACTCCCAAAACCATGCCAGCCAATGTCGCAGGTGGTCACGTGCCCGCCACCTTCCCCCCAACCAACTCGCTGCCAGCCCCAGTCTACTGTATTTAGGCCTAGTTCAGCACTAGGACTAACCTAGGAGTTGTAGTCCTTGTAGCCTAGACTGTCTTTCAAGTTTATTTATGGCCCCAGAGCACTTTAGCCTATGGTGGCGAGGATTGTGGGAACTCACGTTTTGATCACAAGGATCCGCAACTCCCCCTGGCCAGGGCTGATTTCAATACTCCCTCCATGCGCTGGTGTCAGCTGAGTTTGGTCCTGTTTTGTTTTCTGTAACCACAGGGCAACACGGAGTTCAGTGCCTCACAATTGCTGTGCTCTCCCTCTCCCCAGGGCACAGAAAGGCTCTCTGTACCATGATGCCCCTGCCGGGCGTTGGGGGAGGGGTGGTGTCAGCAATTCAAGACTGTTTTTCCTACCACTGCAGTTCCTTTTTAGGTTATATGAAGTTAAAACCAGGTACTGTGAGTGCTTACCTGATTTTTGGTTCTTTCTGTGTGTGGATAGCTGTTATATTGATGTCCTTGCCGGGGGACAATTCAGTGGAGCCTTCTATTATGCCATCTTGCTCTGCCTCCTTCTCCACATTCTTGGAATTCTGTCTTTTTAATTTCTTCATGTCTTGAAAATTCTTCCTCTTTTTTCCCCCCCAAACCCTACGATAAAATGTAAAAGTTACTAAGAAGCAAATACCTTTAAAACCTGTGACGGTGTTAGCTGAAAGAATTTTTTAAATTGTTGAGCTAAGATGTTCGTGGTTATGACTAGATTATGTTAGTGTATCGTTTGGGGGCATTTTTCTTCCTCTGGGGACTTTTATCACCTGAGCCTTAAAAGAAAATCTTTTTGTACTTTTTTTCTGAAGGGAGTAGAAGAAGTGGAAAAAGCAAAGGTATGTTGCCCTTAGCAACTTGACTTGAGCTATCATAGCGCCACTAAGCAAAAATAGCAACTTAATTAAAGGATATGGCTCTGTGGAACTTTGCCAGCCTACAGGGGAAAGCCAACCCACCCTGGCTCCAAGTGCCATACATAGGGCCAACATCTCCCGATTGGAATAGACATTTATCTTTGGTGTGAGTGGTTTAATTTATTCAATGAATGTTCTTTAAGCACCTTCTGTGGACAGCACAAAGACAAACACACTGTCCTCTGGAGAAGAGAGAGAGACAGAAGGAGGAAATGGAGGAGCAGGAAGAGACAGAATTTTAGACAGTTAAGATAAGCTATGTAGAAAGTAAAACAGAGTAAAGAAGCAGAGAGTGATCAATGGGGCAGGTGTGGCCTGGAGTAGGGGCGTAGATCATGCAGTAAGATATGAGTGCCCCAGATTTTCCATTGTCATTGCTGCCATGTTTGACACCTGAAGTGAATGAATCATAATTTAACAACCACCTCCCGTACACAGTAAAAGTATTGCTCTCAATAGGAATTGTAATAGGAAAAGAAGAATGACCAGGAAAGGGCTGGGCATGGTGGCTCATTCCTGTAATCCCAGCACTTTGGGAGGCTGAGGCAGGAGGACAGCTTGAGCCCAGGAGTTTGAGACCAGTCTGGGCAATATAGGGAGATTCTGCCTCTACAAAAATATATTTAAAAAATTAGCTGGGCATAGTAGTGCATGCCTGTAGTCCCAGCTACTTGGGAGGCCAAGGCAGGAGGATCAGTTAAGTCTGGGAGGTTGAGGCTGTGGTAGTTATGATTGTGCCACTGCACTCCAGCCCGGGCAATAGAGTGAGACCTTGTCTCAGAAAAAAAAAAAAAAAAAAAAAAAAAAAAAACCAGAAAAGAAACAGTAAGATTTTTCTTTTCTTGAACTTTGTTTATATATTTAGGCCAATAAAAATAATTTTTTAAAAATAAAGCCTAAGATAAACATTACAACACATAAAAGAGAAAATACACAGCACTTCAACAGATCTTGTATCTATACAGCAATTTGAACTAACATATAATTAGTCTGATATAATATCTCATGAATAATTTTTAGTAATTATTAGATAAATATTAATAAAATGGAAAGATCTGCAAAAAGTATAGTTTAGGTAACTATGAAATCATACCATAAATATTTTTTTCTCAACTCATTCTCTACTTTTAAAGCAATTATCTGTAGTCCCAGCTACTTGGGAGGCTGAGGCAGGAGACTTGCTTGAACCCAGGAGGCGGAGGTTACAGTGAGCCGAGATCGCGCCACTTCACTCCAGCCTGGTGACAGAGCGAGACTCTGTCTTGAAAAAAATAAATAAAATAAAATAAAATAAAATAAAATGAATACATTTCAAGTTAAAAGATATTATGAAAATTCAGTAAAATATTTAATGTATGAAATAAAGTTTGCACCTAAACCCCCCACCCAAAAAAATAAATAAATTATAACTCACCTCACAGTTCTCATTACTTTACTGTTTTGAAATTTATTTTCATTTTATTTTTTAAACTTTATTTCAATAGCTTTAGGGGTACAAATGGTTTCTGGTTACATAGATGAACTATATAGTGGTGAAGTCAGGGCTTTTAGTGTACCCATCACCTGAATAGTGTATGTTGTGCCCAATAGGTAATTTTTCATCCCTCCCTCACCCTCCTCCTTTTCTCCCCTCTTCTGAGTCTCCAATGTCCCTTACACTGCTCTGTATGCCCCTGCACACCCATAGCTTAGCTCTCTCATAAGTGAGAACATGTGGTATTTGGTTTTACGTTCCTGAGTTATTTCACATTGGATAATGGCCTCCTGTCCAAGTTGCTGCAAAAGACATTATTTTATTCTTTTTTATGGCTGAGTAATATTTCATGGTATATATAATACCACATTCTCTTTATTCTCTCATTGGTTGATGGGCAAGTAGGTTGATCCCATATCTTTGCAATTGTGAATTGTGCTATGATACACACATACATGCAGCTGTCTTTTTTGTAGGACTTCTTTTCCTTTGGGTGGATACCAAGTAGTGGGATTGCTGGATCAAATGGTAGATCTGCTTTTAGTTCTTTGAGAAATCTCCATACTGTTTTCCATAGAAGTTGCACTAATTTACATTCCTAGCAACAGCATATAAGTGTTCCCTTTTCACTGCATTGGCACCATCATGTGTTGTTTTTTGACTTTTAGTAATGGCCATTCCAACTGGGGTAAGGTGGTATCTCACTGTGATTTTAATATGCATTTTCCTGATGATTAGTGATGATGAACATTTTCTCATATGTTTGTTGGTCACTTGTATATCTTCTTTTGAGAAATACCTTTTCATGTCATTTGCCCACTTTTTAATGGGATTATTTGTTTGCTTTTTCTTGCTGATTTGTGTGAGTTCCTTGTAGATTCTCGATATTAGTCCTTTGTGTTTTAACATTTAAATATTAAATAACAAAAAACTGGTAGTCATGCCCATAATCTCAGCACTTTTGGGAGGCTGAGGTGGGAGGATCACTTGAAGCAAAGAATTTGAGACCAGCCTGGGCACCAAAGCAAGATCCCTGTCTCCATAGAAAATTTAAAAAATTACCCAGGTGTGATGGCACACACCTGTAGTCCCAGCTACTCAGGAGGCCGAGGCAGAAGAATCGCTCGAGCCCCAGAATCGGAAGCTGCAGGGAGCTATTATGGCTCCACTGTACTCCAGCCTGGGAGACAGAGCGAGACCCTGTCCCTAAAAAAACCAAAAATATAAAACCAAACAAACTCTATTAGTGGTCATGCTGAATGCCAAAATTGAGACTCAAATCCATCTTTATAATCATTGAGCTATCGTTGTTTATTTAGAATCCACTGTTTAAATGCAAGGGCGTATGGTACCATAGGGATTGCAGACATGAACTTCACCCAAAGCAAGCTCAAAAGATTCTGAATGGGGAAAAACTTACTCTTCAAAGGAACATGTATAGCTGTGTCTGTGTTGGAGGCCAATTGTGTAACTGGGATTTCTCCAAATTAAATTCCATATGGAATACAATGTGTATTCTAGAATAAGTTATTAAAATGAGGTCATTTGCCATTTACATATATTATTAATATTGAACAATAAACTACAGCAATTGCTCAGAATTTAAACCAGCTAAAGATTTTTTAGTAGGGAGGGATACTTTATCATTGACATTGTTTCAAACTGCTTACAAAGATGATAATAAAATGCAAACTGGTTTTGGTCAGATGTTATTGCTTTGAAATTCTCTGCAGACAATGTTCCCTTTTCTCATCTGGGTCTGAGGGCTTCAGTTGCTCTTCTGCCCTAGAAAGGCTACTGGATTTCCCCTAAACTCTCCTTCCCAACTACCTGTGCCTAAAATTCTCCTGTTTTCACCATTTAGGTGAAAGGCTTTTAGAATGCACATACCCTGGAGTCATATTGCTTGGCCCTAATGATAATTTTCACTTTCATCTGAAAGAGTTCATAATAGCTTATCCTGAGAGTTTAGCCATTCATTCTTCCATTGATATATCAAACATGTTTAACAATCCCATGATATAGGCCAATGAATGTGGCAGGGTTGTGGTCCTAAGGGAATGTACAATCTTGTGGGGGAAACAGGCACATGGAGCAGCAATTGACAGCAATTGACCTCTGGCATGGTAAGGACGGGTGCCTGGTTGGATGTCTGGAGACCCCACTGCTCTGTATGAGGCTGTGGGAGGGGAGCTAATGGGAAGAAACACCCAGGGGGAAGCCGAGGCCACTGATTACCATCTTAGAGCCTGCGTGTTTCCAGCCAAAGGCAGTACATCTGTTGGCTGTGCACCATCGCAGAGGTGGGTTCTGCTGGTGCCAAATACTCGGCAAAGACTCATTTCCGCTGCTGTTGGAGACAATAAAGAGGAAAGTGTCTCACCAGCAGGGACAGGAGGAATGGGAAGATTGAGTGATTCCCTAGAGGAAAGGCAGGACCACTTCTTCCTTAACAAACACCCCGACCTGCCTGATGCAGTGACTCCCTTTAGAGTTCCACTTCCTGAGAGGGGCTTTGATATGAAATGCAGCATGAACCTCCTTTGCATGAATTTCCTATTAATTAATACACTGCTTCCTCTCTGCCTAGACGTTGGTAAGAGTTTCCATGATACGAGGTAACTGAACTCCTGCCAAACTGTCTATCTTGTGCCTGCTTTGCATAACACAGCTTGTCTGAGGTTGAACTTGGAGTACAGCGACTGGTTCTGGGACACCCTCCCGCCAGGAGCTGAGTTTGTAAGCTGCGGTAGGTGAATGGTTGCTGTCAGGGAGCCAGAATGAACTCCAATAGGGGAAGGCTGGAAGTTGGATACAGCCAACTTGCCTTGTTTTAGGCATCCTGGAGCTGTTTTCTTTAGGGGTAGAGGAGAGGAAGGGAGATGCAGAGAAAAAGGGTTTAAATGAGAAAAGTCTTGGGAAGCCCTGTGTCCAGTCATTTCAGGTCAGGGCTGAGCTGGACTCTGCCCAGGAGCATGGCTGATTAGCATCTGAAGGCAGGAACAGGAGACGGACCTGAAGGCAGGCTCCCCATAGCTCTAGGAGTTGCAAAAGTAGAGGAAGGGTAAAGAGCAGGCTTTGCTTCCACCTCCACCTCCTCCTCCTCCTTTAAAGCCCAGGGAACCATCTATTTGATACATGCAATAGAACTGGATAATGCCACTCACTAGCTATATGATGTAGAGAAAGTTAACTTTTATAGGCCTTGGTTTTCTCTTCTGAAATATAGATTGGTCTTTTTGTTCTGTAAGCTCTCTCTCCCTGTGCTGAGAATCTGGCCTTGAAGTTCAGTCCTGTCCTGGGGTGGAGGTTAGGAGGGGCTCACGGGCAAAAAATGGCCCAGCTGATGTGTGGAGATCCCTTTCATCTCCAGGGTGGCGTGCTGATGAGCTGGTGAGCCCAGAGGGCACTCAGATGTCATTGCTCATGAAGGGCGTATTTTCATATTCTTGCATTAAAGTGATCACATACTAAGTGTTTAAAAAGAACAATTTCATGGCCCTTGTTCTCAAGGAGTTTCTGTAAAAACAAGACATAGACATACAGACAATAAATGAAAAACAACTCATGATGAAAACGCTGCTTTAGGGGCCTCTCCTGAAAGCATCATGGGAAGGGGTGTCAGCTGAGTGTTGGAAAGAACAGGTTCTTAGAATTAGCAGAGGGACTGATTAGAGCCTGCTGATTCATGGCTCAGGAAGCATCTCCCCGGTAACATTTGCAGAGTTCTTTTGGGGAAAAGAGAAGTGGCAGTCATTTGAAAGCTGGAACGAATGAGGCCAAGGTCACAGGGGCTCCGTCTTATACCAAGGATTAAAAAAATTGTTCCGGGTGGAGTGGGAGAAGGGAGAGTATTAGGAAAAATAGCTAATGTATGTTGGGCTTAAGACCTGGGTGATGGGTTGATAGGAGCAGCAAACCACCATGCCGCATGTTTACCTATGTAACAAACCTGTACATCCTGCACATGTACCCCAGAGCTTCAAAAATCAAAAATAAATGTTCCTTAGCCACACATTGTGCCTTCTGTGCCAGGCAGCAAAGAGGACCTCAGTGTCCAAGTCGGGGAATGCCAGCAGGTCCATGTAGCAGCCCCTCTAGGACTGTCTCAATGAAGGAAATTAAACTGCAGGGGCTGCCAGATCAGCACTCCCCAAACCCTGGTTCTGCAAATCCCCTTGCAAGATCGGCCCTGCCAGCCCTCTTCTCTCCCAAACTCCCCAGCAGTGTTGGCATTGGCTTAGTAAGGGGCCTCAGGTCAACATAGCTGGGTCCCACTAGGGCTGAACGGGTGCCAGCCAGTCAGAACCTGAAGTTGCTTCCCCATCCTTGCAGGGACACCGAGGTAATCTCATACCTTTGGGTAGCTGCTTCTTTCTGCCCTGTCTCCACAGCCAGCCCTTCTCTGCCTGCCTATCAAGATCCATTAGCTGTTGCAGCCCTGGCTGTCTTGGATCTCTCAGTTCCAGTGCAACCCAAAGACAATCTTCTTTGGGAAGACAATCTTCTTTGGGTTACAATTCTACTTCTTGAGACAAAGAATCTGTTAGCCCATGTTGAGTCAGGTATTGTCATGCCGATGCCTATCGACTTCAATAGGGATGGTACCGCCGCCAAGAGGCTGAAGAAAGGATCCAAAGCCAGTCAACAAGACCTAGGGTTTCTTCAGGAGACTTACATACAGGGATGGTCCACTGGCAATGAGCTGGATGGGAAGACTACTGCTATTTGTGAAAAGCATGTGGTTTGTATAGCATTTTCACTTAGCACCCTCCACCTAGCAGCTTCCATTTAACCTGAAACAAAGGGTCTCAGTCCCCTCTACAGCCTGTGTTCAAGGGATAGGCCAGCCTTTTCTCCAAGAAGTCTCTATGCATTCCTACTGCCATCAGAGCATGTCTCATTTCTTTAATTACTCATATGCAGAGCAGTCCTCCTCCTGCTAAACTGCGATGGATGGTGACTTTCTGAGATAAGAACTGGGTTTTGCTTGGGCCCAGTGGTTCACTCTTTATAATCCCAGCCCTTTGGGAGGTCGCGGAGGGTGGATCAACCTGAGGTCAGGAGTTCAAGACCAGCCTGGGCAACACAGTGAAACACCATCTCTACAAAAAATACAAAATTAGCTGGGCATGATGGCGGGTGCCTGTAATCCCAGCTGCTCAGGAGGTTGAGGTGGGAGAATTGCTTGAACCAGGGAGGTGGAGGTTGCAGTGAGCCAAGATCGTACCATTACACTCTAGCCTGGGTAACAGAGCAAGACTTAGTCTCAAAAAATAAATAAATAAAATAAAATAACCGGATTCTAGAGTCATTTCCACATCCCCAGAGCCTAGGACCGGGCCTGAAACATGAACCATGGAAGATTCTAGATACTCAATAAACTCTGTAGACAGAGGCAGTGAGTGATTGGGTCACTTCAGGGTTATCTGGCCAACGAAGGGGTGGCAGAGGGCAAGGAAGTTGGCAGTGAGAGGAATGCATAGGATAAGGACTTCATTCAAGATGTTCTCTGTCTGCAGCCCAACAGAAGACCCAAATCTGCTGGTGTGGGAGCAGACTGTTGCAATTGCCATGTGATATTCGTTTTCTTCACGCTCATTTCCTATTAATTAACACAATTTTTCCTTAGCAGATGAATTGGCTGGGACCTACAGAATCAGAGCCGATGGGATATCTGCCAGCCTGTCCATCTTGTGCCTGCTTTGCATAATGTTCCTTGTGTGAGTGCTGGCTGGATCTGGCCTTGCCACCTGAGAAATGACACTTGGCTTCTGCTTTGACAGGAAGATCTCCACCTTTGCTGTTCTTTCCACATCATGGATTTTACTTTCTTGACCCTTCCCGAATTTCAGTTTCAGGACCAGTTTGCGCTCATGAACCAGCTTGTCATATCTGGGAGGAGTTATCTTTTCAAAGGAGGGTCCTGTCACATTCAGAGGTGTTAAGCACTAACCATTCAACATCCATCTCTGCAAGTTTATTGGAGCCTCCTTTTACAGAAGGCTGTCTTGTCCTCATAATGAAACAGACCTTGATGCTTGGCAACAGGCTAAGGTTAAGCACCTTGATTCCTGTCTCCCATGCTTTCTGGAGGTTGTTCTCTCCAGTTTCACAGAGTTCTTTTTGCTGTAAGTGAAAACTCATTTCTGTTCCCTGAAAGCTACTTTTTAGCTCATTGCCTGAAGCATAATGCTATGGTTCACATTACAGAGGTTTGGATAACAACTTCGCATCTTTTTTTTTTTTTTTTTTTTTTTACACAAAACATTATTTTAAAGGAGGGGAGTGACTGAGTAATTTACAATCCCCAAATTATTCTTCTTTTAAAAACCCAATGAATCAAAATTTATAGACATCGTTCTCATTGCCATTCATTTAAAAATGAAGCAAAGTGTTTATATGGGACAATGTCTATTCTCCTGAAGAATGTCCTGGTTTGGGCACTTAAGGATGATGAGATCATTGTCAGGTGCTGAAATTCACACTGGGTAACTTAGGGACTCATCCTGTGACTCTTTATTTGGCTCTGATTGCAAATGCATTTTAAAAGTCTCCTTAAAGAAAAACAAAGCTTTTCATATTTATGATGAGTCTCTGGAAATTATGAAACACAATAGTCTTCTTCTGAATGTGTTGTGAATGTCTTAAAATTGTCAAAGTTTTCCTAATTGTTGGCTATAAAAATCTGCATGGACATGTGTTTTTTATTAAGACATAACGTCACACATCATCCATTCATAACACATTACTGACTCTACTCCCTCTATTAGCAGCTGGAAGGAGAAATGGAAAGTTGAATTGAAAAAATGAATTTATATATTCATTTAGCTTGGTTAATTAGCTGCTGAAATAATGTCTTCATTTTTTAATGGGTGCTCCACTCGATGGATAAGACAGATGCCCATGAGGAGGTGACAGCTCAAAAAGGCACCTGGTTTATGATAATGTTTGTCAAATACATGACAGGAAAAAGCAGGTTGCGATGTTCTATCTGCCAACAAACTAGATGCTGGCAAGCCTGGAGGCAGTTGACTGACAGCTCGTTTGAACTGAGGTTGCTTACATAATAATAGTACCATTTTGTATTCTTGGTAATGCTAATGTATGCAGATTCATGGGCAATACATTCCATTGGACTACCGTGTACTCGAGCTCTGATGCTGACCATCTGAATACAAGGAACCCCGGGATGCAATCTGATGCTTGACTTTACATGATGCTTACCCATGATTTGTTTTTTTTTAAGAGGGGTAAATGATTCACGTTGTGCTTTCACTTCTATTAATTGGCATCACCACCATCAACCTTCTGAGGCCATCTCTAGATTGCAATGGCAATTTTTTTGAAAATTGAAGATCTCATTGGAAGGAGGGATAACCTTTCTGGTCTTCAAAAGCCTGACTGGAGTTGACTCAGAGCATCTCCATTTTTCTTTTCCTTGGATATTCTAAAGTTCCCAAAGTTCATTTTATCAGGTCGAAATCATTTACCTTCTCTACACTGCTGAAAGTATGTTGAAGGTAGATATTGCCATTTTTATTTTGTAGAGGGGAAATTGAGATGCAGAGAAGTTGTGGCCTCCACTCAGTTGGTTCCTCCGATTTCTAGTTAATGCATTTTTTATATCCTCCTAACTAGGTCACTAGTGAGGGATGCCTGATAATTGGACCAGAAAAATGCTAGGTGTACAGATCTACTGGAGCTAGAAGAGGGGTGTGCACTTCTATTTCAGATGTGGTTAGGAGAGGGCTGAGTGTGGTTTATGAACCAAGCCTCCCAGAGCTGACTCCTACTCTGTCTCCTCAGTTCTTCCTGTCAGTCACAGACAACAGTATTCACTATGTATCTCCTAAGACTTTTATTTTCAGCCTGTTGCTACTTTTTGAATACAACAGGATGTTAAAAATAAAAGTTACTGCTGAGAACATCTATCTCAAACCTTTCTTTTCTTTCTTTCCTTTTCATTTTTCTTTTCTTTCCTTTTTTTTTTTTTTTTTTTGAGACGGAGTCTTGCTCTGTCACCCAGGCTGGAGTGCAGTGGCGCAGTCTTGGCTCACTGCAGCCTCTGCTTCCTGGATTCAAGCTATTCTCATGCCTCAGCCTCTTGAGTAGCTGGGATTATAGGTGTGCACCACCACACCCTGCTAATTTTTGTATTTTTAGTAGAAACGTAGTTTCACCAAGTTGGCCAGGCTGGTCTCGAACTCCTGACCGTAGGCGGTCTGCCCGCCTTGGCCTCCAAAAGTGTTAGGATTACAGGCTGAGCCGCCGCACCTGGCCTATCTCAAGCTTTTCAATTTGTGGACATTTTATGAGGGAATAGACCCAGAGCGTTTAAACAATTTGCCCGGTGAAGTTGCAACTTTCATCTCTAGTTAGTAGCAGTGCCTGGTTCACTATACGTGTCTTGACTTTTCATTATTCTTTATCTTTTAGTGATGGTTACTATTACAGTTAGTTTTAGTTGACCTTCTACTGTGTCAAGCACTACATCTTCCAAATGGGTTACATTATCCTCATTTTGCAAATGGAGAAGCCAGAAGTCTATATAGTTGAGTAACTTGTCCACACAACTGCTAAGTGAAAGACAAGTGGCTTGAGTTTAAAGAGCTGGCTTAAAAGCCCTGGCCTTCCTGCTTGTTCTTCCCATTTCACCTCTTTTCTGAAGGGAATGATACTGTTGCTTATTATTAGGATGGCCTAGAAATGGTATCACATATTTGCCATTAATTTATAAAGGAATATTTTGTAATAATGATTTTTTATAAAAATACTGCAGCCCAGGCCTCTCCTGCAGACATTCTGGGTTGGTACCCAGGGAAAGTTTTTAAAGCTCGCCAGGTAATTCTAACCTTCAACTAGGATTTAGAGGTATTGTAGGATGTCAGAGACAGGAGAAATCTCATTACTAATGGCTATCCTAGAATCCCAGATGAACTTGGATTCCCAGAATGTGTTTTCATCATTACTATAATCACCACTGCTGTCAATCATACTCACACAATGCATTAGAATCAGGTCAAGGAAAGGGTTAGCCCTATTCTGGTACTTCACACTGTAGCCATGATTTAGTTCCTATTTATACTTACCTTGATATGGATGTTCACTTTGTGGAGAAATGCAACGATGCCTGTACCTGTTAACCTCCCTGGCTAGTCATAAAGCCTTGCCATTTGATGTGGTGTGCAGGGCTCAGTCTGGGTATCGTAAGTGTCTCTGTTGTTTGTACCTCTATTATTTTGCTGTTAACCAGTGGGCTCAGTTGAGGAAAGTCTATCTGGTGCTCAGGTCTCTTTGGAAGATTACGTAAAACAACAACAAAAAAGCCCCCCAACCAAATGAATGGACCCCCTCTTGGCTAAGGGGATCACAGAGAAATCTGAAAAACTGAATTCCTGGCCATAACAGGAAGGGAAGTTGAACACACCTCATTATACCGTGTGGAGTTTAGGCACAACTGACAAGCATTAACATTAAAATACAGATAGTAAGTCTGACCAGACAGACTCTTTGTGGCAATAAGATACCAAATTCCAGCCTGACTTCAGTACAGCATCACATGATAGATAGCAGACCCGGAAGGAAATCAAATAGAGTTTTTATCTGACCCAAAATATATTTCTTTGATGTAATTTGGAATGACCCTGCAATGCTGTCTTTGGTAGAAATTTGCATCTGCAGAGAATCTCCATTAATGCAGCCAGGCCTTCCCAGGATCTAAAAGAGAGCAACTAAGAGTCTCACACCTGTTTAAGATCCCAAAAAAGATATTTACCATCTGTTCTCTGGAGGCTTCATCTACATAACAAGAACCTTGGTTTCTGTAACCCCCCTTATATTAATTCAAGCATTTCTTTTTCACTGGTTTCAAGTCTTTAGATACAATGTAACTCTTTCAACTAATTGTCAATCAGAAAACCTTTGAATCCATTTTTGACCCACTTTGAGAAGTCCTACCTTTTTAGGCTGAACCAATGTATATCTTACACGTATTGAGTTATGTCTTTGTAATTTCTGTCTCCCTAAAATATATAAAACCAAACCATAACCCAACCACCTTGGGCACACTTTCTCATGACCTGTTGTGACTGTTCCCTGGGCCATGGACACTCTTGTTGGCTCAGGATAAAACTCTGAATACTTTACAGAGTTTAGTTTTTCCATTAACAGTTTCTAGGGGAAGCGCTCTTCCTTAGGATGATAGCATGCTGAGTTTCAGTGGAGCGATAGATAGCCCAATCTCTTCTATTCCCAATTTTGACTTTGACTGTTTAGCTTGTAAACTCCTTAAGGACTGATTCCTTGACCCTAGATCTCCAATTGTAACAATGAATGGGTTAGGTTGCAATAGTGTTAAGCAGAAAACATAAGAGGCCACAGCCTGTTGAGGTAGCTCACAGCTGTAATCCCAGCACTTTGGGGGGCCGAGGTGGGAAGACCGCTTGAGCCCTGGAGTTCAAGACCAGCCTGGGCAACATGGTAATGTTACTGGGAAAAAGTCCCAATCCACACCCCAAAAGAGGGTTCTTGGATCTCATGCATGAAAGAATTTGGGGTGAGTCCATAGAGTAAAGTGAAAGCAAGTTTATTAGGAAAGTAAAGCAATAAAAGAACGGCGACTCTATAGGCAGAGCAGTGGCTTGAGCTGTTGGCCTAAAGATACTTACTGTTACTTCTTGATTACATGTTAAACAAGGGGTGGATTATTCATGAGTTTTCTGGGAAAGGGGTGGGCAATTCCTGGAACTGAGGGTTCCTCCCCTTTTCCTGGTAACTTCCTGACATTGCCATGCCATCTGTAAACTGTCTTGGCACTGGTGGGAGTGTCTTGTGGCATGTAATATATTATAATTAGCATATAATGTGCTGTGAGGATGAGCAGAGGTCACTTTCATCGCCATCTTGGTTTTGGTGGGTTTTAGTCAGCTTCTTTACTGCAAACTGTTTTATCAGCAAGGTCTTTATGACCTGTATCTTGTGCTGACCTCCTATCTCATCCTGTGATTTAGAATGCCTAATCTCCTGGGAATGTAGTCCCGCAGGCCTCAGCCTTATTTTCCCTAGCCCCGATTCAAGATGGAGTTGCTCTGGTTCAAACGTCTCTGACAGTGAGACCTTGTCCTTACCAAAAATTAAAAAAATTAGCCATCTGCGGGCTGGGTGTGGTGGCTTACGCCTGTAATCCCAGCATTTTGGGAGGCCGAGGTGGGTGGATCATGAGGTCAGAAGTTCGAGACCAGCCTGGCCAACATGGTGAAATACCATCTCTGCTGAAAGATACAAAAAATTAGCCGGGCATGGTGGCGGGCACCTGTAATCCCAGCTACTTGGGAGGCTGAGGAAGGAGAATCACTTGAATCTGAGAGGCAGAAGTTGCAGTGAGCCAAGATCACGCCATTGTACTCCAGCCTGGAGACAGAGAGAGACTGTCTGGAAAAAAAAAAAAATAGCCATCTGTAGTGGCATGCACCTGTAGTGCCAGCTATGGGAAGCTGGGGGGCTGAGGTGGGAGGATTGCTTGAGCCCAAGAGGTCAAGGCTGCAGTGAGCTGAGATTGCACTACTGCACTCCAGCCTGGGTGACAGAGCAAGAGCCTATCTCAAAAAAAAAAAAAAAAAAAGAAAAAAAAGAAAAAGAAAAAGAAAAAAGAAATGCCAGAAGCCATTATTAGTGTGGAACCATTAGTAACTTTAATGGGATATTTGCATTATGCAGCTGTCATTCAGGCTGATGGGAGAAGGTGTAGAGAGGAGGCAATAATTTGGTGCGGTTTTTTTTGAAACAGAGTCCCACTCTGTAGCCCAGGCTGGAGTGCAGTGATGTGATCTCAGCTCATTGCAACCTCTGCCTCCTGGGCTCCAGCGATTCTCCTGCCTCAGCCTCCCACGTAGCTGGGACTATAGGTGTGTGCCACCATGCCTGGCTAATTTTTGTATTTTTAGTAGAGATGGATTTTTGCTATGTTGACCAGGCTGGTCTCAAACTCCTGACCTCAAGTGATCCTGCTTTGTCCTCTCAAAGTTCTGGGATTACTAGTGTGAGCCGCTGCCCAGCCTGGTTGTTCTTTTTAAATTTTGTTTCCATTTTCATCTACAGTCAGGTTAGAATTGGTAAGAACCAACTAGAAAAATGGCCAGTGGAGCAGAGATGCTGACCACCAATACTTCTAAATCTCAGGGCCAGTGTGTTCTAAAAAAATTCAGGCTGAGTGTTGTGGCTCACGCTTGTAATCCCAGCAATTTGGAGGCCAAGGTGTTTGGATCCTTTGAGGTCAGGAGTTCAAGACTAGCCTGACCAACATGGTGAAACCCTGTCTCAACTAAAATACAAATATTAGCCAGGCATGGTGGTGGGCTTCTGTAATCCTGGCTACTTGGGCGGCAGAGGCAGGAGAATGGCTTGAACACAGGAGGTGGAGGTTGCAGTGAGCCAAGATCACCCCACTGCTCTCCAGCCTAGGCAACAGAGCAAGACTCTGTCTCAAAAAAATAAAAAAAAAATTTCAAAACTATTACTCCACATCAGGAATTTATCAGTTATTATAAAAGACAAGTGGATTTTCTGACTCTCTCATGTCACGTACCTATTTCAGAGCCTTTGCCCGTGGCCTTCTAGTCCAACAGTGCAGCCCAGCCTGCAAGGGCTGATCCAACTCCTTCTCTCCTCTCAATCCCATCTCATCCCGCTTCTCTCTCTCTCTCTCTCTTTTTTTTTTTTTTTTTTTTTTTGAGACAGGGACTTGCTCTGTCCCTCAGGTTGGAGTACAGTGGCACAATCGTAGCTCACTGTAGCCTCGAACTCCCAGACTCAAGCGATCCTCCCACCTCACCCTCCCAAGCAGCTGGGACTACAAATGCGAGCCAATATGACCAGCTAATTTTTAAAAAAATTTTGAAGACGGGGATCTTGCTACATTGCCCAGGCTAGTCTTGAACTCCTGGGCTCAAGTGATCCTCCTGCCTTGGCCTCCCAAAGTGCTGGGATTCCAGGCATGAGTCACTGTACCCAGCTCATCCTGTTTCTCACTGCAACCAACACTCGCCATGTTTGCAGAGCATCCCTGGCTGCCTCCCACATCTTTGCCTTTGCTCACAATGTTTCTTCTGTTCACCCTTCTCTTCCCCTTTCAGTCCAAGGATTTCCTGACCCTTCCTTCCCCTCTTGGTCTCCCTATTTTATCCACCACACAATACCCTCTTCAGATTTCTGTCTGAGGACTGATAACACTTCCTGACGCATGTTTGTTTAGATCATGAGCTTACCCTGTGACTCTCTGAACTCCTGTGATGGACTGCATGAACTTCTCAGTGCTGGACCCGTTTGACACAGTCTTTCGGAAAGATACTTAACAACTTTCTGCCTTAGTTTCCTCATCTGTGAAATGGGGATAACAAAAGGATTGTGGAAGAGATAAAGGAAGTGATATGTATAATAATGCATAATAATAATAAACATAAGAGTTACTGATATCCATGACATATAACAACTTTCCTAATAACTAACACAGCATTCACAATGTGTCAGGTTCTGCTCCAGGGCTTTACACATTTAACTCATTTAGTCCTCTGGGTAACCCTATCAGGTAATTACTCTTATTACCCCTGTTTACAGATTAGAAATCGGAGGCACAGAGAAGTTAAGGAGTTTTCCCAAGGTCACACAGCTTGTAAGTGATAAAGATGAGGGTTGATTCTGGGTAGTCTGGGCACCAGACCCTATGCCCTTAGTCACCAAGCAACTTTCCTTCAAATGATCGGTATTTGTTAATTACCATTAAGTATGAATATGTCTAAAATCTATGATCAAGCTTAGCCTGGAAGTTAAAGACCAGTGAGCCAATCCACAGGGAATACTATTCAGGGGCCGCCTTAAAGACATGAGCCAGCCCTGAGAGTTTCCCTCCTGTCCCCTTACTGACAGGTGGACCAAGAAAAAGGGAAAGAAAACCGTATTCCATCTTCACAGAGGTTCCAGTCAGTTCCTAGGCAAAGAAGCAAGAAATCAAAAGCATCCACAGATGTTGTGTCTACCACTCTGAGGCAGAAAGAGCTTAAGGAGAAGGTCTGACAAGGGACAGACAGTTTACTTATGGAAACAAGCAGAAAATTAAATTTGGTCCCTGCCCAGCAAGCATCTCACCTCCCACCATAGTGTCTGGCAGAGAAATGAGCCAAGGTGTCCTCTGGTGCAGCAAATGTTTGGCACGTCCATTTGCACAGGGGAGGGAAGAAGGCGCCTTCCCAAACCCTTCCCATCACCTTTCAGGATCTTAGGTGCCTTATCCACAGCCACGGCACAAACCTTTACCACTAGGGGGCGCCTAGACATTTCGGTTGGCTACCAGGCAAGCGGCCCGCTCAGGACAGGAGCAGTGCTCTGTGAAAGAATGGATTCCTGCTTTGTTCTAAGTACAAACAAGGGGGAAATGCTTCTGCAAAGTTAAATGAGGTTGACGCGCTCCCCGCGGCTGACGCGACAGTCCCTCCTAACTCTCACCCGCCCTGGGCAGCTCTCTCAGCGGGGTGTGGGGTGGGAGTGGGAGCTGATGGAGGGTGTTCTCTATTCAGACTCTACTTGTTCTAGACTGAGTCACTGGTGGGGGCAGCGGTGTTTGAAAGTGGGCATCACTCTTGGGCTTCCACATTGACTGTAGTTTTACAGAATGTTTGGTGAGTAACTAGTTTTCTAACTTTTCTTTATTTCTCTCATGCATTTGTCCATGTTCTTTCCTATCTCATCAAAGAGGATGCCAGGTAAACCCAAAGAAAGGCCCTAGGAAGAAATCAGTGCGAGTGCCAAGATGAGCCGGATCCAGGGTGGAGCTGAGAGGCCCCGAGGCAGCTGCTTTCACTGTGCGCCTTCCCCGAGTCCCAGCCCCAAATCACCATGGTGACAGATACCCAGCAGCATTGAGAAACAGCTTTTTGTTTTCTGCTACTCTTTTAACTCCTCACTCCACTTCCCTCCACCTCCACCCTCTTAAACCTATATATCCTCTTGCTCATTCCTGTGAAGGTATTGGCTGATAAGGAATAATAAGGACTTCCTAAACAAAGGCCTTTAAAATAAAAGTAGCTAACATTTATTCAGCGCTTACTATGTGTCAGACACTCTTCTCAATGCTTTGCAAATATTGGCTCACTTAATTTTCTCAACAATGTGGCAAAGAAGGTATTTATTTTACAGATAAGGTAACTGAGGCACAGAGAGGTTATGTAACTTGCCCAAGGTCACACAGTAGATGGGGGAGTCACAATTTGAATCTAGGGAGTTCTTACTTTTAAGCTCACACCTTGCTTGCAATACCAGAGAACCTTCAGAGATGTGAAACACTGGACTGTGGGCTACCAGGGGCCAAAAAGGGATTGTGATTTGGTGTTCTTAGTTGGTAACCCCCAAAATCACAAACGATGTCTACGTGGCAGGCTGGCCAGGGCTGAGAGCTACTGCCTTTGGCTTACATTTGAGCAGATTGCTGTTCTTCTCCTGAATACATGGTTTGGCATCCTTAGGGTTGGTTTATTATGACCCTAAAGACTGGATTTACTTTGTTTTCTTTTTGTTTTTTTTGAGGTGGAGTCTCACTTTGTCACTCAGGCTGGAGTGCAGCGGCACAATCTTGGCTCACGGCAACCTCCACCTCCCGGGTTCCAGTGATTCTCCTGCCTCAGCCTCCCAAGTAGCTGGGATTACAGGCGCCCACCACTATACCCAGTTAATTTTTGTATTTTTAGTAGAAATGAGGTTTCGCCATGTTGGCCAGGCTGGTCTCAAACTCCTGATCTCAGGTGATCTGCCCACCTCAGCCTCCCAAAGTGCTGGGAATACAGGCGTGAGCTACTATATATCCGGCCTGGATTTCCTTCTTATTCTTATTCTGGCCTGGCTCCCTCTAGATGATTGCAAACCCGGGATCAAGGACCCATACCCTACCCATCTTTGTATTTCCCACAGCCTCCAGATCTTGGGCTTAGTAGGTGCTCATTGCATGTTGACTTATTTAGTCTGTATCAGCCACCTTGAATTATGGGCTATGGCAAAGCTGCCCTTCTGGGACAGGCAAGTGTCATGTCCCATGGCCACTGATCCTTCCTTCCTTCCGTCCCTCCCTCCCTCCCTCCCTCCTTCTTCTTCATCTCTGCAAAGGGGCAGCATTTTTTTTTTTTTTTTTCTCGATTCAGATCTAACATGAGGGGCAGCTATCTCTGATAACTATGGGAAAGAACCTGTACTGTGTATCCCACCGCTCAACATGGTTTTTTTTTTTTTTTTTTTTTTTTTTTTGGTTTTATATGAGTAGAAAGGGCTAGAAAAATCTACCTGTTGTTTCTAATTACTTACCTTCAGTATGAAGAGTAAACTAAGCTGTATTATCTTATCTCAACCTGTCTTTTTTTTTTTTTTTTTTTTTTTTTTTTTTTGAGATGGAGTCTCGCTCTGTCGCCCAGGCTGGAGTGCAGTGGCCGGATCTCAGCTCACTGCAAGCTCTGCCTCCTGGGTTCACGCCATTCTCCTGCCTCAGCCTCCCGAGTAGCTGGGACTACAGGCACCTGCCACCTCGCCCGGCTAGTTTTTTGTATTTTTAGTAGAGACGGAGTTTCACCGTGTTAGCCAGGATGGTCTTGATCTCCTGACCTCGTGATCCACCCGCCTCGGCCTCCCAAAGTGCTGGGATTACAGGCTTGAGCCACCGCGCCCGGCCGACCTGTCTTGTATCTACCATTTCCTGTGCTTTTCTCTGCTACATGCTTCCTTTCCCGTGTATTTTATGAGCATTGCAAATCATTTTGTTCTTCATCCTCCTTTTATTTTTTAGAAACAGGTCTCTCGTTCTGTTGCCCAGGCTGTATCGTAGTGGCATGACTGTAGCTCACCGCAGTCTCGAACTCCTGGGCTTCAACTTCTGATCCCCAGCTTTTTGACTAACTGAACTCGTCCAAATATTAATTTAGAGACTGAAGCCCATTGACCAGAGGCTTGAATCCCAGGAGTTTCCAGGATGCAATTATCTTTCCTGAGTAACAGGATCTCTGGGAGACTCTAGATTCCTAGAGTAGGGCAGACTTTGCTTTAGAAAGAAAATTGGGGAGTATGCAGAACATTCTGGAACCCCCTATTCTGACCCAGAGCAGACAAGGGTATCTTGACCAAGGCTGACTGTAAGCCAGAATTGCTCCTTTCGAGGTGCAAGGGTGAAGCAGCCTCACTTGGCATATGTGGTTATTCCAGTCCATGCCTTGCTGTAGACATTCCTGAGATCTTTCATCTTCCTCTGCCATTATGTTCCCAACACATTGGAAATCAAATTCCCCAAATCGCTTCCTCCATATGGCCACACCTGATCAACCCTAAAGATCTCTGAGTCTTTCTTTATTCTACATCCTGTCATCATCTAAATTCCAAAATTTAATGATGGATTTTTTTCCAGACTTCTTCCATAGACCTGGAATATTTTTAGCATCTTTTCTGCAATAAATAGATTGGTGAGGATCTTGAGGTTATATGGAAGGTTTCCTACAGTTGTGTGTTTTAAATGAAATTTGGCTTTTATATTATTTTGGTAACCTGTGAATCTTTTGCTTAATAAAAATCCTCCAGGCTCTCTGCGTGATGTTTTTCTTACCAAAGACACAGACCTGGGCTTCCTGGGGTCCTCCTTCTGCAGCTGTGATAATCAGCAGTCTTCCTGGGGTGAGAGTCTCCTTAAAAGGGCCCTCGGTAATTTATCTACATCTTAAAAAGTTCCGTCAGCATCCAGAAACAATATACCCTACCGTGTAAGGTATGAGTTCTGTTACTCAGCAAAGGCATATTTTCCGGGCCTGGGTTTGGGGGCATGGGTCCTGAAATTCTCTCTGTGCCATACTTCTGTAACTTTTCTCATTGCGCACCTGCACCACAGCCCAGCAACCTCCTTTCCCCTGCTCTGGGATTACAGGATCTAGGAATTTTCCACTAAGTCCTGCCTTTTCAGGAGGAGGCCTGGGCTGGCCTAGCATACAAGTCTACCTTCTTCAGCTCATTCCCTCTCTGTATCTCACAGGCTTTGCTTGTGGTGCTCCACACATGCTACACCAGGCTACATTGAATCTGGCCAGTGGGAATCCCGGAGGGATGATCGCCTGCATAGAAGCATTTAATCCACACTGCCTTTGAAGCTGATAGATTGCTGATCTTCTCATGGCAATGATGAACCTCCTTGGCTATTTCTTTATGCCTATAAAGAGATTATCAAAACGAATTGAGCATACTTTAATTAATATTTTGGTTTTTTAGACGCAATCAGGCTCTGTCACCCAGGCTGGAGTGCAGTGGTGTGGTCTCGGCTCACTGCAACCTCCGCCTCCCGGGTTCAAACAATTCTCCTGCCTCAGCATCCTGAGTAGCTGGGAGTACAGGTGTGCACCACTATGCTCGCCTAATTGTTGTATTTTTAGTAGAGATGGGGTTTCACCATGTTGGCCGGGCTGGTCTCGAACTCCTGACCTAAAGTGATCTGCCTGCCTCAGCCTCCCAAAGTGCTGTGATAAGAGGCGTGAGCCACTGTGCCAACCCAGCTTTTTAAAAAAGGTTAAAAACAACAACAACAACAAAACCCAGGACCACTAATCAACACATAATCAATTGCAAAGGAATTTGAATAAATTTTCTTATTTTTCTCCTGAGAGAAATAGAGAGTAACAGGAAAGGGGAAATGGGGAGGGCCACTCATTAAAACATATTTTAATAAATTTGCTGTCTATTTCAGGAAGGTTTACACTGAAACTTATAACATACACAAATGAAAGAAATGAAAAGGTGACTCATTGGTTGGTATTTTTCTGGAAGACTGATTGATAATGTTTTCATGTATTTGAGATAATCAAGTTCAGAGAGCAAAGTCATGGGATATGAGTGACGCCCCGTGACCGTGGGGACCGCTGTTGATATATGGTTGTCTATTTTCTGTCTGTTGGGCAGTGTGTCTGCGATGCCCCTCCCACACACTTGTCTTGCTCTTTCTTCCCCTGACCCTTTCACATGACTGACTCCCTCTTGGTAGTGACTTTTCCTAAGATTCTTTTGTTGTAATTTAGTCATGCTATCTTTATACAAAGGAAAGTGCTAGAAATAGGTACTCAGAGTAAAACACAGCTTTCCTTCTCCTCTGAAAAGGCCATGACCTTATTCAACACAGCTTCTACTAGGTATTTGAAACAATTATTATTTATATATATACACATTTAATTGATATATGAGTTGTACATATGTTGGGGGTACCTGTGATAGTTTGATATCTGTATACAGTGTTACTATATCTTAATGTAGTAAGTGACCTATGTCTTGTGCTGACCTCCTGTCTCATCCTGTGACTTAGAATGCCTAACCTAATGTTGCTATGCAAGTTACCTATAGTCTTCCTTTTACAGACACTAACGGCAAAAAATCTATGTCACCAAGTCCATGTAGAAAAGTCATTGTATTTCATAGGATTAATGGTGGCAATCCCAGTTTGGATTGTTCTTCCATGCCCTAGTTAGCCCCTTTTATGGGAATGAGGAGAGGCAGGAAATGCTGGCAATCAATGGTTGTGGCCAGGCTCATTTACTATTTTGCTTTTTTGTTACTGTTGTTGTTAAAATGGAGTCCCTACTATCAAACTAGTCTTTAAGAAGAAGAAGAAGAAGAAAAGAGGTCTTGCTCTGTCGTCCAGGCTAGAGTAGAGTGGTGTGATCATAACTCACTATAGCCTCAAACTGCTGGGTTCAAGGGATCCTCCTGCTTCAGCCTCCTGAGTAGCTGGGACTACAGGCATGTACCACTATGCCTGGATTGTTTTCTTTTTTTTTTTTTTTTTTAAAGTAGCATCATTATTTTTTTCTGGCTATAGAAATAGTCATTCTGACCATTTAAAAAGTACAGAAAAATATGAAGAATATAATTAATAGCCCACAAAATACGAATGCTATTAAATTTCAGTGTCCTTTCTGTTCACATTTTCTAAAAAGAAAAATGTAAGTATTTGATAAAGTTTCAGTGTAATGACACATCTATCATCTATCTATCTATCTATCTATCTATCTATCTATCTATCTATCTAATTTCTATTACAAGATTGGAATCATATTCTACATAAGTTTTGTATCCTGTTTTCACTTAGCTGTATAAGGTGGCCATTTCCTGAGGTCTTTAAATATTTCTCAAAAACATAATTTTAATAGCTTCACAATAGTCCACCTCATATGACTGTACCAGGATTTATTTAACTGGTCTCCCACTTGCCAACATTTCAGTTGTTTTCATAGTTTTTACTACTATAAAGCAATGATAAATAGCCTTAGGTAAATCTTGTATTCTCAGTTTCATTCCTTAGGGTAGATATTTACAAAGTGAATCACTGGGCCAAGTGGTAGAAGCACTTCTGGAGCACATATATATGTGTGCGTGTGTGTGTGTGTGTGTGTGTGTGTGTACATGTGTTTATGTGCGTGTGTATCTATCTATCTATCTATCTATCTATCTATCTATCTATCTATCTATCTATCCATCTTGCCGAATGGCCCCTGAGAAAGACAGATGCAAACTAAAATCCTATCAGCAATGGATAAGAGGCCCACTCCCACTGCAATTTTATTAGCACTATTTGTTTGTGTGTGTGTGTTTGTATGCATTTAAACATACCTCTGCAAATAAATAGAATGAGATAGGTAAGAAGAGACGGCGTCTGATTTTAACTTGCATATTTTACAATTAGTGAGACTGAGTAATTTTACATAGATACTTGGATATAACATGCTGATCAACTATTGACTTGAAATATATTCATTTTTCCAGTGGATTTGTAAGGTTGTTAAGAGATTTGTATGTTTCTTTTTCTTTTTTTCATTCATCTTCCTTCTTATTATAGCATCTGAAATAAAACTAGCTCTGCACATTTAGAAGTAGGGACTCTGTATGCGTTGAAATGAAATATAAATTGTAGAATTATTGTGGCATTTGAGAGCTAATCAGACCACACAAGCAAAGCACATAGCGGTGGAAGGGAAGGCATAGGAGAGACAGCCTGAAGTTGATAGAGCAAACAGTGGTATTGTTGGAGGATTTGAGTTTAAATGAAAAATGTGAGGAGGAAATTGTTAATCATTCCCTCGATTTTATTTTTATTATCCTATTCCAATGAATCCAGATGCCACTGGTGAGGTAGGCAGCTTCTATGTACAGAACCACCCAGAAAGCTTAGGATATAGGAGTCAAGGGCACCTGCTTTGCACCAGAACTGGGTTTGGGCATTGCCTGGGCATTTTATATTTACTTTCCAAGTGCCCTTAGGCAAAAACCGCTTAACCTCTCTTAGCCTCAGTTCCATCAATTGTGCTTTGGGAATAATAATACCTCCTCCCCTGTGTTGTTGTAAGGATGAAAAGAAAGAATTTACATAAGCCTGGAGCACAGTGTGTGACACAGAATAGGAACCCGATATATGGTCGCTGTCATTGTGATCACATGAGAGTGTGACATGTTACCTGCAGCCAGCATCTTGCACCGAGGTCACCGTGCCATGCCTCTGTGTAGTCCTCGGATGGTAAAATGATGGTAAAATAAATTCAATTCGTTCTTCTTATTAATGCAAGTTTAGCCATGTGGCCTGTTAGCTGGTTTAATTTACCTCCCACCCCCATCATGTGTCAAGGGATGTTGATTTTCTGAACCCAAATGGAAATGAAAATGACCCAGTTAGAGGAAATGCAATAAAAAGACCAACCAAATATAAATCAGTGTGTTTTATTCATCCTCCACTCATGTGAGTCTCTGGATTTGACAAGCAGAATATGGTGGTGCACGGGAATGCAGACCCTGAGGTCTCTGTGCTTTAATTGAGTAACACGCTTCTTGATATCGACAGTCTTAGGACTATTGAAGTCATGCCTTTTGGCTCTTTGAATGGCTCTATTTCCATTTATTTTCCATTTCTTTTAAATTTTAATCACATTAATCATACACACATAATTTGGATATTAAAATTTGAACCTCATGCAAGCAGCCGATATACATAAAAAATGCTCAATATCACTAACCATCAGTGAAGTGCAGATTAAAGCCTCAGTGAGATACCACCTTATACCGTCAGAATGGCTATTGCTAAGCAGTCAAAAAAACAACAGATGTGGAGAAAAGGAAGCACTTATACACTGTTGGTGGGAATGTAAATTAGTGCAATTTCTATGGAAAACAGCATGGAGGTTCCTCAAAGAACTAAAAATGGAACTACCATTTGGCCTAGCACTCCCACTCCTGGGTATCTACCTCCCCAGAAAAGAAATCATTGCACAAAAAGGACACGTTCACTCATGTTTATCACAGCATTGTTCATAATAGCAAAGTCATAAAATCAACCTAAATGTCCTTCAATGGATGATTGGATGAAGAAAATGATGATTGATACATATACACCATGGAATACTACTCAGCCACCAAAAAGAATGAGATCATGTCTTTTGCAGCAACATGGGTGGAGCTGGAGGCCATTGTCTTAGGTGAAATAACTCAGAAACAGAAAATCAAATACTGTGTGTTTTCATTTATAAGTGAGAGTTAAACAATGGCCACACATGGACATACAGATGGAAACAATAGACACTGCGGATTCCAAAAGGGGGAAAGGAAGTGTCAGAGGCATGTGAACCAGAGCAACTCCATCTTGAATAGGGGCTGGGTAAAATGAGGCAGAGACCTACTGCACTGCATTCTAAGATGCTTAAGGCTTTCTAGTCACAGGATGAGATAGGAGGTCGACATAAAATACAGGTCATAAAGACTTTGCTGATAAAACAGATTGCAGTAAAGAAGGTGACCAAAACCCATCAAAACCAAGATGGCGATGAGAGTGACCTCTGGTCGTCCTTACTGCTACACTCCCACCAGTGCCATGACAGTTTACAAATGCCATGGCAACGTCAGAAAGTTACCCCATATGGTCTAAAAAGGGGAGGCACGAATAATCCACCTCTCATTTATCATCAAGAAATAACCATAAAAATGAGCAACCAGCAGCCCTCGGAGCTGCTCTGTCTGTGGAATAGCCATTCTTTTATTTATCTACTTTCTTGTTAAACTTGTTTTCACTTTACAGACTCACCCTGGATTCTTTCTTGCATGAGACCCAAGAACCCTCTCTTGGGGTCTGAATTGGGACCCCTTTCCTGTACCATCTTTCTGTTGACCACAGAAGTGACTATAGAGCAGAAACCCCTGACCCAAAAGTTAACTTTGGGTAAGTTTGGGGTCCTGTAATATCTTTCTGGTGACCACAGATGGGACTATAGTGTGGAAACCCCCAGTAAGTGGTGGGGTCTGGTAACATCTTTCTGGCAAACCCCCAAAAAAGTTGATACTGAGGAGACCCCCCCAGTCCAAAGGAAATAGACTGCAGCACTGATTAGACAACTTCGGGTAAGTGGTGGGGTTCCCGGGTAGAGGATGGGATTGGGTTAGAGGTCCAACTTAAGGGAGTTAGAGTCTCTCCTAAGACAGTGGCTTAGAGGCCCCTCTTAATAAAAGGCAAGGACACTTGACCAACCTTGGGTTAGAGGTCCAATTTAGGAGTGGTTAGAGTCCCTTCTAAGGTTTAGGGGGTGAGTGCCCCTCTCAGTAAAGTCCCTCTCATAAAGTCCCTCTCAGTTAAGAACAGGTTTGGCACTATGGGATATTAACTGTTATTCTCTTTGGATTAATCTGCCTTGCACTATTTGCTGACAGTTGTGGGTGACAGGATTAGGCATGTACAGGATCGTGGGACATGGGGAGCTTTCTCCTCCCTAAAAGGGGAAACTTGAGAGCTGATGGGTCTGCTGGAAAAGATCCCTTCGCTACCGAGAAGCAGCTGCCTGAATTTCTCAGGGTTGCTGTGCCTCACCTTCCCCACCCTGCTTCAGGCAATGTTTTCGTCTCTCTCTCTTTCTCTGTCTGTGCAAACTGGTTGAATGGTAAAAATGATTGTTTATCTCCTGTAAAGTTTTGATTAATGGGAAAAAGGATTTGTGAGGCTCGCCTTTAACTGTAGTGAATTTGGTGTGCTTTGTATGTCTTTCTGTACTGTTCCGTCATAAGAAGGGTACCTTAGGATAGAACACAGGCTTAGGACACCTGTAAGCCTGCTGTTCAAGATGGCCCAGCAAACTGGTCACTCATTTCCTTGGGAGCTTGACCTTGTAACCATGTGGCCATGCTTTCTCTTTTCACAATGATGGCCCCAGTTTTGGGTCCAATTCCTGGCTTAGGGAACGAATGGGTCCTTTAACTTCTGTCTGTCTATGTATTTATATGTATTATGTATGTGTAATATAAAAGAGCTTTGATTAATTGGTTTAATAATAATAAGAACCTAAATCAAATGTCAGAAAATTAAAAAATGTAATGCCTTTTATTTAGTTCATGTGACTTTAGCAATCTTTAGGAAATAAAAACAGCTTTAAAGATTATTGGTAAAATAAAAACATTTGGTCTAAGTTATGCAGGTCAGATATTAAATTTGCTAAATGCTTTAAGGTCATAAACTGCTTCTTTGACTTTTAAAAATTGTTCAATGTATCTCCTTTGGAGCATTAGATTCTAGATAAGGCCTGAGGACATGTGGAGTTAGCCATGCCCCTAGCTGTGCTGGAAAAAGTCAGCCCTTATCTGCACTTACTTTTGCCTGGTGTGTCCTGGGCTAGGCTCCACATCTAGCACATAACTAAAATCCTGAACTTACCAAGTTTTTCATAAAAAATAAGAGTCGCTAAGAGCTAACATTGTAACATGTAATTGTGACTACTGAAGAAAAAGTTCTACACACAAGATGTGTAAGGAAAGTAGAATGTACTTTTGGTAAAACATTATAAGAAGGCATGGGAATGTGGATTTCTTGCCTCACTTTAGAGGGTAAAAGGATGGTTTTAAGTGAGATGGGAAAAATCTGAAGGTCTGAACAGTTGTGGAAGAGATTCTGTGTGCAAACATATTGGCTAAAGTCAAAGGGGTATTCAGTTTTTCTGTAAATTAAACATTGTAATAAATGCATAAGTTTTTTCAAGCAAAAACCTGCGTATGATCTGGTCTTTGGCAAAAATTATAAAGCGTTATAAAAGGTTTATGAGAATGTTACCTTATGGCCAAACTGATTAAGATTAAATACACTTGTCTGTAAGGTTTTATTAAGAATTGGGTTTGACATCAATAATGCACTAATGCAACAGTAACATTTGCCTTATTTGGTATAAAGGTCATACAGGGAGCATTATCAAATGTGAAATAGTGTTTGTTTTTTTTTTTGGCTGTATTTGTATAAGTGTGTTATTGGTACATGATCCAAAATTATGGGAAACTCCTATAATCTGGTATGACCTAGTGTATGTTATTAATAATTGTTATGTTAAAATCATTGTATGCCACAGAGGTAACCAAATTTCTTTGTCAATCGAGTTTTTGACTGTGGCTGTCTTAAGATGTTTTGTCATCCACAGATAATTGTTGTCATGTTTTAATCCTCTTTAGGAGATGGTTTATAATCAGCTATAGGACTTTTTTATTTTTTTGAGATGGAGTCTTACTCTGTTACCCAGGCTGAAGTGCAGTGTTGTGATCTCGGCTCACTGCAACATCTGCCTTCCAGGTTCAAGTGATTCTCCTGCCTCAGCCTTCCTAGTAGCTGGGATAATAAGCATGTGCCACCACGGCTGGCTAATTTTTGTATTTTTAGTAAAGATGGGGTTTCACCATGTTGGCCAGGCTGGTCTCGAACTCCTGGCCTCAGGTGATCCACCTGCCTTGGCCCCCGAAGTGCTGGGATTATAGGCATAAGCCACCATGCCCGGCCAGGACTTTGACAGATGTTCTTAAATGCAAGTTTCTGATAACTTTGGAGATTGTGACATTTTAATAGAGGAAAAAAGTTTCAGGACACATGGAGAACTGGAATGTTCATATATATCAAGCAGAACAGGAGTTAAATGAACTGACCACACCAACAACAGTCTAAAAAAATCTTTTTCACTTTTTGCTTAAAACATTGCTGATCCTTTGTTTTGCTTTCCAGAGTCCAGAAAACTTTTCTTCTTAGTTATTTACAGCTTTTAACAATTGAGCAAAGTGTACTCCTTTGAACAAAATCTGGAGCATATTTGTTTCTCTGTACCTGATTTCTCTAGAATTTGGAAACTATTTGTAAGATCTTAATTTATGGCAATATAGTTATTTTCATAAGTGCAATAAGAACCTCTTTTCCTTTGCCACAGGACAAAATTGGAGAAATTGGTTATTCTTCCAAGGCTTTGGCTGGAATGGATGCTTTCCTTTAAGGAATCACACTTGACTCGTAAAGCCAATAAAAGCTGTTTGGGGAGCTGGCCTCATACCTTGCCTACAGAGTCCCTGTACAGGGTTTCTGACCTGTGGTAAGTAAAGAATGTCACTTTCTAACAGGTCCAGGAACCCCAAGTTATCTTTGGACCCCAAGGAAAGAAGAATTTACTCAACTCATAGGTATTTGAGGGTACAAACCCATGGCAGGGTTGGGCTCTAAAAAAGTCTTATCTAAGATTCCTTCTATGCAATAGAGTTCCATCAAAGCCAATTTAAAAAGAGCTTATGTGAAAAACAATTATTCTTGCTGCACTTTATACACATAATTAGGCCAAGTATAATAAAGCAAATCAGTCTTACTGTGATTTGTCTTTAATAAAAATGGGAAACTGGAGAGAGAAGTTATGTTTCAGAAACTATGATATGCTTGTATTAAATTTTTCTCATCAGTTGTTTTTAAGTTTGTTTCTGCAATTTAGGCTAACCCTGCTTATTCCTGTGAACCAACTAGTGATCTCTGACTGCTGTTCAGAAAAAACAAGAGGGATACGTAACATAAAAATCTAAATCAATATTCTAATTCTGGGCAAATTGCAATCAGCTAGCGACCCCATCTCAGCACAGTTGCCCAGTTCATGGAAAGCCTTCTAATTCAGTTTACTTGGAATAATTTTACTTATTTTACTTTACTGTTGTGGAATATATTGCCGTTGTACTCTGTATAGGAATGCAGGATAAGCTTACTCAACATTGTCTTAAACTGAACTCTTCCTATTTTTTCAGAGAGCGCCTTTTGTCAGAACTTAAGAGTTGTGAATGGCCCTTACCACACTGATGCTTTCTGATAGATCTCCCCTCTACCCCTAACACAAGAGATTCTGATAGGCAGGAATCATCACCCCTATTCAGCCTGAAGAAGTTACAGAAGATGAATCTTTGTCCCTCTACAACCCTTAGGATTAAGGGTTCTTTTATAAAAGGGAGAGGGGAAATGTAAGAGGCATGTGAACCAGAGCAACTCCATCTTGACTAGGAGCTGGGTAAAATGAGGCTGAGACCTACCGGGCTGCATTCCCAGATGGTTAAGGCATCCTAAGTCACAGGATGAGACAGAAGGTTGGCACAAAATATAGGTCATAAAGACCTTGCTAATAAAACAGTTTACAGTAAAGAAGCTGGCCGAGACTCACCAAAACCAACATGATGACAAGAGTGTCCTCTGGTCGTCCTCACTGCTATACGCCATAACAGTTTACGAATGTCGCGGCAAGGTCAGGAAGTTACCCTATATGGTCTAAAAAGGGGAGGCATGAATACTATTTGGGTACAATGTTTGGGTACAATGTTTACTATTTGGGTGATGAGTACATGAGAAGCCGTAATTCACCATTATGCAATATATCCATATAACAAACTTGCACATGTACCTCCTGAATGTAAAATTTTTTAAAAATGAACTTATTAGGCCGGGCGCGGTGGCTCAAGCCTGTAATCCCAGCACTTTGGGAGGCCGAGACGGGCGGATCACGAGGTCAGGAGATCGAGACCATCCTGGCTAACATGGTGAAACGCCGTCTCTACTAAAAATACAAAAAACTAGCCGGGCGAGGTGGCGGGCGCCTGTAGTCCCAGCTACTCGGGAGGCTGAGGCAGGAGAATGGCGTGAACCTGGGAGGCGGAGCTTGCAGTGAGCTGAGATCCGGCCACTGCACTCCAGCCTGGGCGACAGAGCGAGACTCCGTCTCAAAAAAAAAAAAAAAAAAAAAAAAAAAATGAACTTATTAGAAGTTTTCTCCCACAGAGACTCCCACCTCCCCTTTCTACTTCTTTTGCCCTCAAGAGACAAAACCCACCTATTTGAATATTAGCTACATTAGTATTAGTTAAAGGATTTGCCCAAGAGAACTCAAGAACAGAGACAGGGCCTGCTTGGTGGCTCATGCCTGTAATCCCAGCACTTTGGGAGGCCAAGGCGGGAGGATGGCTTGAACCCAGGAGTTTGAGATCAACCTGGGCAACATAGCAAAACCTCATCTGTATAAATAAAAAAATAAATAAACAAACAAATAATTAGCTAGGGGTTGTGGTGCATGCCTGTAGTCTCAGCTACTTGGGAGGCTGAGGCAGGAGGATTGCTTGAGGCCAGGAGTTCAAGGCTGCAGTGATCTATGATCGCAGCACTGCACTCTAGTCTGGGTGCCAGAGTGAGACCCTGTCTCAAAAAGACAGACAAAACAGACAAACAAAAAACAGAGACAAAAATAAAGCTTAGTATGACACATGCAATTCAAAGGCTTCCCAATGACAAAACCACTGTTGAGATTCACAGCAACCATCCATGCATCTTCCTTAGGCATGCCTCTTGTTCTCCTGGACGGCATTGGCATGTCCTTCCACGGAAAGAGCTAAGAGTCAGTACCTCCAGGCACCACAGGAAACGTCTGGACTCTCAGGGATGCCTCTCACCTAAGGTGCACCCTCGCTAGAGCTCGCCAGATTGGGGGCCCGGGAGCTGTGCTGGCACAGACGGGCTCCTGCAGCTGAAGCTGATCTCCCTCCTTCATGGTTTGGTGGGCAAGGAATCCGGTTGCCATGGCAACTCCAGCAGCCATTCAGGCTAGAGGGAACATTCCCTAAGGCTCATCTCCATCTGTGTGTCCTTGGCGATTTCCCTGCCTTGGTGAAGGAGGTGGGGATCCACTTCCTCCAGGGATCTCCCCCAGCTCACCGATGGTATCAATGGGCAGGGGAAATGCGTTGCCATGGCAGCAACTCCTCTAGTTCTTCCATTCGGAGAAAGTCTGGCTCAAGGGATCTGCCTGGTGTTCCCAACGGCAAAGCTGGCAAGGAACTGCATTATCATAGTGATTTCCACACTGTCTTTCCAAGAGAGGGTTGACTTTGTTGGGTGGCTGCTGGGGGCTGGGCCCTTGTTCCCACTGCCATGGTAATATCCCCAGTGGCACGGACCAGGTAGGTTTCTCACCAGCCAAGCCCCAATGCCGCCTTTCAAGTCTGTTCTTGTTTCCCTATGCCCCTTTTCTTCTGTTTCCCAAACCCCAGACATTCTGCTGGCGTCACCTCTCTTAATCCTGGAGATCACTGTGATCAAGCCTTTCTTCTTGCTCAAGACTAGTTTTAGGGTAGGATGCTGTCTTTGACTGTGTTCACCTTCCCTGCTGTCCACTAGAGTTACCCTCAACTAAAACAAAATTTCATTTTGGAAAAAGGAGGGTTTTGTATGCAAGATAATGGGATACAGTGAAATCAAAAGAGTAATCATGGGAATGTTTACCAATCCTGTAAGTCATACTGTGTTCATCCATGTGAGGGCGTCTTTTCCCTCCAGCTCTCACACTGTCTTCCTGTTCCTGGACTTGGAGCCGTTGGTGGGAGCAGAGCGGGCTTTGGTGTTGGAACATCTGGGTTTGAATCTTGTTTCAGTCATTTTTGTTTTTATTAGAGAGGAAACCTTGCTATATCACTTGGGCTGTTGCAGCTCACGGCAGGCTCACTGCAGCCTCAAACTCCTGAGCTCAAATGGTCCTCTCACCTCACCTTCCCAAGTAGCTAGGGTTATAGGCCCTGCCAGTGTGCCCAGCCTCAATCTGCTCTTACGAGCTGAGAGATCATGAGAGAGTCACATTTTTCTGGGAAGGAGAATTAGAAGGAGGAAGTAAGTATCTTCCTTGCCGAATTGTGGTAAGAGAGAGGCAATACGTAAGAAAGTTCTTTGTCAGTACTCCAGGCACTTAACAAACCTTGATAATTTTGGTAGTTTTTATTCCTATGGGACATTTGTAATGGATGTATTCATTCAGGTGGTCCTTCAGTGGATGAATTATGGGGTTCATTCCAATACTTCCCTTAAGGCAGGCTCTTTAACCTTCCAGGAGCATTACTTTTCTCATCTGTACCATGGGACAGTACCAGTCTCAGTGGAGGATTTTGAAGATTAAATGAGGTACTGAATAGAAATGCATACAGCAGGCCCAGGCAGACAGTTCCTGCCCGATTAATGGTTATTATTATTATCAGTTGCCTATTATGTGCTCTTACAGGATTCCCCTCTGAAGTCTTGAGTCAGTTTCCTGCTGCTGTGGCTCAGGCCTTTCCCACACGTACTCTAGTACATTATTTATTTATTTAGAGACGGAGTCTCCCTCTGTTGCCCAGGCTAGAGTGCAGTGGCACAATCTCAGCTCACTGTAACCTCCACCTCCCGGGTACAAGCAATTCTCCCACCTTAGCCTCCCGAATAGCTGGGATTACAGGTGTGCACCACCACACCTGGCTAGTTTTTGTATTTTTAGTAGAGATGAGGCTTCATCATGTTGGCCAGGCTCGTCTTGAATTCCTGATCTCAAATGATTTGCCTGCCTTGGCCTCCCAAAGTGCTGGGATTACAGGAGTGAACCACCACGCTTGGCCATATTTTTCAATTGACAAATAGTAATTGTATATTCATGAAGTACATAGTGTTGTTTCAATTACAGATAATGTACAGTGATCAGGATAATTAACATATCTATCTTCAGAAACATTTATTATTTCTTTGTATTGCGAATATTGTATATACTCTTTTTAGCTATTTGAAACTATGTAATATATAATAATAATAATTATTATTTTTTGAGATGGAGTCTCCCTCTGTTGCCCAGGCTGGAGTGCAGTGGTGCAATCTCAGCTCACTGCAACCTCTATCACCTGGGTTCAAGCAATTCTCCTGCTTCAGCCTTGCCAGTAGCTGGGATTACAGGCATGTGCTACCACACCCAGCTAATTTTTATACTTTTAGTAGAGATAGACTTTCACCATGTTGGCCAGGCTGGTCTCAAACTCCTGACCTCAGGTGATCTGCCTGCCTCAGCCTCCCAAAGTGCTGGGATGACAGTCGTGAACCACTGTGCCTGGCCAGAAACTACGTAATATATTATTGTTAACTGTAGTCATCCTGCAGTGCTATAAAGTACTGGCATTTATTCCTTCTATCTAGCTATAATTTTGTATCCTTTAAATCTCTCCCTACCCCTCTCTTTGAAGGGTGAGAATAAGCAAAAAGGGATGGGACCACACAAGACCCCCTGCAGACAGTGACTGTGCCCCAGGACCAGGGGTTATTTGAAATGACCAGAGGGGCCAAAATACTTCCCCCTCTTTTAATACTCAATGGTGGGTGCTATAGTTTCAATGTTTGTCTCCTCCATACCTCATCTTGAAATTCAGTCCCCAGGGTTGGAGGTGGAACCTGGTGGGAGGTGTTTGGATGATGGAGCTGGTCATGGATAGGTTAATGACCTTCCTGTGGGGACGAATGAGTTCTCACTCTATTACTTCTTGCCGGAGCTGACTGTTTAGAAGATCCTGGAACCTCCCCACTTGCTATCTGATCTCTGCACCATTTGCAGCTCTCCTCCACCTTCCACCATGAGTGGAAGCAGCCTGAGGCCCACCCTCACCAGAGGCAGATGTCCAATCTTGAACTTTCCAACCATCAGAACTGTGAGCCACAGAAACCTTTTTTTCTTTAGAAATTATCCAGCTTCAGGTATTACTTTAGCAACACAGAACAGACTAATGCAGTGGGTCAGCAAGCGTGGTCCTGAATTTTAGAGCAGGGACAAATTGTTTTGGGGAAACTTCCTCTCCTGGTTGCCTCTTTTCTTCCTTATGTCTCTTTATCCACCTTGACTGTCAATATCCTCTTGCAGACACTGGGACTCTTACCCAGGCCTACCCTCCCGCAAGTGGTGCCAACCAGCTCTCAGACCTTCCCCGAGTCCTCCTTCTCCACACTCACCTGTCTATTGCTTTCAACTACAGCTCAGCGTTCAGCAGTCTAATCAATAATTTATAGATAAGACATGAAAAAGTAATGAGCACTTAAAACACTGCCCCTCCCAGAAAATATTTCTGCAGTTCTACTGGGACTTTCAAAGGCTTTGCTCCTAACCCCTTGTGAAAGCTTTTCATATCTACATCAGCCTGCAGTGGTGGAGCCCTCCCCTCCCCGAACTACCACTAAACTTCCAGGACTTCAGATTTAATTGTGCTTTAATTATTTCATGTGCTAGTCTGTTCTCCCCAGTGAGACTGTAAATTTCAGAATTTTTTTTTATGCCAGCATTATTGGGCATAAAATGAACTTTCAGTAAATTTTTTTACAATTGATTTTAATAAGAGTGAGCATTTTTTTTTTCAACCAGGAAAATGTCTTCTATCATGGAGTTATATTTGGAAAGTTGGGTTCTCCTAAACCCCTGATGTATTCTAGCAACAATTATTTTTGAGGTTCTGTGCTATTTGCTTCTTCCTGAATAACCACAATAGGATGATTCTATTTCAATGAGGATGTCATCTCAGGTGGGCTAGCTTTAAGAGAGTTCCTAGGATGGCTGTGTATAAATTTGCATCCAAAGAGGTAGCTGTGGACCTATAAATGTACTATATTCGAAATGTCTGATTGTTTCTGATAAACCACTGGATATCTTAGTTCCAGGAAGTCCAAGTTTAAAATAGATTCTATTAAAGGAAGTGATGCATAATGGGGTTGCATCTTCCTTATTGATTAGATATTTTTAAGATGTACCTTTTACCCAAAACCAAAGGAGAGAAATATAAGAAAAGCATACTCTAAGATAATTAATTAAGTCAGAGGAAAACAGTCGGTAAAAGAAAATAAATGTTTAAGCCAGCCAGGTTATTTCCATTTGTAAAGAATGTTTCTTTCTCACTAGAGTTTTTCAAACATAGGACCCCTTCAGAAAAAGATTTCTGGTCTTTAGCTCCCATGAGTATAAATTAAGGAAATGCTAATAATATCTCACTAGGTGTTACTAACTGTTATGAAGATATTTCAGGGTAGAGCTGTTCACAAAGATAACATTCAATGCATCAAATTCCTTTTTCTGGCAGATAAATTAAAATGCCCTTTAAAAGGAAGTGCATTAGCTCACTGGGGTCAACGTAACATCCTCTGTAATGCCAAGGAGCCTGGCTTTCCGCTGAGGACTGTTTGCAGAATTGACTTATGCTCACTCACACCATCAGAGGAAAGCTAAGTGAGGAGGACTCCAGGGATAGTTTTTCCTTCAGTAAGTCCCCAGACGAAAAACGGGATACCTTGGGTCATGATATGGGGACAGAAACTGGAAAGGGAAGAGATGTGGCTCTGGTTGCCTCGGTCCCCCATCCAGAGGATTTAGGAGTAGGACACGCAGTGGGTGCTGTGCTCCAACACCCAGATCCCCAAATCCTCCATCAGGATAGAGACATTCGTATGCCCTGATTTATGGGTTAGGTCCCTGTCACTGGAGGAAGCTGCGTCTGGGGACTTGATGGTGGGGAATGGGATAAAACACAGGCTCCTTGCCTCAAGTCGGACTCTGAACGGTCATCTAAGCTCTCCTGCCCTCTGTGTGATGATGACTGAGGCCTTCATTAAGATTACACTGCAACATAACCCCTCCCTTTCCCAATCCTGTTTCTTTCTCTTCTGCATGAGTGTTGATTCTGAGAGTGCTTCCCACAAACTTCCTCATATAAATCTCCATCTCAGGGTCTGTTTCTTGGAGGGCACCTGACTAAGACAGAATGTCTTAAATTTTGAACTAAGATTGAGACTTTTCTACTGGGGAGGTTTCACTTGGCTCAGGAAACCTAGAACCTTAAGACATGAGAGGGCAACATTAACCAATTTTGCAGAGAAGGAACTGACACTCAGAAAGATGAGGACTAAGATCACACAGTAGACACTGCAGAATGGCCCTGCGTAGAACTCAGTTGGGTTAATGTCCAAACCAGTGGTCTGATCCATATCAAGTGTCCTCCCTGACATCTTCGTGATGAGAAGCAGGCAGCTGATAGGCAGGTAGATATGAACTTGCTCCCTTCTAAGAAAGGAGTGATGAGAGATACTGAACCAGTGAAGGGTCTAGCCCATTCCTGCAAAGGTGTTTAGATTTGTGCTAAGAAGGGGCTACAAGGAGGTGTCCAGGTTCCATGACTGCTCAGCTTCCTCCTATTTCCTTTCTTTTAATGTTGAGGGGACTATGAAATAGGTAATAAGCATCATAGAGAAGAACGAGGAGCTGAAGAACCCTGTAGGCTCAGCTGGTCCCATCATAACAATCTCGGTGAGGAGGACGGCTGCCAGAGTAACAGTAGCAGAGTCATCCTGAGCTCAGGCAGGCTGCAGAGTTAGTGCGGTTATGAAGCATTCCAGTGATCACAGTCTTACTGTTTAGTAGGTCATTCTTACAAAATGCTTTACAGGCACTGATTCATTTCTCCAGAAATCTCTCACCATATTATTGCCTTCCTTTAGTGAATGAGTCTGAAGCTTTCCAGTGTCAGAGGAAACTGAAAATTCTGAAAAGAGGTCTATAAAATTGCCTGTTTCACAGCCCCCTTCAGACCTTTTCTGTGGTGTATGTTGTTACTTTCCTTTCTGGTAAAATCTTCCCCTTCCTGCTTCCTAACCCAGATATTTATGGGTAAGATTGACTCCTGACACCCCTACCCTCAGCCAAAAGTGGGGAGGGGTGGGTCCTCAATGTCTTAAACCAATCAGCGCAATCCCATCCATGTTTCCTTGGTGACTATCTAAGAGAGTCCCTTCCTAGTTCTAAACCGATGAAAGTCAGCCCCTTACAGTGTCCTGGTCTCACCGGTTAGTTCCAAGAGGATATGAGAGCTAACTTTGGCCAATTAAAGTGTAAGAATTGATGGTTAGAGAATTAAAGTTTCTTGTCCTCCTAGATGGAATGATGTGGAGCTTCTTTTCCTCCTAAATGGAACGAGGTGGAAATAGGAGGCCTGGGACTGATGCCTCCATGTATATCTGTCTTGTCTCAAAGATGTCTAGCTTGAGGATGAAGGTAACACACCCTTGAAGGTGACATAGGTAAGAAATGTCACAGAGAAATGGAGATAATTGCCAAGATTGTGCTGGAGTCCTGATCAAATACCATTTGATTTTTACTCTGTTTCTGGATTTTTTAATTATTGTTTTTCTTTTTAACAGCCTTTAGAAAGCATGGCTTCTCAGGACTTTTTTTTTTTTTCCTTTTTCTTTTTTGTTTTTGAGTTGGAGTCTCGCTCTGTCGCCCAGGCTGGAGTGCAGTGGCATGATCTTATCTCACTGCAAGCTCTGCCTCCTGGGTTCACGCCATTCTCCTGCCTCAGCCTCCTGAGTAGCTGGGACTACAGGTGCTCACCACCATGCCCGGCTAATTTTTTTTGTATTTTTAGTAGAGACTGGGTTTCACCGTGTTTGCCAGGATGGTCTTGATCTCCTGACCTCGTGATCCACCCGCCTCAGCCTCCTGAAGTGCTGGGAGCCACCACACGTGGCCATCTCTGGACTTTTTAATTGCACATGCAGTTTGTGTTGAGCTTTCTATTTCTTACAACGAAACACATGCCACTCAACGTGCTTCCTACAGAGGCCACATCCTCTGCACACTCCTTTCCTGTGTAGTCCTAATCAGAGCCTGGGGAAGAGCAATTTCAAATAGAAAATAAAACTCTCGCCAGAAGGAAGTCAAAAGACTAGTTCTATGAATATCCACAGATGGATTTTACCCAATAGTCTTAGCTCAATTTACCCTGGTGTTCAAGGACTCAAGTTGGAGGTCATGCAGATTGGCTTATCTAAATATTTGGCTTCCCTAAGTAGTTTGTAGTAAAATATCCACAAGGACAGTGACGTGTATTACATGGTATAATTATACTAATCGTAGAGTGCTGAATACATGTTTTGCATCTTATAGGTAATTTGAAAATGAGAGTTGAACTCAAGTAAACTCAACTCCTGTTGCTGCTGTTGTCATATTTTCTAGGTGTCGGGGAGAAAGGACACTCCCTGTGACATGGTCAAGTTTGGTGATATAAAGTCAAGTCCTTTGGGTAGACTCCTCTCTTGTTAAATCACCAGCAGAGCACAGACCCAGAGCAGGCACTCAAATATTTGCTGAATAAATTCACTTTGAATTTGGAACCACAAAACTCAAGTGGTGACTTAATTTCACACAATCCTACTTTTCCATTCTTCACTTTCCTCCCTCGTAATGTACCTCTCTTAAAAACTAATTCTCTGCTGTAGAATGGTGATTTTGGAGGTGGTGGGGGTGGGGGGAATGGGAAGGTGATTGGTACAAAATCTCAGCTGGACAGGAGGAATACGGGTGTTTTTTGAGATCTATTGCAGAGAGTGGTAAATATAGTTAACAATAGTGCATTGTAAATTTCAAAATTGTCAAGACAGTAAATTTCAAATGTTCTCACCCCAAAATGCGATAAGTATTTGAGGTGATGGATATGTTAATTAGCTTGATTTAATTCTTCCATATGGTATTCATGAATTATAACATCATTTTGTCCTCCATAAATATGTACAGTTATAAATTGTTAATTTACAATTAGAAAAACCCCCAAATAAACAAATTCTCAGCCAATAACTTGGGGTGAAAAATGATCAAGGAAAGAGTGGGCCTCCTTTATATTTCTACCAGCAAATTCTTAGATCTCCCTTCAACTGCATTCATGTGTTCATTCACCAAACATGTTTATTGAGCATTTACTACAGCTAGGCCCTGTCGATGCATAGTGAAGAAGACAAAGTCCCTTCCTTTGTGTATTCTAGTGGGGTGAGTAAACACAAATAATCATGTAAAACAAACAACCAGGGTATCCTTTCAGGTAGTAATGATGTGCTATGGGGAGAATGTATGGGGGCTGGGGACTAGAGAGGGATTGGGGGTACAGTGGGGAGTGATTAGGGTAGTCAAGGAAGTCTGTTTTGAAGCAGCAATGTTTAAGCAAGGACTTAAATAATAGAGAGAAAGCCATATGAAGATTTGTGAGAAGGACCTGGCACCGTGGCTCACACCTGTAATCCCAGCACTTTGGAAGGTCAAGGTGGGTGGATCACTTGAGTCCAGGAGTTCAAGACCACTGTGGTCAACATGGTGAAATTCCATCTGTACAAAAAATACAAAAATTAGCTGGTTGTGGTGGTGCATGCTTGTAGTCCCAGCTACTCGGGAGGCTGAGGCAGGAGAACCACTTGAAACAGAGAGACAGAGGTTGCAGTGAACCGAGATCATGCCACTGCACTCCAGCTTTGGCAACAGAATAAGACTCTATCATTAAAAAAAAAAGTCCAAGATTTGTGAGACAGACATCCAGGCAGAGGAAATAGCAAACATACCTGGCTAGAGTCTCCTATCTTTTTCTTTTTTCTTTTTCTCTCTCTTTTTTTTTTTTTTTTTTTTTTTGAGACAGAGTCTTACTCTGTCACCCAGGCTGGAGTGCAGTGGCATGATCTCACCTCACTGCAACCTCTGCATCCCAGGTTCAAGCGATTCTCCTGCATCAGCCTCCCGAGTAGCTGGGATTTCAGGCACCTACCGCCATGCCTGGCTAATTTTTGTATTTTTAGTAGAGACGGGGTTTCACTATGTTAGCCAGGATGGTCTCGATCTCCTGACCTTGTGATCCGCCCTCCTTGGCCTCCCAAAATGCTGGAGCTACAGGTGTGAGCCACCGGGCCTGGTCCTCTCCTGTCTTTTTAATGGTGTCACTCAATTGCTCCAGCAAAGAACCTGAGTGTCATTGTTGTTTCATTCTTTTACTTACACCCCACTTCGGGTCCATCCTCTAGCTTTGTAGCTCTACCTCCAAAATCTCAAATCTGGCCATTTGACTCTATCTGCACTCTGCACTGTCACTAACCCTTCATTTCTCACATGGAATAGCTTGTTCTTCTGTTTCTAACTTGTTTCTCCACCTGTGAAAAAAATCTATCCTTCATAAAACAAATTAAATGATCTTTAAAAAGGTAAGCCAACTTATGAAAATTCCCTTTTTAAAACTTTTCAATATCTTCCAATAACTTTTTTATTGTACCAAAATATATATAAGATAAAATTTATCATTTTTAATAACACTTTTTTTTTGAGACAGGGTCTTGCTACATTGCCCAAGGCTGAATTTGAACTCATGCGCTCAAGCAATCCTCCTGCTTCAACCTCCTAAATAGCTGGGACTACAGGCATGTGCCACCATGCCTCACTTAAAATATCAAATTTTTAAGTGTGTAATTCAGTGGCATTAAAGTACATTTACGTTATTGTGCAACCATCAACACCGTCCATCTCCAGAACTTTCTTGTCACACCAAACTGAAACTCAATACCCAATAAACAACTTCTACTTTTCCCCTTTCTGTAGCCCCTGGCAGCCACCATTCTACTTTCTGTCTCTATAAATTTGCCTATTCTAGGTAACTAAAATAAGTAGATTATACTGTTGTCCTTTTGAATTTGCCTTGTTACACTTAGCATAATGTTTCTAGGTTCATCCATGCAGTAGTATGTGTCAAAATTTCATTCTTTTTAGCTTTGAGTAATTTTCCATCGTACAGGTACACATTTTGTTTATCCATTTATCTGTTGACGTACATTTGGGTTGCTTCCACCTCTTGGCTCTGGTGGGTAACGCTGCCAGAATACTGGTATACGAGTATCTGTTTGAGCCCTTGCTTTCAGTTCTTTTTGGTGCCTACCAGGAAGCGAAATGCTGGATTAACCCCATGTTTAATTTTTTGAGGAACCACCATACATTTGTCCACAGTGGCTGTACCACTTTTTACACCTGCCCAGCAGTGGCACAAGGGCTCCAATTTCTCCACATCCTCACCAACACTCGTTATTTTCTGTTTGTTTTGTCTTTTTTTTTTTTTTTTCCTTTTTGTGGAGAACGGAGTCTCGCTATATTACCCAGGCAGGTCTCGAACTCCTGGGCTCAAGCTATCCTCCCACCTCTGTCTCCCTGAGAGCTGGGATTACAGGTGTGAGCCACCACGCCCGGCCTTCTGTTTGTTTTGAAACAGTAGCCATGCTAATGGCAGAAGTGTTACCTCATTGTGGTCTTCATTTGCATTTCCATAGTGATTAGTGATGTTGAGGACCTTTTGTTGTGCTTATTGGCCATTTGTATATCTTCTTTGGAGAAATGTTTATTCAAGTCCTTTGCCTATTTATGAATTGGACTTTTTGTCTTGTTGAGTTTTAGGAGTTCTTTCTGTATTGTGGATATTAACTGCTTATCAGATATATGATTCACAAATATTTTCTCCCATTCCATGGGTTGCCTTTTTATTCTTTTGATAGTGTGTCTTTGATGCATAAAACCTTCAAATTTTGATGAAGTTCAATTTATCTACTTTTTCTTTTGGTGCCAGTGCTTTGGGTTCATATCCAAGAAACCACTGCCAAATCTAATGTCATGAAGCTTTCCCCCAATGTTTTCTTCTAAGAGTTTTATAGTTTTGGTTGCTATGTTTAGGTCTTTGACCCATTTTGAGACAACTTTTATATGTGGTGTTTCAATAATTTAAAAAATAAAATCCAAACTCAATGTAGCATATCTTACGACTTTATCTCAGCACTCCAACCTCCTCACCCTACTACATGACATTGTTAGAGTCCCCTTTCTGTTTGATTAACACGTTAAGCTTTTGTCCATTTCTGAACTTTTGAATTTGTTCCCTCTGTGTAGGTCACTCTGCATGGTTCATGCTGAAACATCATGTTCTTACAGAGGCCTTAACTGGCTACTCTCTCTTTTCTAGCTTCCCCATCTATTTCCCTTACCTCCCTTTTCAGGTTATTCTTCTTATTCCATCCCACTTATTTCTTGATAACGCTTAGAAAGTCTGCAAGTGCCATGTGTATTTGTTGGCTTGTTTCTGGCCCATCTGCCTTTCTATAAGTGAGGAAATGTGTCTGCCTGGATCTCTGCTGTATCCCCTGCCTCTAAACACTAACCAGCACAAGCAGGTCCTCAGTACAATTTTGATAAATGAATGACTGCCTACAAGAATGAGTCATTTAATGCATGGAAGTTAGTTGATGAAAGGCCTTAGGCAAGAATTCTCAATTTTATTTTTTTAAAAATACATGCATTCTATTTAACCTCAGAACTGTGGAAAAGCACCCCAAGTCTCCCATTAAGGTGGTTTAAGTCTATCAGTCAGGGAAGTTGTGGATCTCAAAGACTGCTTATTTTCCTTTATGCTTGTTTGAGATACTATGAATAAGTGTATTAAAGTCTAAATGGTGCTGTGTTTGGATTTGATCTACTTTCCTTTCTGTCCACCATTTGACACATGCTGCTTTGTTGTTCTACTCTGAGAACTGAAGTGTGGTAAACTTTTTGGGGGCCTGGATAAACAGGCCTTTCACAATGAGGGAAGAAAGATGTTGGAGGGAGGTGGAGGTGAGGATGATGATGGTGGTAGTGAATATTTCACAGAAAGCCCTGATGGGGCTAATCTGTCTATAAACAATGTTCTAGGACAATGGCCCTTTGATGATTGTTGATAATTGTTATGCTGAAAGAGAAAATGTATACACAGACTTCTACTGGGGTGAAGGAAGTGATACTTCTCTAAGCGGTTCATAAAATTACTCAGTCATGATAAATGTTGCATTGGGAAAGATGTTTTATTAGGGAATAATCATGTTCTCTGGTGTGATCTTATTCTGGCAGATAATTGCTGCTCCCAAATGAGATAAAGAGTGGTCCCTCATTTCTATCAGGCTGAACAGCAGAATACCACGGGTATAGGGAATAGGACTGTCCAGAGTCTGATGTTTATGTCCCTTGGCCAGCTTTTGGGAGAAGCTGCATGGAGATTGTCTCTACTTTGTGGGAATCCTTCCAAAATGTGAACAGAGCTGTGGCTTCCTCTTGTTGTGACTACAGCACAAATGAGTTAGAGTGGTTAACCAGGTTGGTGGGGAATTTGTCTAATTTGGTTAAAAGCATCTGTTTGAGGTGATTGAAATGTAAACAAGATACATCTTGCTGTTTAAATCATATTGGAGTTATTTATTTATTTATTTATTTATTTATTTATTTATTGAGACAAAATCTTACTCTGTTGCCCAGGCTAGAGTGCAGCGGCGTGATCATAGTTCACCGCAGCCTCGAGAGAGCTTGTCTTTTTGATCTGATGCCCACAGAAGATTCAACCCTGGGTGGAATTTACTCCCTCCTCTAAATTCTCCTAGCACTCTTGTTTCATCTGTACTGTATATATATATTTAATCTGTGTGTACACACACATATATAATATACATACACATATATATTTCTTATGAGGAACTGGCTTATATAATTATGGAGGACGCGAAGTCCCACGATCTACCATCCACAAGCTGTAGACCCAGGAAAGCCAACTGTGTGATCAGTTCAAGTCAAAAGGCCTGAGAACCAGAAGCACCGATGGTGTGAATCTCAGTCTAAGGGCAATAGAAGATGAGATGAAATATTTCACCTCCAACAGTGAGACAGAAAAAAAGCAGGGGAAAGGAGGCAAATTCCTCCTTCTTCCACCTTTTCTTTCATTCAAGCCCTCAAAGATTGAATACTGCCCCACCCGTATTAGGGAGGGTGATGTACATTATTAAGCCTATGGATTTAAATGTTTTGTTTTGCTTTTTTTAGGCAAGGTCTTGCTCTGTCGTCGAGGCGGCAGTGCAGTGAAGTGACCATGGCTCACTGCAACCTCAACCTCTCAGGCTCCAGTGATCCTCCCTCTCCAGCCTCCCAAGTAGCTGGGACTACAGTTGTGAGCCATCACATCCAGCTAATTTTTTTAATTCATTTTTTTGTTGAGATGGAGATCTTAATATCTTGTCCAGGCTGGTCTTGAACTCTTGGGCTCAAGTTATCCTTTCACCTCGACCTCTCAAAGTGCTGGGATTAATGTGGCTCTTATCTGGAAACACTTTCACAGACACATTCAGAAGGAATATTTAATTTGTGGCCCAGTCAAGTTGATACATAAAATTAACCATCACACTTACCCATTCACCTACTTAACAAGCTCTTGAAGGGCAGTATCTTGCCTGATTTATCATTGCATCCTACATATCCTACAGTACCAAGGATTCTATACACAAAAATTAATAGTAATAATAACAATAATTAACGTGTATTTATCCCATACACTGTGGCCATGTGCCAAGCTTTGTGATTTATGCATATTAACTTAATTCTCCCAACAACCTCTTGAGATATGTACTATTAAAAGTCCTGTTATCTGATGGGGAAACAGAGCTGCTCATTAACTTGCCAATGGTCACACAATAAATATTTGACCAGGCCACTGACTCTAGAAACTGTGATCTTAACCTCTACACTATATTCACAGATGGTGAATAAATGTATGCAGCATGTTGGGTATCTATACCCTTGGGTGACGAAGGTTATTTGACTCCAAACCACAACAAGCCTGGAGGATTCATATTGGTTTCTACCAGTTTTAAGCACTATTTTTTATGGAAGATTTCCAGATTATCAAATTAGGATGAACATTGATGTTCATTCATTCATTCAAATATGAATATTCAAATATTAATGGATCTTTTCAACAAATATTTATTGAACAAAAATTATGTGCTAGGCACTGGCTAGGCATGAGGATACAATGGTGAACAAAACAACTATGGTCTGGGCTCTGGTATAGTTTACTTTCAAGTGGGAATGACAGACATTGAAAAAATAATTATGCTAATGAACAAGTGAATTACTGCAAACGGAGGGGTTCTGAAGAAACAGGAGGCTAGTCTAAGACAGCACATAATGGAGGAATCAGGTCAGGGCCAGATATCAAGGAAGGCTTCCATGAAGAACATATCCTTCAGCTGTCTTCTGAAAAATGATTAGAACTTTACCAGGTGACATGATTTGGCTGCGTCCCCATTCAAATCTCTTCATGAATTGTAGCTCCCATAATCCTCATGTGTCATGGGAGGGATGGGGTGGGAGGTAATTGAATCATGAGGGCAGGTTTTCCTGTGCTGTTCTCATGATAGTGAATAAGTCTTAAAAGATTTGATTGTTTTATAAAGGGGAGCTCCCCTGCACATTCTCTCTTGCCTGCCACCATGTAAGATGTGACTTTGCTCCTCTTTCTTCTTTTGCCATGATTGTGAGGCCTCCCCAGCCATGTGGAACTGTGAGTTCATTAAACCTCTTTCCTTTATAAATTACCCAGTCTCAGGAATATCTTTATTAGCAGCAAGAGAACAGATGAAGACACCAGGGGTGGAGGATGAGATGGGTGGGAGAACAGTCTAGGTAGCTAGGCAGAGGAACAGCATGTGCCAAGTCCTGGACCAACAGGGACCTTGGCAAATCAAGATCTATTTCAGAACTTTGGCCATAGTGGTGAGCTCAGTTTAAAGCAAAACAAAGATCTGTATCTATATATCTGTATATGTACCTATGTATCTACATATAGGTATGTGTAATCACATATTGTGTATATTATATATATATACATGTGTATCTATATACTGTATAAAAAAACCATCTCAGTGTTTTTTTGTCATTGGTTGTTGTTGTTGCTTGTTTATTTGTTTTTGAGACAGGGTCTGGCTTTGTCACACAGGCTGGAGTATAGTGGTGTGATCATAGCAGCCTTGAACTCTTGAGCTCAAGCAATCCTGCCACCTCAGCCTCCCAAGTAGCCAGGACTAAAGACACATGCCGCCATGGCTAATTTTTTATTTTATTTTATTTTTGTAGAGATGGAGGTCTTGCTTCGTTGCCCAGGCTGATCTCGAATTCCTGGCCTCAAGTGATCCTCCCATTTCAGCCTCCCAAAGTGCTGGGATTACAGGCATAAGCCACCTTGCCCTGCCCTTTCTCAGTTTTTATTATGCATATATAATACGACAAAAATTGAAATTCATATGTAATACTGTTCTATACATTTTTTTAGATTTAAATATAATATGAATATTCTTCATGCTTATATTTCTTATGACCTTTAATAATACAGTATTTTATTGTATGCCTCATAATTTAATAAATCCTTTAATATTGTATATTTATTTTTCTAATTTTTCATGATTATAAATAACACCTCAATAAATATCTTTATATACAACTATTTTTGCATTTTTTTTTTTTTGAGACAGAGTCTCATTCTGTTGCTCAGGCTGGAGTGCAGTAGTGCAATCTTGGCTCATTGCAGCCTCCGCCTCCTGGGTTCAAGTGATTCTCTTGCTTCAGCCTCCCAAGTAGCTGGGACTACAGACATGCACAACTATGCCTGGCTAATTTTTTTTTTTTTTTTTTTGTATATTTAGTAGAGATGGGGTTATGCCATGTTGGCCAGGCTAGTCTCAAACTCCTGACCTCAAGTGATCTGCCTGCCTTGGCCCCCCAAAATGCTGGGATTGCAGGCATGAGCCACCACACCCTGCATACTTTTGCATATTTTTGATTGCTTTCTTTATGTAAACTTTTGTAAGCTTTTGATACATATTGCCTAATCTTGTCCCTATTTGTAATCTTACATTTGTATATGATTACCCATTTTACTCCTTCCTCACAAACCTTGGTATTTTTTCTTTATGATTTTAAGTCCTCACTAATACAAAATGCAAAAATGCTTTATTTTGCTCTCTTAATGATAAATGAGATTCTCCTGCCCCTTTGAAGGAAGTGATCCCATCCTCATGTAATTGCTTCCTGGATGTCGTTCCATTGCCCCCGTAAGATTCTCCTGTTCAACCCAGATTCTGAAACATCTCTCAGTCCCAAGCAGAGATGGGGAGCGTGGGAGCCCCAGACAGCCAGGCCCCTTGCTGTCCCATCCCATGCACCCTAACCTGTGCCTGCCTGGCTTGGCTTGGCTGGAATACTTCTGGTTCTTTGTAGTAGCCTGCATATTCTCTACCTCTCTTGACAATTTCCTTCTCATGTTTGCTTTCCAAATACATACCCAGAGTTCCCAGCTGCAATTTTTCTGAATCTTTCTTTTCTTTAATTTTCACCTTGCTCATAGTCTCCAGGGTCATCCATTAATTACATGCTTCCCCTAGCGCCCCCCACCTCCATGTCTCTCTCTCCCTTATTCTGCTCCTGTTGGTCAGAGTGTGAGCAATGGCTCACGTCATCCCTGGTCCCTCACGCCATCCCTGGCCTCTGATACATCACTTTAATGACACTGCTGACACCTACACAGCTCTCCTAAAATCCCTCCATTAGTCATTCCTTTGGTCAGGGCTCTTAAGGTCTTTTTAAAATTCATGCATGCTCTGTGGGAAGGTGGCATATCTAGCCAATTCTTAGCTATTAGTTTGTCTAATCAACTAGGTTCAGAGAACAGGGCTGTGAAGCATTTTTTAATAAAGGGGTTGAGAAAATATGAGGCAATACCTTAAAAGATGTTTCAGCAAGGACTAGGGAGGCTTGAAGGGGTTCCAAAAGGAAGTAGGAGGAGATGCTGACAGAAAAGGAGAGTGACTTCCAGAGCCAACTGGGTGGGAAAAATAGGAACGATCATTCTGGGACTACCCTTCACGTCTTCAGATTGACTTATTTTGGCAAGGGGGAGTTCTAGGCAACCGTGTAACGTATTGCCCAAAGCAGAGCACTTTTGAGAATGAAAAATGGGGTGTTCCATAAAAAGACCATATATACAAAGCAACCCCTAAATGCCAAAGGAGCTGAGAAACCAAAGAAGGAGGCAGATCAGTCCAGTGTGTTCTTAAAGGTGTTTTATCGGGGAACTGACAGACAGAGATGTGGTCTTGGGTGGCCACAGGACACGTGGCCCTCTGCACTGTTATTCCCCAGACTCAGGACTTATATCCCACAGGGAAAGGGTATCTGTGCTCCAGCAAGACAAGGCAAAGCAACTCTTCAGTACAGGCAAGAGTGCTATCCTCTGTGCCACAGCTTATAATTTGTGTGATAACATTAAGGTAGATTTGTTCTTACAGTAGGGACAGCAAATAAAGGAGGAGTCAGGAGGCATTCATGCAGCCAGGGAATAATCAGAAGTCAACATGGCAGATTGGCCTCTAAGATGGAGTCACAGCTGGGTGCAGTGGCTCATGCCTGTAATCCCAGCACTTTGGGAGGCTGAGGTGGGTGGATCACCTGAGGTTGGGAGTTTGAGACCAGCCTGACCAACATGGTGAAACCCTGTTTCTACTACAAATACAAAAATTGGCCAGGTGTGGTGGTGTGCACCTGTAATCCCAGATACTCCGGAGGCTGAGGCAGGAGAATAGCTTGAACCTAGGAGGAGGAGGTTGCAATGAGCCGAGATCGCGCCACTGAACTCAACCTGGCAGCAGAGTGAGACTCTGCCTCAAAAAAAACAAAAACAGCCAAAAAAAAAAAAAAAAAAAAATTATACCTGTCTTGGGATCCCCCTGCTTACAGGAAGTATTCAGGAGGAATCTGTCTGATTTTTTTTTTTTTTTTTTTTTTTTTTTTTTGAGACAGAATCTTATTTTGTGTCACCCAGGCTGGAGTGCAGTAGCATGATCTCGGCTCACTGCAACCTTCACCTCCTGGGTTAAAGAGATTCTCCTGCCTCAGCCTCCCAAGTAGCTGGGATTACAGGCATGTGCCACCATGCCCAGCTAATTTTTGTATTTTTAGTAGAGACAGGGTTTCACCATGTTGGCCAGGCTAGTCTTGAACTCCTGACCTTAGGTGATCCACCCTCCTTGCTTTCCCAAAGTGTTGGGATTATAGGCATGAGCCACTGCACCTGGCCTCTCTCTGAAAGGTTTAATAAAGAATTGTGCATTTTCCCCTATGGAGGCAAATAAAAAGTCTGCTTCCATCTATCAGGTCCATATACAGTCATAAGACAATTATTCATATGAAATTTTTAAGTGTCTTGATTCCTATTTAGGTACTATTGGTTCAAAGTAAAAGGTGAAATATAAAAACAGACTCCAAATGGAGAGATAGGCTGGGGCCAGGTTGTGAAGGGCCTTGAATGCCATGTTGAGGGGTCTCCACTTAATCCTGTCTGTAAAAAGAAACTGCCAGAAGGGGATGGATGCAAAATGACCTGTGGCTTATGCATGCCACCCTGGAGATGACGTTGAGAATGGGTGAGCGTAGCAAACACATTGGGAGTGGCGACGCTTTTGGCAGGAAGTCCAACGTGACCATGGTCCAAGTGACAGTGCTGGGAAGCTGAGTGAGAGCAGCAGTGGAGGTCACAGGGAGAAGTGATCGTATCTGAAAGACAGTGTGGAGCTAGAATCAATAACACTCGGTGAATTACTGTATATGGGGAATGAAGAAGAAGAAGGAATCAAAGATGGACTCAGGGTTCTCAAAAGATTGACTAGGTGAAGGGCAATGCTATTATTCCCCATCAGGGACACAGGTAGACAAATGAGATTAAGGACAAGGTAACTTCTGTATTTTAAATAAAGTTTAAAGAATCTAACTGGGTGTGGTGGCTCACGCCTGTAATCCCAGCACTTTGGGGGATTGAGACAGAAAGATAGCTTGAAGTCGGGAGTTCAAGACCAGCCTGGACAACATAGGGAGACCTCGTCTCTATTTTAACAACAATAGAAAACAAAAACAAAAATAAAGAAAGAAAAAGAAACGAAAAGAAAAAATAAAGAATGTATATGATACACCAGGGTTTTGCTGGCATTTTATGTATTATCTCAATCTTAACAGTTTTCCGAAGTAGACCTTGTCATTATCTCCATTTAAAAAATCCTAACACATTTTAAATGGACAAATAATAATTGTCCATATTGAGGGGTAAATAGTGATTCTTTGTGTTGGGAGCATTCAACAGCCTCCTTCTAGCTATTTGAAACTGCATAATATTTTGCTGTTAACCATAGTCATCCTACAATGGAATAGAACACTAGAACTTATTCCTTCTTTCTAGTGGTAATTTTGTATCCTTTAATAAATCTTTCCCTATCTCTTTCTTTCCTCTACCCTTCCCAGCCTCTGGTATTCTTTTTTTGCTTCTATGAGATTAACTTTTTTAGCTTCCACTATGAGTGAATATGAGTGAGTACATGCAGTATTTAACTTTCTGCTGCTGCCTTATTTCACTTAACATGATGTCCTCCAGTTTTATCCATACTGTAGCAACTGACAGGACCTCATTCTTTTTTATGGCCGAGTAGTATTCCACTGTGTATACACCACATTTCCTTTATTCTATCATTTGTTGTTGGACACCTGGGTTGATTCTATGTCTTGGCTGTTGTGACTACTACTGCAATAAACATGGGGGTGTAGATGTCTTGTTGACATAAGGAAAGCACAGAGAGGTTGTGTGCTTCACTCTGGCCACTCAGCTAATAGACGGTAAAGATGGAATGTGAAGCCAGCAAGGGCTCTCACTCTTTATCATTGTGCCTTTCCCTCATGAATTTTAAAAGTGTGAGGTGGTGGCAACTCTGGAGCTATCTGATTATTGGTATACATTTGGCAGAGGCAAAGTCTGTTCCTTTTCTGTTTTTTAAAAATAATTTTCTCTATTTTATTTATTTTATTCTATTTTTATTTTAGATGGAGTCTTTCTCTGTTACCCAGGCTGGAGTGCAGGCATGATCTCAGCTCCCTGCAACCTCTTCCTCCCGGGTTCAAACAATTCTCCTACCTCAGCTTTCCAAGTAGCTGGGATTACGGGTACCCACCACCATGCCCGGCTAATTTTTGTATTTTTAGTAGAGATGAAGTTTCACCATATTGGTGAGGCTGGTCTTGAACTCCTGACCTCAAGCAATCCACCCACCTCGGCCTCCCAAAGTGTTGCGATTTCAGGCGTGAGCCACCGCGCCTGGTCTGATTTGCTTTTGTTTTCCTTCGATGTAGGTGTGAGTATCTTTTAAGACTTGATGCAGAGCCCCATGCTCTTCTCTTCCTAGGTTATATCTACTTTCGCGGCTGCAACCATCACTGCATCCACGGGATGACTCCGGAGCATTTATCTCCGTCCTTGACAATTTCTCTAAATGCTTGTGGCACATCTTCAGCTGCCTGCAAAACAGTCCCAATCGCAAGGCTGCTGCCATCAAAATACTCAAGGCCTTATGAAGGATCTGTAATAGCCAGTTGTGTTAATCTAGAAAGACACCTTTTCAGAGCTTCACTTTTTCTATCTGTCACAAAAGGTGGTTTAAAGTAGATGTACAGTATAAGACTTTAAGGCTGGAAGGACTAACTGTTGGCAGAACCTCTGTCCTTTGTCTAAAGTTCCTATAGTTGTAACTCGTGCTGCCCAATACAATTTAATTTAAATTTAATTAAAAGTATATAAGATAAAAATTCCCTCCCTCGGTCTCACTAGCCACTTGGAAATGCTCGGTGGCCCCATGTGACTGGTGGCTACCACAATGGACAATGCTGATAGAGAACATGTTCATTATTGCAAGATGTTTTATTGCATATTTTTGTAATTTAAGCAACTATCAGGTCTGTATTAGTCAGGGTTCTCTAGAGTGACAGGACTAATAGGCTAGATGTTTTTTGAAGGGGAGTTTGTTACGGAGAATTGATTCATACAATCATAAGGTGAAATTCCACAATAGGCCGTCCGCAAGCTGAGGAGCCAGGAAGTCAGTCCGAGTCCCAAAACCTCAAGTGTAGGGAAGCCAACAGTGCAGCCCTCAGTCTGTGGCAGATGGCCTGAGAGCCCCTGGCAAACCACTGGTATAAGTTCAAGAGTCCAAAAGCTGAAGAATTTGGGAGTCCATTGTTCGAGGTCAGGAAGCATCCAGCACAGGAGAAAGATGGAAGCCAGAAGACTCACAAGTCTGGTCCTTCCAGGTTCCTCTGCCTGCTTTTATTCTAGCCACGCTGGCAGCTGATAAGATGGTGCCCACCCAGATAGAGGGTGGGTCTGCCTCTCCCTGTCCACTGACTCAAATGTTAATCTCCTTTGGCAACACCCTCCCAGACACACCCAGGAACAATACTTTGCATCCTTCAATCCAGTCAAGTTGACACTCAGTATTAACCATCAGAAGGTCTAAAGCCAAAATGTCTACAGCAATCATGTCCAAAGCCTCCCCATTCACCCAAATTCTCTCTCTCTCTTTTTTTTTTGAGATGAAGTCTTGCTCTGTCACCCAGGCTGCAGTGAAGTGATACAATCTTGGCTCACTGCAACTTCCACCTCCCAGGTTCAAGCAATTCTCCTGCCCCAGCCTCCTGAGTAGCTGGGATTATAGGCACCTGCCACCATGCCCGGCTAATTTTTGTATTTTTAGTAGAGATGGGGTTTCATCATGTTGGCCAGGCTGATCTTGAACTCCTGACCTCCAGTGATCTGCCAGCCTTGGCCTCCCAAAGTACTGGGATTACAGGCATGAGCCACCGCACCTGGTCCCCATTCACTCAATTCTGTTCTCCTGTATCTCACAGTAGCATGGAACATTATTGTTATGGACTGAAATGTGTGCCCCTCAAATTCATATGTGGAAGCCTTAACCTCCAATGTAACTGTATTTGAAGATCGGGCCTTTAAGGAAGTTTTAACCTATAGATTAAAAGGGAGTAGGTCCCTAATCCGATAGGTTGTTCCTCAGCAGGCTCCTGTGGCTGAGAATATCCCTATGCAGAGAAATGCTGGAACCCATTAGGGCATACTGGAACTCTCTGTCGTGACCTCTGTCAGGGCCAGGATTTGGGGGAGACAATTAAGTCACCCTAGGCACAATTTAAGGATTGTGGACTTACTGAGCTGCACTTAGCACAAATCTGAGAACAAGTTTTGACCTTGACATCTGGGACAGGCCTTGGGGATAATCTTGGGGCACCAACAGTGTTCCTCATTGTTCCATGGCCTTTTTAACACTTATTACAATATATTCTCCTTTATATTACAGTTATCTCTGTGCAGGCCTTTCCCCTTAATAAATCTTAAGTTTCTTGAGAGCAGAAACTTATTGTTCTTTCTAATCTTTCCTCTCCAAGTACTTAGTCACTCAAAAGAAATGATTGTGATGTTGAATTCCCTCTAACGTTGGCCTGTCTCTGTAGTGGAAAGCTTCCAGTCCATTTTCCCATTCTGAGTTTCATCCTAAACCAGCAGAAATAATATCTCTAAAAGATTTGGAAGGACTAGGTGTGGTGGTTCATGCCTCTACTCCCAGTGTTTTAGAGGCCAAGATGGGAGGATCACTTGAGGCCAGGAGTTTGAGACCAGCCAGCCTGGTCAACACAGAAGACCCTGCCCCTACAAAAAAATACAAAAATTAGCCAGGCATGATGGCCTGCTTCTGTAGTCCCAGCTACTTGGGAGGCTGAGGTAGGAGGATTGCTTGAGCCCAGGAGATGGAGGCTGCAGTGAGTCATGATCACACCACTGCACTTCAGCCTGGGTAACAGAGTGAGATCCTGTCTCTTAAAAAAGTATTTGAAGATGAAAGAGAGTCAATGCAGGAACAGGGTCAGAGATAGTAATTCAGAAGAGCTAGAGCAGTGGTTCTCAAAGTGTGGCCCCTGGATCCACTGTATCATCTTCCCCTTGGAGGGCCTCCCAGGCCTCACCTGAGACCTCCTGACTCAAACTCTGGGAGTGGGGCCTGGCAATTTGTGTTTTTATAAGCCCTTCAGGTAATTCTGAGCTAGAGAATCATAAGGTAGTGAATCAACCTTAGGGCTGGAAAGGATTTCTTGGAGTTAGCCAGAGGGAAGATTCTGTAACCTTAGAGTATCAGTCTTTTTCAGTAGCAGAGCTAAGCAAGACTGACCTTGGGGAATGTGGTTCTATTAAAAACACACACACACACACACACACACACACACGAAATCTGAAATGCTTTCACATTAAAGAGAAGGGTTTAGTTTGTGGAAATTTCAATCTGTTGAATAAAGACTAATAGAATGAAATAGATCCTGAAAGAACTGAAGCATGTCAGAGGACGCTTGAGCTGGGACAGGCCTGCCCAGAGGAGATCCAAATGTCAGAGCAGACACAAAAGCACAGCAGAGGACCAGAACTTGACACAGGTACCCATTTCTTGCAAAAAATGTATATTTATTTATACCGGGAAAAAAATACAGTCTATTCCCTGTAAAGACACAGAAAAAATCGTGGCATTTGAGAGACTGAGACAGTGGTCACATTTAAGACTATGAGCATCAGAGAGAATAGAGAAATTTACATGGCAGTCTTCACATAGAACTAGGAATACAAGGAAGCCAGGAAAATTCATGCCAGGCTTATTCAGGTGGGGAAATGGACTTTTCCCAGGTATTAAGCTTTGTATTAGCCAGAGTTTTCCAGAAAAACAGAATTAAGAGGATGTGTATAGATGTGTGTGTGTGTGTGTGTGTGTGTGTGTGTGTGTGTGTGTGTGTGAGAGAGAGAGAGAGAGAGAGAGATGATAGAGAGAGACTGAAATTTATTTTAAGGAATTGGCTGATATAATTGTGGAAGCTTAGTGAGTCCAAAATCTGCAGGTAGGTTGGTAGGCTGGAGACTCAGGAAGGAGTTGCAATTTGAGCTCCAGGGCAGTCTACAGAATTCCTTCTTGCTTGGGGAAAGTCAGTCTTCGTTCTATAGAGGCCGTCAACTGATTGGATGTGGCCCACCTACATTTAACAAAGCAATCTGCTTTACTCAAAGTCTACCAATTTTAATGTTAGTCTCATCCAAAAAATCACCTCCTCCCAAGAATAATGCTTGACCAAATATCTGGGCACCATGGCCCAGCCAAGTTGACACATAAAATTAATCATCACAGGCTTGTACACAGGAAAGCTGCCTGCTACCAGACTGGGGGAAGTGGTGCCAGTGACGTGGTGTGCTGCTACTGCACTGAATAACTAAGAGGAGTAGAGATCTGATGGGGAGCTGCCTCCTAAAGGATATACTACTTTAGTCACTTTCAGCTTATTTTAACTCATAAACTAATATTCTTATTAGAGGAAAGGGACGAATGATATGAATTTTGACTATAAACAAAGTAATAATTACTTATATCTCTCTCTTTTTCCTCTTTCTCTCTCTCTCTCCCTCCCCTTTTTTTTTTGAGACAGGGTCTCACTCTGTTTCCCAGGTGGGAGTGCAGTGGTTCCAACATGGCTTACTTCAGTCTTGACCTCCTGGACTCAAGCAATCCTCCTGCCTCATCCTCCTGCCTCATCCTCCTGCCTCTTCCTCCTGGGTAACTGGGAGCACAGGCACACATCACCATACCTGGTTAACTTTTTTTTTTTGTAGAGATGGGGTCTTGCCATGTTGCCCAGGCTGGTCTCAAACTCCTGGCCTCAAGCAATCCTCCCACCTTGGCCTCCCAAAGCACTGGAATTACAGGCATGAGCTGCTATGTCTGGCCTAATTATTTCTTTTAAAAAACTTATTTATTATTTTTGTATTTCTAAAAGTTGATATTAGATCCTGAGGGAAAAGAATAAATATAAAAACAAAATAAAACAAAAAAGATATATCATACTTGTACATATTTTTGGGCTACATGTAATATTTTCATACATGTATACAATGTGGAATGATCAAATCAGGGTAATTGGGATATCTATTATTTTAAACATTTATCTTTTCTTTGTAGTGGGAACATTACATTTCTCTTCTAGTTATTTTGAAATATACAATAAATTATTGTTAACTATAATTTCCTTACTGTGCTGTTAAATACTAGAATTTATTCCTTCTATCTAATTATATTTTTGTACCCATTAACCAGTTTCTTGTTTGAGACACCATGTCTACAATTTTAATTTAATTTCTACCACCGTTCTCTCACTCAGGGCTGTTCCAATTTCTAGGCCCTCTGCTTCAGCATAATCTGATTGCTTTTCAGGTGTTTCTTCATTCCTCTTTATATATTTTTACTCTGTTTCTTTTTTTTTTTTTTTGAGACATAGTCTCGCTCTGTCACCCAGGCTGAAGTGCAGCGGCATGATCTTGGTTGACTCACTGCAAACCCTGCCTCCCAGGTTCAAGCAATTCTCCTGCCTCAGCCTCCTGAGTAGTTGGGATTATAGGCACCCACCAACATATCTTGCTAATTTTTGTATTTTTAGTAGAGATGGGGTTTTGCCATGTTGGCCAGCTGGTTTCGAACTCCTGACCTCAAGTGATCCAACTGCCTCAGCCTCCCAAACTGCTGGAATTACAGGCATGACCCACTGTGCCCGGTCATCTATTTACTATAAAAATTAACAGGAATTTAGACTATTTCATTTTTTTGTTATTATGAATAATACTAGTACAATATTACAAAAACTAGGACATTGACAGTATTTTACATCTGGCTTTATGGTACTTTTCTATCCCATCCTCATACCTTACCCCACCCAAGGAGCTCAGCCACCTCCCTGAATCCTATGTTTATAATTTCCTTGCTTTTGTTTTTATAAGTGTGAGTATCCCTTATTTAACTGTTCTCTTGTTGAGTCTTTAGGTTGTTTTTAGGTTTTTGCTATTTAAATAGTAATGTTATTAACATTCTTGTACATATCACAGGGTATACATGTGCAAGAATTTCTTTGGGGCATATATCAAGAATGAAAGTACTCAATCATAGAGCTCAGCTTTGCATGGGAGATGAACATTTTTATGCAAGTGTTTTGGTATATACATATGCTCATTCTGTTGAGAACATTCCTAAAACTGACATACATGCATGCCTTAGTTCATTTAGGCTGCTATACCAGAATACCATAGATGAGGTGGTTTATTGACACAACAACATAAATTTCTTTCTCACTGTTCTGAAGGCTGTGAAGTCCAAGCTCAAGGCATGAACAGATTTAGTGTCTGCTGAGAGCCCACTTCTTTGTTCATAGACAGGGTCTTTTGACAGTAACTTCACTTGCTGGAAGGGGCAGGAGAACTCTCTGGGGTGTCTTTTACAAGGGCATTAATCCCATTCATGAGGGCTGTGCACTCATGACCAATAACCTCCCAAAGTCTTCATCTCCTAATACCATCATATTGGGGATGAGGATTTCAACATAAGAATTTTACAGGGACACAAACATTCAATGTATGGCAATGCACACACTCAATTTTAATAGATTGTGTCAAACAAGTCTCCACAGACTGTGTCAGAGCATTCCAGTTGCTCTACATTCTCATCAACACTTGGTACTGTCAGTCTTGAGATTCTGGTGGGTTTGAGTATTTTACTGTGGTTTTAATTTGCTTTTTCCCTAAGTACTAATATGTTTGGATTCCCTTTCACATGGCCATTATGATATCCTTTTGGGAGAAGTGCCTGTTCCCTGTTCAAGTCTCTTGCTGTTTTCTCAATTGGGTTGTCAACCTTCTTCTTCTTCTTCTTCTTTTTTTTTTTTTTTGTCTTTCTTTTTATATTTGGGATACAGGTCCATTGCAGATTATAGATACCGTGCATATCTTCCCCTATTCCATGGCTAGTCTTTTCACTGTTAGTGATATCCTTTGATAAAATTTGTTAAGTTTTAATGTAGTTGCATTTATCAGTGTCTTCTTTCATGGTTAGTGTTTCTGTGTCCTGTTTAAGAATATATATTTTTTCTACTCCAAAGTCATAAAGATTTTATGTCAGAAGCTCTCTTAGAAACTTTATGGTTTTATCATTTACTTTTAGATAACCTCTGGACTAGAAGTGGTTGTATGTAAGGTATGCACTAGGGTCAAGGCTAATTTTTTCCAACGTGTTTCAGGTCAAGATCCCTGGGAAACAGAATCTGGGACACTGAGATTTGTGTGAAGTTTTACTTGGGTAAAACTCTCAGGCAGAATGTAAAAGGGAGTGAAGGAAGCAGAACTGACACTTCCCCCAGAATGATGGAGGGAGAACTTAAGCTGTAATGGTACTGTTGCAACAGTGACCTAAACTATTCCCGAGGGGAGATTTGAGCCAGAAGTATCCTTCAGAGACCAATCTAGGCAAGGGGCCAGGACTTTGAACCTATACATCAAACAGTTTTTGAATATGGGCTACCCTCAGGGAGAGAATGTCATGCTGGATGAAGCAGTTTTCTTCGGCTAAGAGAAGTTCCAGAGAGGGATGTGGCTCCAAGCCATCTGCAGCCCACTTTCCCAGCAACTGGGAGAATGAGTGCCTCAGTGCTGAAGGTGGATCTGTGTAATCCAGTGGACTAAGAATCACGTATTGAAAGTGTCCTATTCCCACTGTTCTGCAGAGCCACCTTTATCACAGATCAAGTGACCATACACATGGGCCTGATTTTGAACTCTATTCTGTTTTATTTGTCTCTTTGACAACCCTTGAGCCAATACCACAATGTCTTAATTACTGAAGCTTTACCGAAAGTGTCAATATCTGGGAGTTTAAGGACATTTTGTTTTTCAAGATTGTCTTGGCTCTGTGCAGCTCTTTGCGTTTCCATTTAAGTCCCAAAATCATCAGGCATAAAAACATCTGCTGGGTTTTTAGTTGGACTTACATTAAATTTATAGATTCAACCAGAAGAAAATGGACACTTTTGCAGTATTGAGTCTTGTATTTAATCAACATCATCTATTCTTCCCTTATTTTGGTCTCCTTTAATTTCACTAAATAGTATTTTATAGTTTTCTGTGCAGAGTATTTGCAAATCTTCCCTTTTATGAAGCTACTGTAAGCTTTTCTTTTCTTTTCTTTTCTTTTCTTTTTTTTTTTTTTTTTGAGATGGAGTCTTGCTGTGTTACCCAGGCTGGAGTGCAGTGGCGCATTCTTGGCTCATTACAACCTCTGCCTCCCGGGTTCAAGTGATGCTTCTGTCTCAGCCTCCCAAGTAGCTGGGACTACAGGCATGCACCACCACGCCCAGCAAATTTTTTGTGTTTTTAGTAGAGATGGGGTCTCACCATGTTGGCTAGGCTGGTCTCAAACTCCTGGCCTCCAGTGATCCGCCCTCTTCAGCCTTCCAAAGTGCTGGGATTAGAGATGTGAGCCACTGCACCTAGCCTTACTTTTTTAAACAAATATTTCAACTTTAAACTACATTGGTGTAATATATATATATAGATACATATGATCCAATATCCATATTGATATAACCAATATTTGTATATTGCACATGCATCTAGCAACCCTGTTAAACTCACTTATTAATTCACATAATTAATATGCAGATTATTTTCGATTTTATGCAAACACAGTTATGTTGCCATTGGATAATTGCAATTTTATATCTTCTTTTCAGCTCTTTATATCTTTTAATTTCATTTTCTTTAGAAACTCTGAAACAATGATGAATAAAATATCCAGCTTAATAGCTGTAGTCGGTAATTATAACAAAATTTATTTAGCCAATGTTAGATTGAAGGACATTTAAATTGGTCCACACTTCTGTCATAAACAATGCTGCAGTGAGCATCTTTTTCACATATATCTTGTGCAGCTGCGTCGTTCATTCCTTAGAATGAATTCCTGAGTTTGTTGGAACAATCTAGTCAATGAAACATATATAAAATAAACAAAACACATTCTAAAAACAAGCATGTGTAGCTGTCAGACAACAATGTATTTTCTTAGTACTTCTCTTTTCAGTTATAATGGGATCACACTTATACAGAGAAAGTCTTCCATCTTGAAATATAAATCTAGAAAAAAATGATTTGGGAGATGTGAATATATTTGCCCCTTCATATTTCTGCTCTAAGTTACCTATGGCTTCCTGGGATTCTAACATCTTATTGTATTTAAACAAATCTCTTTCATAATTTCAGAACTGGCCTAATCTCTTGATAAGAAGAAAAATGCTTTTTCCAATATTTTCTTTTGATATTGTGAAAAGAAAGCGGAAAGAAGTGGGAGGAGCGGGGGGAAGAGAGAAGGAGACAGAGAGAGAACTAAAGGGAAAAAACAAAGTATAGACAAACCTTTTGAGACTTTAATTTCTCCACTCTTTCAAGTTTGTAGATGGTAATTCATGGTCTCAGGGCAGGTATGTGGCAGGTAGAAAGCAGAACCATCTGCAAGATGTTCCTGGCTTTGTTTCAAAAAGTCTATTCCAAATGAGAATAAATTCCCCAGGAAATTCCCCTGGTTTGGTATTAGAAGTGGTTCACAATCAGCCAGGTGCAGTGGCTCACGCCTATAATCCCAGCACTTTGAAAGGCCCAGGTGGGAGGATCCTTTGAGCTCAGGTGTTTAAGACCAGCCTGAGCAACACAGGGAGATCCCATCTCTACCAAAAATTTTTTAAAAATTCGCTAGGCACGGTGGTGTGTACCTGTGGTCCCAGCTGCTCGGGAGGTTGCGGTGGAAGGGTCCCCTGAACCCAGGAGGCTGAGGCTGCAGTGAGCTATAAATCATACCATTGCATTCCAGCCTGAACAATAGAATGAGAACCTGTCTGAAAAGAAAAAAGAAAAAAGAGAAGAGTTTCATAATCTCAGAGCAACAGTGACCCAGGCCTTGATTACTGACAGTGTCTCAGGGAGGCAGCAAGATTTAGAGAAGAATATTGGTAGGTGGGGATCATAGTAGGGCTGTCAGATAAAGGGCAGGATGTCTAGTTAAAATTAAAATTTATATAAATACTGAATAATTTGTTTAATTTATTTTTTTTTGAGACGGAATGTCTGTCACTAGGCTGGAACACAGTGTCGTGATCTCGGCTCACATCCGACTCCCTAGTTCAAGCAATTCTCCTGCCTCAGCCTCCCGAGTAGCTGGGATTACAGGCACATGCCACGATACCCAGTTAATTTTTGTATTTTTAGTAGAGATGGGGTTTCACCATATTGGCCAGGATGATCTTGATCTCCTGACCTCGTGATCCACCCACCTTAGCCTCCCAAAGTACTGGGATTACAGGAGTGAGCCACCACGCCCGCCATTTGTTTAATTTTTTAAATTCATATATTTATTTTTTTACTCTGTCAAGTTTCTGGAAAAGACTTTATTAAACATTTTTTTTTCCAGTTTTTAAAATTATTTGTAGAGATGATGGGATCTCACTATGTTGTCCAGACCAGTCTCAAACTTCTGGCCTCAAGTGATACTCCTACCTCTCCAAAGTGTTGGGATTATAAGCATGAGCCACCACACCTGGCTAATAATGAATAATTGTGTAGTATGTCTAAAATATTTCATGCAACATACTTATGCTAAAGTATTATTTATTTGTCTGAAATCCAAATTTAATTGGACATCCTGGGTGTTTGGTTGTTTGGTTTTTGCTAAATCTGGCAATCCTAGGTTACACGCACCTCAGAGTTCAGTGTGGCGTGAGACAGAGATTCCCGTGGCCCATGCACGGTCTGGCATGCATCAAAAAACTACTGGGTCTGAGTCTATACAATCAAGGGCAGTTTATATCTTAGTGGTAAACAGCGTGGCTAGATCCTGACGACTATGCCCCAATGCCTTGCCACCATGTGAGGCCCAAGAACTGGGTCCAGTCTGGTATAGGACAGGTAGATCTTTCCAGAATGGTTGAGGCTGAATTTCTGATTTGCTCCTTCAGATGAAGTATTAGAGTAAAAATTTAGCTTCTAGAATATTTAAAGCCACAATCCATATACATCCGAGTTTGTTAACCAAAATTTTTGCTTATGATGATTAGAAAGCAGAAAACTAAAACAAAAACAAATTTGGAGTTTCAAAATCTTGGTGACTTGCACTTGACTCTTGTTGTACAATGGTCAGACCTCAAGAAAAAGCATTGTTTGCATTGAGAAGGAACAGAACGGGCACAATGGCTCATGCCTGTAATCCCAGCACTTTGGGAAGCTGAGGTGGGTAGATCACCTGAGGTCAGGAATTCAAGACCAGCTTGGCCAACATGGTGAAACCCCATCTCTACTAAAAATACAAAAATTAGCCGGGCGTAGTGGCAGGTGCCTGAAGTGCCAGCTACTTAGGAGGCTGAGAGAGGAGAATCACTTGAACCCAGTAAGTGGAGGTTGTGGTGAGCTTAGATTGTGCCACTGCACTCCAGCCTGGGCAACACAGTGAGACTCCATCTCAAAAAAAAAAAAAAAAAAAAAACCAAACAGGATGGATGCATGGTCTTGGTCCCCTACTCCTGTGTCTGACTGTGTTCTCACATGGTTCTTCTGTGTTCCCTGTGGTCCTTCTGAGTTGCAGAGTACCTGGTATGAGAGATCTGCCCAGCCCAGGTCAGAGGGCATGCTCCTAGCCTACCCTTCCTGGTCACAGGCAGTACTCCTGTATGCCACCTCAGAGCCATCCAATGGCAGTAGGAGGTATGAATCAGCCTTGGTCATAAAGAATGTGCCCAGCCTGACTGAATGGGGTCCTCATTCAGCTTTATATGTAGGAGGTGAAAACCACCCCCCAAGTCACACATATTGTTAATTGTTAGAATTTCTACTCCAACCTGGACATGGCCCCGCTGTCTAGTGCGTTCAGCTAGGAGCAGTTGCAAGGACTTCTTTTTTTTTCCTTGTCCCTATGACTTAGAAGCCTATCTGGAAGGCAACCAAGTGGTTTTCTTGGCTATTCTTCCCCCAGGCTCACACTCTAAACTTGGAATTTCATGCCTTATCACTTCTATGGCAAGGAAAAAACCACAAAAACCAAGCCAAACCAGGAAGAGATAGTTTATGAATTAAAACTTAGCGTTCTTAGGAAGAAGATCTAAATGACCAGGCTGACCTGCCCACTTAATGGTGCATTTTCCCTTAGCTCCCTCTGGTTTCTTTTGACCTTTGATTGGAGGCTGTTTTTATCAATTTGTTTTAGTGACGATGTTGTTGGGGTGAAGGTAGGAAGTGATTTTCTCACTAAGAAGGGGGTCCTGGGCCCATATTTTTACTTCAGCTGCTCAAATGACAAGTTTAAATAAGGAAAACGATTCTGAAAAAGGAATTCAGGTGGGTATACTATGCAGAGATAAGATGTTTTATTGATTAAAATGGATTGATTTTTAAATTTTATCTTCTGAACTCTTTTTTTTTTTTTGAGATAGAGTCTCGCTCTGTCGCCCAGGCTGGAGTGCGGTGGCGCGGAGACGCCCGGCTAATTTTTTGTATTTTTAGTGGAGACGGGGTTTCACCGTGTTAGCCAGGATGGTCTCGATCTCCTGACCTCGTGATCCACCCGCCTTGGCCTCCCAAAGTGCTGGGATTACAGGCGTGAGCCACCGCGCCTGGCCTATCTTCTGCACTCTTAATGCCTAAAAGCCTACCCCTTAGTGCTATGGTCCAGTACTGTCCTGGTCCTTGTCCTACATCTACCTTCTTCATAGGCGGGAGTAGATGTGAGTGTGGGGAAACTAGCTTCCTTCCTAGACTTGGTAATACAAAGCCAATAAACTGGAGGAGAAAATAACTTTCTCTGTCCTGGCTTTTAGGAATTCACTAATTCACAAGTCATTTGGCTATGTTGACACCTATTCCTGGATATTTTTTGTCTGAGAACTACTCTTTTCCTCATCTTTGGGTCAATATTAGAGACAAACTTATTAGTGATCAAGGAATTACTGTATAAAATCTAATATCCTTTGCCTATATTTAAGAGGCATTCTGTGATCTGGCCTTTCTGACTTCAATTCTTAATTTACTTGAAATGAGTAGTAAAACGTATGAGTACTAAAAAGCAAAAGTCTTAGGCAAATATTTGGACTAAATATTATTAGCATGGATTATTGAAAGTACGGCTGTTTTTCTAGATTGCTTACATATCTAGTTGTCCTTCCTACCAGCTCCCACTGAAGGGCTGCTCAGTTTCACAGTTTCTTGATGTCTAAATAAATAAATAAACACAAAAACAAAACCCACAGTAATAATTTCTCTTGCTGCTAATCTATGATGAGACCAAGGTCTGACCTGATATCTTTGACTTCTAAATGAACGCTGAAATCAGCCTCTCTAGGGCATCTAACTATTTCTTCTTCCAAAAGAACTTCAAGAAAGTACTGTGGGAAGTCATCCTTCCCTGAGCTCATATCTTTAATCCTTTTTAGGGGATGACGACCAGAAGAGTGGCCTGTGACCTCCTTCTGTCAGAGGAGAAGCTCATTAACTTTATCTTTTCTCTTTCCCATCATTGGTCCGAGGGAATGTCAGAAATAACTATTATTGCCAATGAATTGCAAAGAAATGAGTTTTTATGTCTAGCTTTCAGGTGCCATAATTATCGTAATGTATTATTAAATGTGCCAGATTAAATTTGGTAAATGATACGTCTTCTCTAATTTCTGCATTACTGTTTATTTGTGTTTTAAAATCCAGGGACATTTCATGTAGGACCAGGCTGTGCTGCCGTTGATCACAACTGGGCTTTCTGGAGAATTCCGCTGTGCTTCTGTGATCTCACTGTGGGCCCCATGCTGGAAGCTCTGCTCCTCTCCCAGTGGGGACTCCACTTCTCATTTCCTGGGCCTTCTGTTCATGATTTACGGATGAGACAGAGGATGATGTTGGCTCCATCTGGAAAGTGGGTCAGCCAGTCTTCGAGGAGACACCTTGGAGACCTAGGAATAGTGCTCTGGATACAGATGACATAAGCTTAGAGACAGATAGGAGAGGGAAGAAAGGACTTGACCCTCAGAAAGTGAAATTCAACTTCAGCCTGAAGTGGAGCATTGTTCAAGATAAAGGCTCTGCAAAATGTACTGTAAATGATTCACAACTGTTATTAATGCAAAGATCCAGTTGAAGAAATTCCCTGAAGAAAAATCCATCCTGATCTCAAATGCTACCCCCACAGGCCTGCCAGAGCACCGAACTTTCCACAGGCAAATTGCTGGACCACTGGGCTAAGGACAGTAAGAAGGGCTGGCCATATTATTCAGGAGGCAAAGTGTGTTGGCACCTATGGAGACATTTGTTCCATTGGCTTATCAGATGTGTCAGCCCAGTGACTGGCAAAGGGTGAGGGTGGTCATGTAGCCCATGAAGCTCATTCATTTGGAGCGAAGACCATAGAAGAAATGGAAATTGATAATGATTTATTTCCTTCCTTTCCCTTCCCTTTCTGTTCCTTTGTTTTCTTTCTTTAATTGACCTCAGGACGTCTGATTAACCATAATCCTTGGTTCCATATACTTTAATCATTGGTCCACTTATGATCTCATTTAATTATTTTAAATAGGCACCCATGAGTCCACCACTTAGTACAAAAACTAGGACATTGACAATATTTTGCATTTAAATCTGTAGTCCTTCCCTTTCTCATCCTCATATCTCACTCCACCCAAGGGGCTCAGCTACCTCCTGGAATCCTGTGTTCACAATGTCCTTGCTTTTGTTTTTAAAAGTGTGAGTATCCCACAGTTTATGTAACTGTTCACCTGTTGATGAGCCCTTAGGTTGTTTTTAGGTTTTTTATATTTAAATAGTGATATAGTAATGTTATTGTACATATCACAGGGTATACATGTGTGAGAACTTCTTTTGGGTATATATCGAGATGGAAATTGCTCATAGAGTAGGTGAATACTTGACATCACAATTGTTTTGTGTGACATCACAATTGTATCTTTCAAAACATACTAATTTTACATTTGTACCAGCAGTATCCTAGACAATTTGTAGATCCACATCCCCTGCATTTTCTCCATGTCTGATGCCAATAACTTGGGTTTTATTGGACTTTTAACTTTTTGTCAGGCATGTAAGTTTCACTTGTATCTCACTGTGTTTTGATTTGCATTTCCACACTTAGTAATAACGTTGAACATCCCTTTCATGTTTACTGGTCATATATGTTTCTTTTGTTTTGAAATTTCTATTCATGTCTTCTGATCATTTTTCAATTGGGATAGAAGTACTTTTATACTGATATGCAGGAACAGTGATTTTTCTAAAGAATAAAAATCTTTCAAAATTTAAATTTAGGATTCTACTCCCAGATGGATTTAAACAGAAATGATTTTCTATATTAATATTATTTCTGAGTGAGGAAAATCATATTTGCATGTAATATACAGGGAGTATTAATGGAAAACATTCATGACCTTCTGAAAATTATAATCTTTTTAAACATTAATTAAAAAATTTTTAAATTATGAGTACAAAATTGTTGCTTATATTTATCAAAATATGATGTTTTGAAACAGATGTACAATGTATAATGATACATCAGGGTAATTGGGGTATCCATAATCATAAGTATTTATCGTTTTTTGTGTTAGGAACATTCCAATTCTACTCTTTCAGTTATTTAAAAACATATAATAAATTATTATTAACTGTAGTCATTCTATTGTGCTATCAAATGTTAGTTCTTACTCATTCTATCTCATTGCACTTTTGCACCCATTAACTATCTCCACTTTATCCCTGACTCTCTGCTATCCTTCTCAGCCTCTGGTAACCATCATTCTACTCTATCTCTATAAGTTCAAATTTTAAATTTCAGCTCTCACATATGAGTGAGAACATGTAATATTTGTCTTTCTGTGCCTGGCTTATTTCACATAACAAAATGACCTCCAGTTCTATCCATGTTGTTGCAAATGACAAGATTTCCTTATTTTTTATGGCTGAATAATATTCCACTATGTATGTTTACCATGCTTTCTTTATCCATCGAAAATTACAATCTTAAATTCAATAATTTTCGACCACTATGACCATTATCATCCTGCCTTCCCCACTCCTCTTTACTGCAAACCACCATCACCTCTTACTTTGGCTACTTCAACAGCTTCCTAACTGGCTCTTCTGTTTCTTCTCCTACCCTCCCTCTTAAGTCTATATGGCAGCCCCTATGATTTTGTCACTCCTGGAAAAATCTCCCCATGACTTCCCATAAAGCCTTACATGATTTGATCCTTGCCTCCTCTTTCCATCCCTAATTCCCTGGCCGCCATCCATGCAGTTGTTGATGCTATTCCTGGGATAAACTGAACTTGATCCTGTTGATAGACTGAGCTTGATCAGGGCCTTTATGTTCATTATTTTTTGCTAGGAAAGTTGTTCTCCTGGGTGTTCCTGTCCATTACTCTTCCACATCATTCACTTGTCTGCTCAGTACTTCCTAATCAGAGGTGCCTTGCCTGACCTCCAATCCCTATATATATTCTTATTCTACTGTATTTTTTTTCAAGGCATTTATTACATCTTAAAATTATGTCATATTGTGTTTTCATTTGTTTATTGTTGTTCTCCTCTGTGGACTGCAAGCACCATGATAGCAGAAACATGACTGTTCACTGCTATATCATTTCCATCTAGAACAATTGGATATCTTTTACGCAGAACATCAAATATATTATCTAGACTAGGACTATGTCTGGCACATAGTTGAAGCCCAACAGATATTTGCTAAATAAAATAAAATAATAGATTATACAGATGAGGAGGCAACCAGAAGTTTCTTGAATTGTTTACATAGATGTTCACAGATGACATCAAATCAGGAAATATAAAACACATTATACAAAATGAGTTCATAAGAACTGAGATGATTCTAGAAAATCAAGTGAACTGTTCATTGAATTGTGAATTGTTTTGGGACTACTTAGAGTTGGTAGTTCTGATTTTAAAGTAAAATTATTGGCCAGATGTGGTGGCTCATGCCTGTAATCCCAGAACTTTGGGAAGCCAAGGTGGGCATATCTCCTGAGGCCAGGAGCTCAAGACCAGCCTGACCAACATGGCAAAACCCTGTCTCTACTAAAATTACAAAATTAGCCAGGTGTGGTGGCTTGTGCCTGTAATCCCACCTACTCAGGAGGCTGAGGCAGAAGGATCGTCTGAGCCAGGAGGTGGAGGTTGCAGTGTGACAAGATTACGCCACTGCACTCCAGCCTGGGTGACAGAGCATGACTCTGTCTCAAAAACAAAAACAAAAACAAAACAAAAAAAGTAAATAGAAGAAAATAAAATTATTGAGGTACATTTCACATATCACCACTTTCAAATGAAATGAAATTTAGTAATTTCACTGAGTGGTGCAGCTATCACCATTACTTAGTATTAGAACATTTTTATCCCACCAATAAGATCCTTTGTGCCTATTTACAGTTGATTCTTGTTCTCATTTTTAGACTTGGGTTGTTACTAATCCACCTTCTGTCTCTATAAATTTGCTTGTTCTGGATAATTTTTTTTTTTTTTTTTTTTTTTTTTTTTTTTTTTTGTGACAGAGTCTAGCTCTGTCTCCCAGGCTGCAGTGCAGTGGCATGATCTCGGCTCACTGCAACTTCCACCTGCTGGGTTCAAGTGATTCTTCTGCTCAGCCTCCTGAGTAGCTGGGATTGCAGGCATGCGCCACCACGCCTGGCTAATTTTCGTATTTTTAGTAGAGACGGGTTTCATCATATTGACCAGGCTGGTCTCGAACTCCTGACCTCCTGACCTGCCTGCCTTGGCCTTCCAAAGTGCTGGGATTACAGGTGTGAGCCCCTGTGCCTGGTCTGTTCTGGATATATTTTTATTTTTATTTTTTATTTTTTTTGAGACGGAGTCTCACTCTGTCACCCAGGTTGGAGTGCAGTGGCGTGATCTCGGCTCACTGAAAGCTCCGCCTCCCTGGTTCATACCATTCTCCTGCCTCAGCCTCCTGAGTAGCGGACTACAGGTGCCTGCCACCACGCCTGGCTAATTTTTTTTTTTTGTATTTTTAGTAGAGAGGGGATTTCACGTGTGAGCCAGGATGGTCTCGATCTCCTGACCTCGTGATCCACCCCCCTCATCCTCCCAAAGTGCTGGGATTACAGGCGTGAGCCACCACGCCTGACCTGTTCTGGATGTTTGTTACAAGTGCATGGTCTCTTGTGTCTAGCTTCTTTCACTTAGCATAATGTTTTTGGGCTGTGCCCATGATGCTGCACGTGTTAGTGGTTTGTTCATTTTTACTGCAGAATAGCATTTTGTTACATGGCTGCACCACATTTTCTTTATGCATTCACCGATTGACAGACCTTTAGGCTGTTTCCAGGTTTTGGCTGTTACGATCAATGCTGCTGTGAACATTCACATCCACACCTTTGTGTGGACATATGTTTTCATTTCTCTCTTGTAAGTGCCTAAGAGTGGAATTGCTGGGTCATTTGTCAGTTACTGTTTAACTTTTGAGAAACTGCCAAATTGTTTTCTAAAGTGGATATGCACTTTACATTCCCATCTGCTCTATGAAGGTTCCTGTTTCTCCACACCCCTACCAACATTTGTTATTGCCTATCTTATTTATTATAGTCCTTCTAGAAAATGTGTGATGGTATCTCATTATTGTTTTGACTTTCTTTTTTTGTTGTTTTATTCAAATACCAACTTGAAACCGATGTTTTGATTTTCACTTTTCTAATCACTAATGAGGCTGAATATCTTTTCATACACTTATTAGCCATTTATATATTGTCTTTGGATATATGTCTATTCAGAGAGTTGGCAGTTGTTAAAGGTTTTAAGAAGAAGAAACACGTATTTGTGAAAGTTTTCTCAATAGGATTAGTTTCCACAAAGGCAGATGTAGGCCTAGAGTGTGCAAATAACTTATAATGGGAGAGTGTAAACAGGTTAACTTCGTTGGAATGGAGAATCTCCAAAAGGTAGGGAAGAACTGGTGGGATAAGTAAAAAAAAAAAAAAAAAAAAAAAAAAATCAGTAAATGGTCTTAAATGTCAGGTTGAAAAATGTGGCATGAGAGAAGTGGTGACAAAGATAGATTGGATTTTGATGCTTAAAACAAGTATTAGGGTTGAATATATATTTACTAGTTTTTCTGTTTGTGTGGACATAATAGGATGTATTCCTTAGTCTATCATAGAACAGTAGGAAAGGGATGGCTTCCCATGGTTATTTGGTTCACCCGTCAATCTAGTCAGAATTAAATAAAGCTCATTTCTGATATGTGGATATTGTTTTACTGGAGACCACAATTGATTCTTTAAGAAATGAGATTCTCTTCATTTCTTGGTTAATCCATTTCAGTGAAAACAACCTTGACATTCGAGAGCTTTCGTATCACTTTTTTTGTCTTCCTTAAATTTTATTTTATTTTTTAAGAAACAGAGTTTCACTATGTTGCAGAGACCAGCCTCAAACTCCTGGGCTCAAGTGATCCTCCCCTGTCAGCCTCTTGAGTCGCTGGGAATACAGGCACATACCATTGTGCCTGGCAAATTTTAATTCTTTACTTAAAAAAAAATCTGATTTGGGATATAAAAACAACCAGTTGAAACAGTTACATTTTAATCACATTTGGTACTCATGACACTGTGGATTCTTGAAAATTGTTTCTCTTTTTTGCCTTCTCTCCTCTAGCTTGTGTTTTTCGACACAATATATAAGAACTTGTTATTTCTGTAGAGTACTCTAAAAGAACTCATTCCTTCCCAGATATTGTGATGAGTGATGGTCATGTATTCTTGAAGTCAGTCCTATTATTGAAGAACCTTCTTTGACACAGAGAACAAAGGGAGCCAAAAGCTTGTACCAAAACTCTAAAATTCTTGTGTGTCTGAATAGAGAGCTGTTGGTAAACAGCACGCAAAATCTTGCCCGATACTCTTCATTCCAAAGTGTACATCAAAGTGACAAGTAGAAATGATTTATATAGGCCACAGCAGTTAGGCTTCTGCATCAGACCTACTTTAATGGTAATACCCAAAGCAATCAAAACAAGCCACTTTTTAGTACATTTTAATAAGTACCTCACAGATACGAAGTTCCCTCTCTTCCATTCCCTTGGGGACAATTCACACTTACAGCTAATCTCTCATTGAGCACCTGATGCTTGTCAGAGAAAAAGGAAGGAAAAGAATAGAGGGAGATGGAGGAGGAGAAGGAAGAGGAGGAGAAGGAGGAGGAGGAGAAGAAGGAGAAGGAGGAGAGACCAACTGACTAGAGGTTAGATTAAAAAAAAAAAACCTGAAAGTAAATTTGTCACCATTATTTTTTCTTTAGGGACAGCAGGGATCTGGAGGAAACATTTTTAGGCATACATAATATTACAGTTAAAATACAACTATAGATCTACAAAACAGTTTTCTATTTTGACTCATACTTCAGTAATAGTCCGTTTTCTTGGCATGAAGATATTTCCATTGGGACACATGCAGTAATTTTCTTTTTTCACAACATTTTGTTAGAACATATTTCTGTGACATGTTTGTTTCTTTGTTTTGTTGTTTCATACAATCCTAACTTTAAGATGATACCTGGGCTAGGTGCAGTGGCTCATGCCTGTAGCTGCAGCATTTTGGGGGGCCGAAGTGGGAGATTTGCTTGAGGCCAGGAGTTTGAGATCAGCCTGGCCAACATAGTGAGATCTTGTCTCTATAAGAAAAAATAAGATAAAATAAAATCTATTAAAAAAAGATAAAATAAAATCAAGATAATATCTGAAATTTGAACAAAATCAACACTACTGGATTATTTTCCCTCAATTTTTTAAAAATAGTAAACATTTTACAAGTAGCTTCATATTATTTTAAACTGATCTTTGTAAGTTTGGATTTATAATTTCCGCTTTTTATTATTATTTTAAATTGACAAAAATTGTATACATTTATGGTATACCACATGATGTGTTGAGATACATGTACATTGTAGAATGGCTAAATTGAATTATTCAACTTTGTTTTTTTTGAGAGGGAGTCTCGGTCTGTTGCCCAGGCTGGAGTGCAGTGGCCTGATCGTGGCTTACTGTAACTTCCACCTCCCAGACTCAAGTGATTCTCTTGCCTCAGCCTCCTGAGTAGTTTGCGATTACAGGCACCTGCCACAATGCCTGGTTAATTTTTGTAATTTTGGTAGAGACAAGATTTCACCATGTTGGCCAGGATGGCCTCAAACTCTTGGAATAAAGTGATCTGCCTGCCTCAGCCTCCCAAAGTTCTAGGATTACAGGTGTGAGCCACCACCTTAATTATTCAATATTTGCATTACCTTACATATTTAGCATTTATTTGTGGTAAGAACACTTAATATCTACTCTCTTAGCAATTTTGAAGTATACAATACATTGCTGTTAGCTATGGTCACCATGTTGTGTAACAGATCTCTTGAACTTGTTCCTCCTGTCTAACCGACATTTTGTATCTTTTCACTATCTCCCCAATTCCCTGCCCCTGCCCTAGGCCCTGGTAACGATCACTCTACTTTCTGCTTCTGTGAGACTTTTTTAGATTCCACATACAAGTGAGACCATGTGGTGTTTGTCTTTCTGTGCCTGGCGTATTTCATGTCAGCATCATGTTCTCCGGGTTTATCCATGTTGTCGCACACGTTTCTGCTCTTTATCAATGAAGAATTGCCATGAATTAGTGTGTCCTGTGCGTGTGTGAGATGTGCACACATCATATAGGTGTGGTCCTGAGGCAGGAGAATAGGGTCTGGAGGCAGAGAACTTAAGGCCAATTGGTACTGACTTCCTAAAGCTGAACCAAGGGAAAACACCAAAGTCTGGGGGCAGGGAATCTAAGGCCAATTCATGATAATTTCCTAATGTTAACTCAAAGGGAAAACACCTAGGTCTGCAGGCAGGGAACCTACGACCAAGTAACACAAACTTCCTAAAGCTAAACCAAAAGGAAAAACTCCATCTCCCCACACCTGAGTAGCAAAGGATCAAAGGCTACTCTCCCTACAGCCCTCCCCTATCCACCAGGGCTCAGATGGAAAGGAAAGTGTCCTGGATTGGTGTGGGCCAAGTATGGACCATCCCATCATCTGCATAGGGTGCCAATTCACCTCAGCCTTTAGCCACGGACCAAATCCGTCATCCAGATAAGGGGAAGCCAATAGGGACCTCAAAAGGAATACTTAAAACCCAGAAAACGTTGTAACTGGGCCCTCGAACCGCTTGCTGGGGCCCACTCCCACCCTGTGGAATGCTTCCTTGCTTTAATAAATCCCCGCTTTTGCTGTTTCGTTCCTGTGGTTCATTCTCTTGTTATTAAGGCTTTGTGTGTTTTGTTCAATTCTTTGATCCAAACGCCAGGGACCTCATGGCCATCCTTCTGGTAACAGTCCCAAATACTTGAAGTTCCCAACTTTCAAAAGTTCCTGTGTTAAGATGGAAAGCCAAGTCCTACATTGATTATGAAATAAACCCCCATGACACCCAAGGTAATATGCTGATGGAAACAATGTTATGAGCTCTGACAATATACATATACATAAGGTGTGATGTGCTTCCCTCCAGTAAGGGGAGCAGGCAAAATTGAGCAAAGAAAAAGTCATCCATTTATCATCTCTTCCTATCCACAAAATCAATTTTTTTTCAGTGTATTTTGTTTCAAAGTTTTGGTTGCTTTTATTTCTTGATGAGAAAGGGAGTCAATCTTTGGATTCAATGGAGTTGGGCTGTCCATAATTTGCTATAATTTTTAGTAAATGGTATATTGGCCCTTCACTGTCAGGTCAAGGACATGGAAAGTCATTTAGGTAAATGTTTTGCCTTAGCACATTCAGGATTTTCCTACATAAATACCATCTCCTAGTGTTTTCTTCCCTTGTGGTTGGAAAGTTCTTGAGATGTCTTTGGGTTTACCAATCAGTTTTGTGTGATGGGGAGAAGATGGAGGAAACTAGCAATTTGGGTCAAAGCCCCAGTGACTATGGAGATGATACTGTGTTTAGTAGTACTTAAAAAAACAACAAAACCAAAACATTTCATTGAGAATTCAGGGACAGCCCAAGTCATGTCTTCATAGTGAAAAGCAGAGGAGATAACTGTAGAAAGAGTTGGAGTGTTGTTAGAAGTGATGCTGACAGGGAGTAAGAGTTTAAGGGTAAACTGGAGGCAGATGAGAATAAATTGCTAAGTGAAAAACATAAATATCTTGGGTAAGCCTTCTAAGTTGGAAATAGACTGAGAGTTTTCTTTTTCTTAGCAGATTTTAGGCATCTTTGCACTCATTCATGTTGACTTACTCCTTTTTTCCATGTAAAATACATGGAAACGTGTAAGCACATATAGGCAACAGATTATCATGGTAAAAAGCATGGTACAGGGCAGTGGTTCTCCAAGTGTGATCCCTGGGCCAGCAGTATTAGCATCACTGGAAACGTGTTAAGAATGTGGATTCTTAGGCCCTATTCCAGACTACTGACTCAGCAATTTGGGGAGTAGGGGCACTAATCTGTGCATTGACTAAACCTCTCCAGATGAATCCAATATATAAACATTTGAGAGTCACTGGTCTAATTATTGTGAGCATGACATCTGGAGCCAGATGGGTGAATTAGGGCAATTTAGTTTTTTGGCTGTTTGATTCCCATCTGTAAAATGGAAGCAGTACCAAACTCACAGTGTTATAATAAAGATTAAATGAACTAAAGTATGTCAAATCCTTAGCTTAATGCCTGGCCACTGTACGTGCTATATAAATATAATAATAGTAATACTTTTTACTGGTTTTATTTTTTCACAGGCTACATTTCACAATTGATAGTAAGACTTTGTGTTTACCAAAAAAAAAAAAAAAAAAAAAAAAACCAAAACAAAACAAAAAACAAAAATAAACAATGAAACAACTTTTCTCCTAATATTTTAGAGTTATTTTCCTTGGCTCAAGGCAGGGCAGTATTTCTCAGCATGTGTTCCACGGATCATTTGTATCAGAATCACCTGAGAATGCAGATTCTAAAGTCTCACCCAGATCACAAATTTCAATTCTTTGGTGATACTTCTGCATCCTGAAATTTCAAAACCATTACTCTTGGATAGCAAAGATGATGATCTTCATTTTGCAAATGAGCACATGAGACACAGGGATAACATATGCTTGGGGAGAGCCAATCTCAGTCGACTCAAGAATAAGAACTGGATTTCTGATTTTGTGTTATATTAAAAAACTATATTGTCTGTAGTTTTATTTACCTTATCAGAAATTTGACTGGAGTTGTGCTACCTTGTTTACTGAGATCCATTATTATTTAATCTAAAAATAACCTTTACTGGCCGGGCGCGCTGGCTCATGCCTGTAATTCCAGCACTCTGGAAGGCTGAGGGGGGGCCGATCACAAGGTCAGGAGATCGAGACCATCCTGGCTAACAGAGTGAAAACCCGTCTCTACTAAAAATACAAAAAATTAGACGGGAGTGGTGGCGGGTACCTGTAGTCCCAACTACTTGGGAGGCTGAGGCAGGAGAATGGCGTGAACCCGGGAGGCGGAGCTTGCAGTGAGCTGAGATCATGCCACTGCACTCCAGCCTGGGTGACAGAGTGAGACTCTGTCTCAAAAAAAAAAAAAAAAAAAAAAAAAGAAAGAAAGAAAGATAACTTTTACCTTATAAATCTGGGAGGACTAGGAACAATGAGTTCCTGGTAAAGATACATAGAGCATGATTCACACTTAGTTGTAATTTTTCCAGTTGTGGATTGTGTATCTGAACAGAACTCCTATTTTATAGATGCAGAAAAAGGGCTCAGGGAGGTTGAAAGAATTGTCAAGAGTCACATGATTAGAAAATGGTGTAACCAATTAGAGCTGGATCTCTCAATGGCCAATCCAGTGCCCTTTCACTACGTCCTATAGTCTTAATCCTTGCTTATTTAAGTGATTTAAAGCTGCATTTAAATATTTTTTAAAACTCAACCTATACTGCTCATATAAAATATGATCTCAGTAGTTTGTGACCTTTTTCTTTTATTTAAAGATATGTTAATGTCACATCTTCCTTTTTATAATAGTGATAAATCAATCATACAAAGACAACTAATAACCCATATGTACATTACATACTACTTTTTCATCAGTGCAAATTCGGTTGTTCTAAAGCAATTAGATTGACTTTTCAGGCTGTGTTGAAAAACTTCTTGGGCTTTTCCACCCAGGGTCACAGGTCATGTACCAATAGTTCCATTAAAATACAATAAAGCTCCTATGCAGTATAAATGTTCATTTAGACAACTTAGCTCTTAATTTTGAAGCAACATGCATAGGGATATTTATCTCTATCTACAAAGTGTGCTTCTATAATTGGGGGAAGGAGATAATCATCCCCACCCCACTTCCTGTTTTATCTTATGAAATGATTTTCCTTTGTGTCAATTGTTTGTTCTATTCTTATTACATATGACCTTTAGCATATTGCATTTATTTTTTTCCACTTGTCTTTCCTGCCAAGGATAGAGTGCTTGTATTCTTAGTGCATCCATTCACTACTCCCTCAACTTAAGGTAAGTTTCTTCCCATCTTACATTTATCTGGTTCACTATTACATACTACCTGGGCAGTTACTCCTCATTCTTAGGGTTTCAGCTCAATTGTTACCTCCTCGTAGTCTTTCTTTCCTTTATCTCTTTATATATGTTCTCTGCTTCCATACCATGCACGCTTTATCACTTTGCAGTGTTTATTTCTTCATGGTACTTATCACAACATGCTATTGTCTTATTTATTTGTTTGCCTTTTTATCTCTAGCTCTGTCTCTCTATCCACTTGGCTGTAAGAGCCACGTAGCCAGAAGATGTGCCTATTTTGTCCCAGTACCAAGCACAATGCCTGACACATAGTAGAGGTTCAATGAACATTGGTTGAGTGAATGAATATGTCTTATGCAAGATGGTGTAGAATTTTGTAGTCTGCTTTGGGGAGTGTGTGTGTGTGTGCGTGCTAAATCTTGATCCCTTAAAAGAACCTCTTTTGGATTATTTTATTTATTGATAGACACTAACATAGACATAGGATTGTCTACTTACTCAGTCACCTTGATTCCAGACCTATTAAATGGACCAGAACCCTTAGAGCATTTGGAACTTTGTGCCTTACCTTGCATGGACCTAGGTTTCTTAGCACTCTGGACTGTAATGGACTGTCTTCTAGAGCTTGCACTCTAGGGTAGCCTCTGGCCACGGGTGGCTAGTGAGCACTTGAAATGTGGCTAGTGCGAAGTGCCTTGTGCTGTGAGTGTAAAATGAACATCAGATTTTGAAGACTTAGTGTAAAAAGTGTAAAAGATATCATTAATACTTTTACATTGTTTACTTATTGAAATGATAACAATTTGGATATATCGGGTTACATAAAATATATTATTAAAATGAATTTCACTCTTTTTATTTTTACTATCTTAATGTGCTATTTGAACATTTACAATTATTTATAAGGATCCTACTTCTGGTTCACATTGTATTTCTATTGTGCAGTGCTGTTCTAGATACAACTAGCTCATCCCAGCTGTTTGGCAATGTAGGTTGAAGGGGATCCATTGAAGGGAATACTAGAATTGCAAAAGTCTCTCATAGTCTGCATCTTTCTCATTAGATGTGCACTTGCGAAAGGATTGGTACCCTGGGAGAGTAGCTCAGGTGCCTCTCCAGTACAAACTCAATGCGAAATCCCGAGGCCCACACACAGTTTGTGTCCCAAGACACAGAAATGTTAAATATCTTGCCAGTGGTCACATATATTCCTTTAAAATAAAGCTAGAACCAGAATCCAGGTCTTTTGATTGTGCTTAGTTCATTGGATTACTTATAGAAGGATCTACTAATACAAGTATGTCTTCTTTTTTAAGTTAGATACTAGAGAATTTTAAAGAATTGTTAATAAGTTATGTAGGTTTTCTAAAAAGATCAATGAATGAGGAAATTATACTTTGGCCTTTAGATGGTTAAGTAAATGGAAAACCATAGTGTATACTTTGATACATTAGACAAGCAGAAACTCTTTCTGTTATTATTGCCACCCATACTATGGCAGAGCACTAAAATGGGATGACCTTTACTTAGCATAGGAGCATACATTGCAAAGCAAAATTTAAACAAAAAGTCGGATATGAACATGAGATCTACTTGTAAGTAAACACAAATCTAATAACCACTCTTTGCATAACTATAAAAACTCATTTGGAGACCAACCACTGCAGTCTGAAAAACTGGTTGCTGTGTCTTCTTCCAAAAACCCTCATCACTGGCTGTCAGGCAGACTTCTCTTCTTGGGTGAGGAGATTGATTTTTAAGTGAGCTTCATCATCATGAGCTTCCCATTCATTCACTAACTTAGCCACTATTTAGTGAAAGCCTACTATGTGCCAGGTAGTGTTCTGGGTGCTCAAGGTACCTCACTGACCAATGCAGATAAAGATTTTTGCTCTTTTGGAGCTTACATTCCAGTCCCTAAGTATTTTCCCAATAGGAAGGATGACATAAAATAGTACAGTGAATCTAAGCAGTGCCTGCTTAGAATGCCACGAGGGACATTTTTATTAGTTGGGAATTAAAGTAAGTTGGAGATTTTCTATTTGTGTCTTTCTTGGGTAATTTGAAAATAGAGGTGCATATGGAAAGTGGAGCTAGCTGTGCAAAACACTACGTATCTGGTATCAGTCTACTTTTTGAGTGTCAAAAGACACTTAAATTCTCTAATAAGCGTCAAAACATCAATTAGATTGTGGTAAGAAATTTACCAATAATTTGGGGGGCTTGGCATACTTGCTCAGTTCTTCTTTCTTCTGCTGGGATATCCCAACCTTTAGCTAACTAGAAGTCTTAGTTCTTATCTCTCAGTTCCAGGAACTCCCAGCCAGGACGATTTCACTTCTCACTCTACACAGGCTCCTTCTCATTCTCCCACAGCTCATGAGTCCTGCCCCTTGCTCTCTCCCTTACACATCTTTACCTGCATACATTTTTACGGGTTCCCCTCCATTCTGGCCCTCAGACGGAGATTCCTTAAATATCACTTTTTTTTCCTCTCTTTAAAACACAGCTGGTAGATTTCTCTATTACTCCCTCAGCTAAGATGAGCCTAGACAAGTATATTTAAATCATTTCTTTAACTGACAACAAGGAAGAGGATTTGATAATTTGCCTAAAATGAGCAGATGCTCAGGAGGACAAGTCACCATCCTATGTCCCTTCTGTCCGATTTCACCTAGAAATGAAAACTACTCCCTTCTCCCTCTTTTCCAGGCAAAAGGCTGATTTAACTAAGCATGCAAGACGCCAACACCCTCCTCCTCAGTACGTCCAAGTTTCCTTCGCTCTGAGCCACGGAATCTCAGCTTCTCCCCGCTCTCCTGCCCACCCTACGCCACCCCCGCAGGTTTCCGAGTCATCCGGAACGCGAGTGGGTGCGAGGACTCGGCAGGCTGCCTCCCGCGCCCCCGCCGCCCGCGGGCCGCCTCGGGTTCAGCACTGGACAGCACCCGCCCCGGCCCCACAAATGGCAGTCGGCTGATTGACAGAGGAGCCGACCAAACAGGGGACAAGACGACTTGCAGCCGCCCTACAAGGGTTTGGTTGCGGCCAAGCTGCCTCTTTAAACTGGCTTTCCTCCCCCGAGCAGGGAGCAAGGAGAGAGGCTGGAGTGTGGTTTGCGGCCAAACCTAGAGGCTGCAATTAACCAGAAGCCCGGCCTTCCCGACTCCAGAGAGACGAACGTCTTAAAGGACGTCTTTGCTCCTCGGAACTCGCGGCTGCGCTCGCGGTGCGGGTCTGGTCGCGCGCCCCGCGCCTCCGGGCGAAGCGGTCGAGGAGGAGCCAGAGCCGGGAGGCGGGAACGACCTGCGGCGGGTGAGACTATGGAGCAGCGTCTTCGGCGGCCGGGGCGGCAGCAGCAGCAGCAGCAACAGCAGCTTCTGAACGCGCCTCAATGAGAGCAGCGGTGACGGCAGCCGGGCCGAGAGACGGACGCGGGCTGACTCCAGCCGCTGCGAGCGCGAGGCCATGTAACCCACTGGGCTCCAGGCTGCGAGGTGCGTAATCCCCAGCCGGCCCCTCGCGCAGCGGGCACGGCCAGCGCTGCCACAGGTGACTTGATTTCTGCGACGGTAGCTTAGCCACCCGGGACCAATCTCGAAACATTCTTATTTTCAAGTCCTTTGGACTGGGTGCCATCTGGAGAAGGTGGGAAGACTCCTGGAAAAAAGTCTGACTGTTGAAAATTGACGATCCAAATTTAAAAAGTGATTCCCCCCGTTCCCTCCTCTTCTCTCTGCGAGGGAGATGGGAGCCATGGCTTACCCCTTACTCCTCTGCCTCCTGCTCGCTCAGCTGGGATTGGGAGCTGTTGGCGCCAGCCGCGACCCCCAAGGACGGCCGGACTCCCCTCGAGAGAGGACCCCGAGGGGGAAGCCGCACGCCCAGCAGCCGGCTCGAGCCTCTGCCTCGGACTCCTCGGCTCCCTGGAGCCGCTCCACCGATGGCACCATCTTGGCGCAGAAACTCGCCGAGGAGGTGCCCATGGACGTGGCCTCTTACCTCTACACCGGGGACTCCCACCAGCTGAAGCGAGCCAACTGCTCCGGCCGCTACGAGTTGGCGGGCCTGCCGGGGAAGTGGCCAGCCCTGGCCAGTGCGCATCCCTCCTTGCACGGGGCGCTGGACACACTGACACACGCCACCAACTTCCTCAACATGATGCTGCAGAGCAATAAGTCGCGGGAGCAGAACTTGCAGGACGACCTGGAGTGGTACCAGGCGCTGGTGCGGAGCCTCCTGGAGGGCGAGCCCAGCATCACCCGGGCGGCCATCACCTTCAGCACCGAGTCGCTGTCCGCGCCGGCCCCACAGGTCTTCCTCCAGGCCACGCGCGAGGAGAGCCGCATCCTGCTCCAAGACCTGTCCTCCTCCGCACCCCACCTGGCCAACGCCACCCTGGAGACGGAGTGGTTTCACGGCCTCCGGCGCAAGTGGAGGCCCCACTTACACCGCCGCGGCCCCAATCAGGGGCCCCGGAGCCTGGGCCACAGCTGGCGGCGCAAGGACGGGCTCGGCGGGGACAAGAGCCACGTCAAGTGGTCTCCGCCTTATCTGGAGTGCGAGAACGGGAGTTACAAGCCCGGGTGGCTGGTTACTCTTTCCTCTGCCTTCTACGGGTTGCAGCCTAACCTGGTCCCGGAATTCAGGTAGGGATGGCCGGGGGGCACGGGGGAAGGCAAAAGCTTTCCTTCCGGTCTTGCGGGGGGGTGCACGTGTGGGGAAGGAACCCTTGGCTGTGACACGAACGCTTCTCACCCTTAGAGCAGAGACCCGGGCTGAGGGACGCCCCACGCGGGCGCGGGGGATTGGGGGCGAGAAGCGACCCCCGCCCGTCAGTTTCCGGCGCTCGGCAAAAGCCATTCATTCTCTGGGACTTTCCCCGCACGGGGCGAGGGACGGGCAGCCCTTGGCAGGACGGAGACACCCCCGCTGCTCTGTGCTTCCCTCCAACTGCCTGGAGAGCAGGGAGGGGCGTTCCTCACCGGGGGCGATGCGACAACTTGGCGAGTGCCGGGTGTGTCCGCGAAGTGGCAAGCCTCAGATGAGAGGTGAAAAGGGAGCAGGAGGAACAGAGAGTTCCTTGTTTCTGCCCCTTTGGGGTAGCCTCTGCCTGCTTCCTACGTGTGCCGTTGGGGGCACCGGTTTGTTGTTAGTCAGAGCTTATAATTAAAACTGTGCCATCTCCTCGCAGTTCCGGCACCTCAGCAGTGAGTCAGTCCCAGCAGCTAGCTGTCTCTGGGATCCAGAGTTTGCAATTTGGTCAGGGTGCTCCTTCTACTGGTCTCCCCTCTCCCCGCAATTGATCTTTCCTTCCTTGGTGGCCTTTTCCTCCTCTTCCCAGTGTTAGGCATACCTAAGGGTTTTCCAGCCCTTCACGCACTCACATGATTTACAAATGGACCTAGTTATATTCGAGAGGGAGGCATCAGTTGTGACTGAATTCACTCAAGGAGACTGGAGGAAACTTAAGGGAGTCTGTATTTCCTGTCTCAAACTATAGCATTTGAGGGAAGCAGAGAATTTGCAAATTAACAGGTTTTAACTTCTGCCTGGGGAAGTGCCTGACCTTTGAGGCGGGTAATTTCTGGAAGCAACCTTTAAGAGTGGATGTGAGGAAGGAACTGAAGGAGTAGATACACCCAAGAGGGCTTAGGAGAGGGCCCAAGATGGACTGAGATCATCCCTTAGTCCCATGACGGAAGGCTCTGGAAAGAGGGTCTCAAGGGCTGAGATTGCTTTTGTACTTTTTGGGAACTTGGACAGGAGTGAGAAACCTTTGTGTGTGGATTATTTATTTATTTTTTAAATACCCTGGCACAGCGAGGACAGGATGCTGACCTGCTGAAAGATGCCAGATCAAGTACTGGGTGGGCAAGTGGGAAAGGTCAGAACGCTTGCTTGTCTTGGTACTGCCATTTACTGCTGAATGACCTCACGCAAGTTGCATAACCTCTCTGGGTCTCAGCTATTTATCTGTCCAGTGAGGGATTTGAACTAGACAGTCTCTAGGGAGCCATCCAGTTATCAAGTTCTGTAGCTTTTAATGTTGGCAACACTTGTGAAGGCATAAAGGATAATAACCCCCTTTGTCTGATTCTGTATGACCATATTAAATATATGTGTGTGGGTGTCTTTGTATGTGTTTCTATCTCTTTTAAAGGTCTTGTCTTAAACCAGACTAACTCTTTTCTACTTTCAAGATAATCTCATTTCCTCCTAATTCTTGCAGGATCCTATTAGTAAGAGCTGAGCCCAGCTTTGAATCTTTGCCATGCTGTTTGCTCGGAAGAGGAAAGACCAGCAGATGCCATTCACTGCCAGCAAACTGTTTGTAGCCTTTAAACGAGTCTTTTTAGGGAGCCTGAAGTTCCAGGATTTATCTATCTTTTTCATCTAACATTCACTTTATGTCAGGCTCTGTGCTAACTGCTTTGCATGCACTGTCTTGATTAGGCCTTACAGCAACCTTATGAGTTAAGTTTTATTATTTTCTCTATTTTACAGAAAAGGAATCTGAAGCCCAGAGGGGTTAAGCTTCTTGCCTAAGATTGCACAGCAGTAAAATAGCAGATCCAGGATTTAAGCCCACTTCATACTTCATATCATATGTACCACCGCTCCAAATTCTGTTCTATGAAGGTGTCCTAGGGGTTGCTATAAATAATGTAGTTACTGTGTAAAATACATGTGTTTCCGAGGGCCACTGTGGAACTGAGGATGAAAACAATTCATTTTCAGAATTCTCTCTCTTAATCATATGGATCAGAAAGCATAGTTTGCCTAAATGAACTCAGTGACTTCTGGCAGCCAAGTTGAAAGGCTGAGGACACAAAGGGTCTCAGGTTGACAGGGCTCAGACATTCCCTGTTTTTTCACTCTGTTTAGAAAATAGTTTGTTTCTTTAAGTGCCTTCCTACACAAAGAATACAAAGATGGTATTCTTCAGCCAAGGCACAAAGCCAGCCATTTAGTGTCTGGCTCTCTACTGCAGCTGGCTGGTCTCAGTAGAATCGCAAGGTAAATGCTCTCCTGTGAGTGCTTTGGCCCCATATCCTGTGCCCTTCAAATGCTGTATTGAGGGTCCACGCAGTAGAAACCAGAAGAAAATCTTACAGGCATCAGATAGTTCCACCTGTTGTCTCATAGATGAAGAAACAGAACCGTAAAATGACTTGTCCAAAAATCACGTATCAAGTTTGTAGCAACAACAGAAATGGGATCCAGGTCTTCTGCCTCTAGTTTATCCTATACTTGATAAATATATACCTGAAGCAGGTATCTGTGACTCTCTGGAGCTCTGTACATAACCTGTGTTGGCGACATACTTTATTCTCTATCATCACTTATCACAACCCAAAAAATTAACCCATAGAAAACAGCTGTCACTTAAAAAAGAGATTATATTGTTAATTTCACATATTGAGATAATATTTAAATGGGTCATTTCTGTATATCTTCATACTCATAAAAGGAAAATTTATGGAAACCAAAAAATATTTGGTTTTTTGTTGATGATATTTTATCATATAAAATACGCATTCTAAAATTCTACAGTATAGGTGGATAGTATTTGACAGGTATGGTAACAAGGTAAACCTCAAATGAATTTTTGGGAAACCAGATTAGGAGCCCTGATCATGATTTTAAATAGTCTTTTAAACATGTGAAGTGTTATTTGCAAAAAGCTTTATGTATAACAGAAAATCCACTGATAATGGTTTACTTATGAAAGAGAAAAGGAGAAATAACTTTTAGTTAAGGTTAGTTACTATTTTCCCAGGTCCGTCTTACAAGATTCAGACATTTAAATTAACGTAAATTACATCGTATTTTATTTTTAGGTAATATAAATCCAAAGCATGAACTTTAAAAGTAATATGCAGAACTTCTTATAAGAAGTTCAATATAAAAATATCTTCTCATATTACCGTTTATCACTGTAAAACAATCTCTCCGAATACATTCTATTCCCCTGTGTTTCAGAATGACACAAGTACCTTAAAATTTAAGACGTAGCATAATGCACATATGGAAATAGGAGTTTGCTGCTCATTTTTTGTCTTTGAAAAAATGGCACTCATTTCTCTTAAGTATTTCTTGAGTCTTTTGTTACATATCTATAGTGTATGAACACTTGGTTCTCATTTTTCATCCTAGTAAAAAACAGAGAGTAATAATTTAAGATACACCCTGAAAATATTTTTACTTTTATCATTAGGTTTGTAATATCCTTGTAGCATTTTCCTTAAAGCTAGGGTTCTTTTGTTTGCATAATGATTTTTCTTCATGGAACTTAAAGTACTATGGAGTTGGATCCCATTCTGTTGAATGCATAGATACCTCTCTGGCAGTGGTTGGAATCTTTCAGTGCCTATGATGGTTAGCAGGTACTTAAGTGTCTGTTGAATTTAAAAGAAGATGAATTTCTTTAAAATTCCTTTAAAGAATTAATTCTTGATGAACTTGAGAGGGAATTTGGAATTCCTTTGGTTTCTTCTCATTTTATAGTTGAGGAAGCTGAGACCCAAATAGCTAAAGGAATTTGCTAGAAGTGGAATAGCTCTTTTGGGGCAGGTGGGAATTAAGGGAAACCAATATTTACTGAGTATCTACTATACATTAGATATTTTATATATTTCAGTGCATTTAATTCTTAGAACTCTCAGGTCGAAACTAGTTCAGAAAAGTTGAGCAACCTGCCCAAGCTAATGTAGCTAGTAAATGAAGGAGCTAAAATCAAATTTAGATCTGTCTAGCCACGAAGCCTGCGTAGTCTTTCCACCATCCTGTGCTGATTTCTATCTCTTGATTCCCCAATTTTGTCATTAAAAATGTATAAGATGATATTGGTTTGAATTAAGTAATATACTTGGCCCAAACCAGTGATATACACTTATTCTTTTTGGGCCAACGATGCAACCAAGTATGTTGTACAGTGAGAAGAGTATTCAATTTGAGGCAGAACTTTGCCTCAAGTCCCAGTTTTGTCTCTGACTGACTGTTTTACCTGTCTGGAAATCAGTTTCTGCATAATAAAAATGTGGAAATAGACTTGATGATTTCCATATACCTCTTAATTGGCCTATCCACATAGTCAACAAATACTTTTTGGGAACAGGCCTGATACACAAATCTAGTACCTTGTGGAAATGATATGGGAGAGTCACATGCAAAGGAAGAGGAAACCAAGTGAATATTAGACTTGGTATTTGGTTTAAAAAAAAAGAAAGAAAAGTCAATAGGGAGATAAAGGAAAGATCACAATAGTGTGGAAATCTCTTTTTAGAAACTAATAAACATTAGTGTCACTGATTCACTCACTGCCTGAGTGCTCACTCCACTTTCTCTCCTTCACACAAGACACCCACACACCTCCTTCAGTGATTCTATTACAGATTTCTGCTTTCAACAAAAGAGGGCAATTCACATAGTGTAAGAGAAATGACCACATAGGATAGGCCAAACGTATCCTATGTCTTTCTTATAGGAGCTGAAAATGATGTGTAGGCTTACCTACAGAAATAGCCCAGAGGTGTTTGCCTGGGTTATAGATTAAAAGGTTTTCAGATGAACTTCTGCTGTGGAGGCTTTTAAGCCTCAGTTACATCATCTTTAAACTATGAAGAGTAATGTGTATCTCCTTTGAAATTCTGTAAAGGCCAAATGAAGAACTGTCATCACATAGGAAGTTTAGTAAATATTTTTGTATTGTAGCTTCTGTCTTCCCGAATACTATCCTCAGCTGGCCATAACTGTCTTCATTTACTTATATTAGAATCATTTGACTTAGAGTAATTTATAACTTATATAGCAGTTTAGTTTTGTTTCTAATCATTATGAAGGCTTGTAATGGCAATGGGTCATGGTAGAAATACTGGCCTTAGAGACAGAAGATGTTGGACCATATGGTTGACTTAGGGTGTTACCAGAGGCAGGAGTTGCCTCTTTAATTTTCAGTTTCTTCAACTGTAAATTGAGGATGTTGGACGAGATAACTCCTTATAACCCTAAAAAATCAATGATTATGCACATCACTCAATATGTCACTTTATTTTATTTATTTCTTTTTTTGAGACAGGATCTCACACTGTTGCCCAGGCTGGAGTGCAGTGGTGTGATCTTGGCTCACTGCATCCTCAACCTCCCAGGCTCAAGTGATTCTCCCATGTCAGCTTTCTGTGCAGCTAAGACTACAGGCCCGAGCCACCATGCCTGGCTATTTTTTTCAGTTTTTGTAGAGATAGGGTTTTGCTACATTGCCCAGGCTGGTCTTGAAATCCTGGGCTCAGGCGATCCACCTGCCTCAGCTTCCCAAAGCATTGGGATTACAGGCATGAGCCACACCTAGCCTGATGCATTGCTTCAACTTGTAAAGTTTTATTTGATTTGCTGCTGAAATCAGTTAATGAATGCTATATAAATGCAGAAAATGTTCATGTGTTCCATGTTTGACTTTATAATGATCATTTACTCACAGAATATTTATAGAAAGTCCTATCAATGTACAATGAGTTAAGTGCATAAACTAATAATGGAAATGAGAACTCCATTTCAAAATAAGAATAAGCATGATCTGATTTACAGGACTTAAGACTTCCTGATTTACTTGGAGTCAACATGAAGTTGCTTCATAGATTTCTAGACCAAGGGTCTCAGAATACTCCTATAATTTCTCTCAAGAGAATAAATGTTTAGACATTTGGAAGCTCCCTACTTACTTTTTAAAAACAATCTGTTTTCAATTTGCCTCTGTAGTTGGCTTTAAAATTTCAAAGAAGGGCTATATGTTGTGGTGTAGCAATGGTACAGGATTATCTTCCCATTTTCTAGGATATGCATTTGGAAGTAGAAATGGGATTTCCAGAACTGCAAAATAAATTACAAGAATTATGCTTACTGTCTGGAGAGATAACTGAGGCTCTCACTAGACTGTTTTTCCAGCCTCAACTTCTGGATAAGCCAAATGTTGCTTTCAACTTCAGAAAAGCAGCAGTTTGTTGCACATGGTTCAGATTTTAAGGCTACCCTTTTTCAGTCTTAAGAGTGCTGTTGAATTCAACATACACTGCATTTTATGATTATATTGTAATATACTGTGATGCCAAGGCGTATGTTGTTGATGCTATTTTGCACTTGGTTGGTACAGAAGCATTAGGCCCTGGCTGTTTTCTCTGTTCAGTTCTGATTTGGTGTTCAAAGAGTTATTTATGCAGAATTACTAAGATAGCACATTGGGATTTTGATAACTTTGGCAGCTTGATGGCTGTTATGTGCAAATAGGCAGTTCACTAGTACTGGGGCTTTGCTTGGGAGAGTCTGCAGCCAGCAGCATTGTGAAGATTTTCCCCGCACAGCAATGTCATGTGCATCAGTGGGGCTTGTTTTACTTGCCTTATCTGCCTTTCAGCTTTTGGTAATAAACTGAAATTTGTTTAGTAACAAACTAAAATTACACATAGCGTAATTTCCACTTTGGCTGGCCAATTACTCTCCCAAGTCTTTCTTCCTACAGGAAGAAAAACTTGACCTACACAAATATTTGGGTAGATGACTGTTCCATGAAATACTTCTTCAGTTTAGGAGAGGATTAATCCTCTTGGATAAGTCTTTCACAGCTTCCCCCCTCCACACCCTCCTCTTTCCTGCAGTGCCAAATCTAGTATAGAAACCATGAGTGAATTTCTTTTTTATACCCAAGGATATTATCGAGTGCCTCAAAGCAATTATAGGATACATCTAGTTTTATTACTTTCATTATAGGTAGAGCTCATAGGACACACAAATTAGCTTAAATATAATCTGATCCCAAGGTAGTAAAGTTTATTTTTCCAAACAAAAATCCTGTTACCTATCTCTTTGTACAAGGAGGCAGTTTCTGTCTCTTTTCTCTTCCCTCATACAAAATTGCTAATACTTCTGTTTAATTGAGATCCAATTAATTTTTATTCATTTTAATACCTGTTATAATCTTCCCCATTGAATAAATATGACTAAAACAAAACAATGTAGGATTTTAAAAAACCTGTCCAATTGGCAAAGTACCCACTGCACCTATAGCTTAAAAGGAATCTTACAGTTATGTAAGATTTTGGTTTATTTGTTTAGCTTTCTCACCATTTATGTGTCTTGTCCAATGTGTATGCCTTGTTACATTATTATAGAAGAACTTGCCACATGGCTTTTATCTGAGAAAGAAGGAATGGTGTGATAGTAAAGAATAATATTCTATCGATTCTAACATGCACCATTTTCACATTTTGATGTCTTTCAAATTGAGATGTGTCTTAACAATTGAGGGCATGTCATATTCAGTTGGCACTTCATTTCTTTCTGTGGTACACAATGTAACAAGGCATCTTACAATTAATGCCATCTTATATTTGATGAAATGTGATATCAGGAAATAGGAAAACAAACTCCAGGGTCTCTTCAACTACAAAGTTCTTTTTTTTTTTTTTTGGTTGTATATATTTATGGGACACATGATGTTTTCAAACAGGCATATGATGTATAACAGTTGAATCAGGGTAATTGTCAACTACAAAGTTCTATTATCATCTATAAGTTATCAACTTGTAGCAAAATATTCATATATGGAAGCAAAATGTAGACCTTACTGCTATATGTAAATTTTTAATTTAATTTTATTTTTTTAAAAAAGAGACAGGGTCCCACTCTCTCAGGCAGGAGTGTAGTGTTGAGATTATAGCTCACTGCATTCCTAGGCTCAGGTGATCCTCCCTCCTTAGCCTCCTAAGTAGCTGGGAGAACAGGAACATGCCACCATGCCTGGCTAATTTTTTTAATTTTAATTTTTGTAGAGACAAGGTCTTGCCTTGCCTTTCCAAAGTGCTGGGATTACAGGCCTGAGCCAGCATACTCAGCTCCTGCTGTATATAAATTAGATTGCTATTTGTCTTCATAATAGTTTTATTTAAAATAGACAAGCTATACTAAAACATGTAGCCACATTTTCTTTATATATTGTGCTAGAAACTATAGCAACTTTCATTTTCCGAACAGGTAAAATCAGAATTATCATAATTTTTCTCATATCCTCTGGCAGTTTTTCCCTTACACTGTGGGCAAATGCCTAGGATCGTGAAAATGAAAGACCACTGACAGACTAAGAATAGGAGGGAATAGATATGGTCTCTCCTTTCTAAACTGTGTAAAGGTTTCACAAGGGAAGTTACTTCTTATGTAGCAATGTAACCAGATTTGACCTATGAGATTTAAATGAAATTGTGAAGATAAGCATTTTTTTTCTTTTTATCCCATCAATTGCTTGGAATAAAATGAAGAGTTTGATTTTCCTCGTATTTGATGCCTCAGACCACTATGCCGAGCAAGGTTTCTCAACCTTGGAACTACAGACATTTGGGACCACATAGGCCTTTGCTGTAGGGGATGTCTTATTAATTGTAAGATGTTCAGCAGCACCTCTGGCTTCTATCCATTGGATGCCAGTGGCAACACGCCCTGCCAGTGTGAAAACCAAATGTGTCTGCCAAAAATACCAAATATCCCCTGTGGGGCAGAACTGCCTCTGGTTGAAAGCCACTGGTGTAGAGGAGCACATATGATACGTAACGTATAAAATGCTGCTCTGGGACTATCCCTATTACAAGGGTTCTGTATGTATGTGTACACATATGTGTGTACATATATCTGTGCGTGTGCATATAGATATGCTCATATATGCATTTGTCAGATTACATATCTATTTATTTATTTAAAATATAAGATCATTGTATATATAGAACCTGACACAAGTGAGAACTGAAACATTTTGATAGATCCATGAAATATGAATTCATTTACATTTGTATGTCATCAGGGCTCAAAAAGAACATCTGACTAAATTTGTAGAATCTGTTGCTAAGCGTGGTTTTACTACCTATATGGTTAAATGTTTAATATTTAAGGTTTCCCATAAAAGATGAATTTTGAAAGGAAAGGAAAGCACTTGGCAGGGCGCGGTGGCTCACGCTTGTAATCCCAGCACTTTGGGAGGCCGAGGCGGGTGGATCATGAGGTCAGGAAATCGAGACCATCCTCGCTAACACGGTGAAACCCTATCTCTACTAAAATTACAAAAAATTAGCCGGGCGCAGTGGCGGGCGCCTGCAGTCACAGCTGCTCGGGAGGCTGAGGAAGGAGAATGGCGTGAACCCGGGAGGTGGAGCTTGCAGTGAGCCGAGATTGCGCCACTGCACGCCAGTCTGGGCGGCAGAGAGAGACTCTGTCTCAAAAAAAATAAAAAATAAAAAAATGAGGAAAGCACTTGTGTGTGTGTACCTGGAAGAATAGAAAAAGGGAAAGGGGGTACAGCTGGGTGTAAAGGAGTGGGGAAAGGGAACAAAGGAAGATGAATGAACTGATAGAAAACAATTATCTATCTCTGATGCTGTGGAATATTGCCTTACTTTTACATGAAGCTCCATTTACCATTGAGCAATTTTACAGTTCTGATGAAACTGAACTATTTTTCCCTAGTAGGTAGTTGAGGAGTTAAGTTCTTGATGATTTAATCATTATAAAGATAAGTTGACTGTGCTTGCATTTCAGAACTTTATTTCAGCTTTTCCCATTAAAGGAATATTAGTACCTTAAAATATGTATTTTAAATATTCCATTTGCCATTTTAACTTATTGATTCAACTAGAAGTTGTTCAAAATTTGAACTTATTACAAATGAATTTCCTAGAAGAAATGATTGAAATGCTATATTACATAGACATTATTATTATTATTATTATTATTATTGAGACAGGGTCTTACTCTGTCACCCAGGCTGGTGTGCAATGGCATAAATACGGCTCACTGCAGCCTCAACCTCCCAGGCTCAAGCGATCCTCCCACCTCAGTCCCCCAACTAGCTGAGACTACAGGTGTGCACCATCACACCCAGCTAATTTTTCTATTTTTTGTAGAGGCAGGATTTTATCATGTTGCCCAGGCTGGTCTTGAACTCCTGGGCTCAAGCAATCCACCTATATCAGCCACCCAAAGTGCTGGGATTACAGGCGTGAGCCACCGCTGCTGGCCCTACATATACATTATTTAAAGCTTTAATAAGCATATGTTTAAAGATGCAGTTTTAAATATTAATAATGCTTAGAATTCTGTTAAGTCAGAAGCAAGCCTAAGAAAACAAAAACAATGACCACATGATAAAAAAAAAAATGTTTAGGCTTCGTGGTGCAAATTACCTTAGCACAAACTGAACAGTGACCAATTCTTTACTCCCTATCCATAAACACAAAACATACACGACCTACTGTGAGAAGGGAGGAGCTTGCTGTTGTACATCATGTTAATTATGGAGAAATAAGAGACAAAGTTGTCAATATTAGAGATGAATCCAGGGCTCCTGAAAACAAAGATGAAGACTATGATTTTTCTGGATAAGGCAGACTTTTAGGATGGTTGTTTTGGGTACTGACTTAATAATTAGTTCTTTGGAACTACAATACAGTCACAATACAGTCCCCTGAGAGTTATTTAGCAATGTGTCTGTCTTTCCATGTTTAAGAAAAAGAGGCAAATAACAAATGATATTGTGGCATTCTTTAAAGAAGCAATGTTTTTAGTAAACATCTTGTGAAAAGCTCCTTTCTGAATTGGAATTTTAGAAGTAAAAGGGATTTTAGAGATCACATAATCCAATTTATTTTTATGGGTGAGGAAAATGAGAGCAAGGGAATTGGTGACCATCACTTGCATTAGCTATGGCTGCAGCGAACTTGCAGTTTAATAACAGACACAAAGAAAAAGATGCTGAGTCATCAAGTAAAAGTTAATTTATGTTCATTATTCACTGATCCCAAACATGGCTGGGCACAAGGATCACCTGAAGAGCCTGATAATATGTTCCCAGGCCCTCCCCAGACCTTGTGAACAAGACAATCTGCAATAGGATCCGAAGTCTATATTAAACACAAAGTCTTAGTAATTCAGAAGTAGTTAGTCCTTAAACACAAACTTGGGAAAAAGTAAACAGTATTTGATAAAATTGAAACACATATAACTTATATAAACAACTTCATATAAACAGCTGATATAAACAACTGCAGTTTTAGTCACTGAAAAAATTTGGTTACGGACCATTCTGGGTACCTGAAACATTCCAATATTGTGAATGAGCCTACCAGTATTGCAAATTTACAATGTCCAGCAGGTTCTTTATGAAGGCAGGGAGCTCACAGGTTCTAAGCCTTGGAATGAGAAATCACTTGGTTGTATACTCCTATTTCTCCCTCACTTTAGTTTGGGTTTTTTGTTTTCTCAACTTTAAAATAGGGGCTATCATAGGAGCAACCTGCCTCCTGTTATTATCTGTCTCTTTATGTAAACGTCCTGTTTCCCAAAGAGTTCTACAGGTTTTTAAAGTACAAGGACCATATTTTATGACTTCCTGTATTCAGTGCTTGATATGGTTTGGCTGTGTTTGCACCCAAACTCTCATCTTGAATTGTAATCTCCATAATCCCCACGTGTCAAGGGAGAGACCAGGTGGAGGTAATTGGATGCTGGGGGCAGCTTCCCCGGTGCTGTTCTCATGATAGTGAGGGAGTTCTCACGAGATCTGATGGTTTTATAAGTATGTGGTAGTTCCTCCTGTGTTCATGCGCTCCACTGCCACCTTGTGAAGAAGGTATCTTGCTTCTCCTTCATCTTCCGCCACGATTTAAGTTTCCTGAGGCCTTCCCAGTCAAATGGAACTGTAAGTCAATTAAATATCTTTCCTTTATAAATTACCCAGTCTCGGGCAGTTCTTTGTAGCAGTGTGAGAATGGGCTAATACAGTGCCTCTTGAAAGTACCTTCCCTACTTCAGAAAAACAGCATGGGAATGGTGTCTAGGAGGAGGGGTTTTGGGATCATAAACCTAGGTTTGAATCCAAGAATTTCCATTTTCACTTACAGTGTGACACTGAAAAGTTATGTAACTTTGTGGCTCAATTCCCTCATTGCAAAAGGTATAGAATACCTCTTACTGTTGTAAAGAGTAAACAATCTTATATATGCAAAGAGGCTAACATAATTTCTGAAACGTACTAACCTTTTTAAAAAGTTATAGTCTGTAGTCTCCAAGTTATGATGGTTCTCCCTACAATTTTTCAAACTTTTGAGGTGCAAAAGCGATACACATTCAGTAAAATCTATACTTTGGTACAGCATTTATTCACATAAAGTATTCCACATTTTAGTAAAAAATAGGCTTTATTCTAGATGATTTTGCCCAACTATGGGCTAATGTAAGTGTTCTGAGCATGTTTATGGTAGGCTAGGTTAAACAATGATGTTTAGTAGGTTAGATGTATTAAACACATTTTCGACTTACACATTTTCAACTTAAGATAGGTTTACTGGGATGAGTTTATCAGAATGTAACCCCATATAAGTTGAGGAGCACCTGTATATTACATGCACCTGGCTATGGCTACAGGTGCTAGGGATAGAATAGTGAAGACAACAGACAAAAATCCTTGTCCTCATGGACTCCTTTATGGGAATGGGGGAGATGCATAATAAACAGGCAAAATAAAAATAAGTAATTTTTGATAGAAACAAGTGCTATAAGGAAAAAAAATAGGGGAATGTGGCAGAGAATAGCTGAGAGGTAGGGTAGAATGCATTCAATAGGATGGTCAGGAAAGACCTATTTGGAGAGGTGACTCCAAACTGAGAAAGGAAGGAATGAGAAGACATTCATGGAGCAAGCTGAGGTCATCACATTCCAGACAGGAAGCCACAAGAACAAAGACCTTGAGATGGAACGAACTTAAAGTGATCTAAGAACAGAAAGAAAGCCAATGTTTCTGGAATGTAGTGAGAGATGGGTAATGTGGTAGAAGATGAGAGGAAGGCATACAGAAGGTGCTCAATAAATGGTTAAAATGCTGTGGTAACACAGAAACATGTGAAGTTCTTTACAGATTTCCATCCCTCTAGGAATATGTAAACTGTGAATGCATCTTCATCTTTTTCCCCTTTGGGTGTCTTTATTGTAGCATTCTGGTTTTACTTTGTCTTGCTTTTTTCCTCTTCCTTTAAGTCTTGGCCTTCCTGCCCACTTCCTCCCTTAGCTCTAGGAGCTTGGGTTTTCCAGTTTCTGTGATGACACTTCAGTCAAAGAATAAGCTATTCATAGTTGCTCCATTCTCAAATTTAAATGAACAAACTGAAATATGTGAAAGGTAAAGGGATACAAAAAAAGAAAATCCAGAATTCCTTGTAAAAATCAGTTTGGTGCTTTTCTTGCTCTTAGGCTTAAGCCTGTAAAATGAAATGTTTTCAAGACACACATAGCAGTAGCAGAATAAGGAAAGAGGCACATTGGGTCAGTTCATGGCTCAGCATTTCTTTTCCTCACCAGCCCACCTGGGATGATATCCAGCAGGTCCCTGACCTCTTTCAAGCTGGAGGCTGGCAAGTCTGGCTTTCTGGCATTTCTTGACCCACACGTTGCTGCTTTTTATGGTGGGATCTAAAATGTTGAAGTCAGGGCTGCTGAAAGAACTACCAGTAAGAGACTCAAGGCACAGGAGTCAGATTGAAAGAGCCAGGCTGGGCCCAGTGGCTTATGCCTGTAATCGCAGCACTTTGTGAGGCCGAGGCAGGTGGATAACCTGAGGTCAGGAGTTCAAGATCAGCCTGGCCAACAAGGTGACACCCCATCTTTACTAAAAATACAAAAATTAGCCAAGTGTGGTGGTACATGCCTGTAGTCCCAGCTGCTCAGGAGGCTGAGGCTGGACGATTGCTTCAACCCAGGAGGCAGAGGTTGCAGTGAGCCAAGATCACACCACTGCACTCTAGCCTGGGTGACAGAGCGAGACTTCATCTCAAAAAATATATAAATAAAGAATGGAAGAGCCAGAAGTGAGACGACTTGAAGGAGTTAGAGGAGGTCAATTCTGCATGATGGGAAAAGGAAGTATAGGCAGACTTATGCCTAGTGAAGAGTAGTCACAATCGAAAACTGGCATTATGAGTTTCAGGAAATAAAATCATCATTAGCTTCTCCAATATGAAAAATGTGGAATTTAGTCTCGTTATGTTCTTTTCTTTACCCTCTCCATTGTTTTATTATAACTTTTCTATTGGTTATTTTGATTTTTACATCTGTAAATTTTAGATATCTTTTATTCTCTACTTTTCTTCTTTTGCTCTCCTACCTCTGTTGACTATTCTAATATTTTTGGATAATTAAAGACAATAACATTTGTATTCTGTCACCAGAGTATAAGAATTTTCTGCTTTGTCCATTAATTTCCTCTAAGAATTGACAGATAAATAATTGAATTCTGCCATTTTAAGAATCTTCCAAATTTCAAGGTAGGTCCAGTGGATCTCTCTTTTTCTAGATCACTTGTTCAAAACCATGCTACGTTTTGTTTGTGTATATCTCCATCAAGATTCTTTTCCCACCCCTTGGAGTTGCTAATTGCCTTTTCTTCATGTTAAAAAAACAAACAAACAAACAAAAAAACAAGGAATCACATTTATTTCTAAGATCAACTTTTTTTTTTTTTTTTTGAGACAGAATCTCACTCTGTCACCCAGGCTGGAGTGCAGTGGCATGATCTTGGTTCACTGCAACCTCCTCCTCCTGGGTTCAAGCAATTCTCATGCCTCAGTCTCCCAAGTAGATGGGACTACAGGCATGCACCACCACACTGGGCTAAATTTTTGTATTTTTGTAGAGTCAGGGTTTCACCATATTGCCCAAAGTGCTGGGATTACAGCCATGAGCCACCACACCCCGCCAGCCCAACTTCTTAATCATTCCATTTGTAAAGAAAATTCATATTTTTCTTGAAGACATTTCTGGAGTCCCATAATTTGTAGAAGTTTCTTTAGGTCTTTTTGAAGAACAACTATGGACATCTTTTCAAATTATTGACCTTTTGGATTAGTTCAACAATTGTGTGTTGGATGCAAGGCTTCCTATTTCTAGAATTCTTCCTCTTCTTTTTCTTTTTTTCACCCTATGGAACACTCAGACACATTTTTCAGACAAGATATGTGGAATATATAATTTCTAAGTCTTCCCATGTCAGAAAATGTCTTCTAATTGTTAGAATACAGAAGTATAGGTTCAAAGTCATTTTGCCCTCAGAATTTTAAACATGTTATATTGTTTTTAGCATTCATTATTGCTTATGAAAACTTTGATGTAACCTGATTTTTTATACTTTTGTAGGTAATATTTTCTCCTTATGGAAACTTTTAAGATCTTTTCTTTTTCCTTGGGGTTCCGAATATTCATGATGATGTACTTCGATGTGATTCATTTTATTGATTATACTTGCTACTTAGTGGACCCTGTCAGATTTTTTCACTCAGAAACTTTCTTTTATGATGACATAAATTATTTTCTACTATCCAGTTTCTCTTTCTGTAACTCCTACAGTTGAATATTTGACTTTCTGGATAGATTTCTATATTTCTTAAATTTTCTTTCATTTTATCCTTTAAAAAAAAAAGCTTTACCTTCTGGGAGATTTTATTGTTTCTTTCTTTTTGTGTTATTTTGAAATAGTTTTCCTTTGGCAATTTCTCTTAAAGTTCATGAACCCTTTTTTTGCTCTCGGATTATTTTTCACAGTTGTCTGTTCATTTTCTTAAATTTCTTTGAGGATCTTAATTTAAATACCTATAAATTCTCGTTTGTTCACTGAATTATTGTTGTGTCAAGTTTAGTTGTTTTGCTTGTTTATATCTGTTCTCTTTTATGCCACCAGTTCTGCTAAATGTGATCCTTAGTTGGTCATTATTCTTATGATTGAAGGACTAGGTTAGACTGTAAAGTGAGATGGCATGTATCTTGTGACAGATGTGCAGGCCTCATTTCTCAACAGATCTTTGCCTTGACTATTGGTCTTCTTTCCCCTTAGGAAGCTAGAGAAAGAAGCTGGCAGTCTCTGCCCCACCCTGGACCTTTACTCTAGGAGAACTAATAACCATTCTAGAAACTTTTCACTCTTCCCAGAATTCTTTCAATCTCTGCAGAAGAGTTCTTGATTTTTTGCTTGGGAAAAAAATGCCATCACTGCGCTCTAGGGAGGGTATGTGCCAACTCATGTATCTGTTTAGAAGTAAGTCCTTCATTTAATCACCTTGATGCCTGCTTTAGTTTCCACTCAACTCCTGATGCCTGCCAACTATGGTCTTAACACAAGCTGTCCTGGATGAGCATTTTCCACCTGTGCTCCAGGCTTCTGCTAAGCATGTCCTTAGCTGCCACCCCTCCCTGGCTTATCATCATGATCCTGGAGAATTCGTTCGAATCTCTGGTCAGCTACTTCTCCTCACTGTACTTATTCCCTCTTGTATGTGCTTCCTGTCATTACAGTTGGATATGGAGGGAGGAAGTAGAGAAACATGATCAGTTCACTATTTTAAACAAGAACGTGAACCTAGGTCTTCTGACCAGTCTTCTTACCCGTATACCTAGGATAAGAACATCAAATTCCGCCCTTTTACTTATTACCTGTGTCTTTAGGTAGAAGCCATTTCACCTCTTTGTGTCCCAAATTTCTTACTATTATTTATGGAGAATAATACTGACCATATGTGGTGGTAATATAAATTGAGGAGAATAGTATCAGTCACATACAGTTTCAACGAGGATGTTTTAAGGGTGTCTAGCATAATGTCTATTAGGATCTAGAAAAAAAATCTAAAATTTAAAAGCCTGTGTAAATTGTCAATTTTGTAATTTGACTTTCAGAGCCGTATGAATAAGATCCAACATAAAAAAGAGTAAATTTAAGAAGTTATTAAGTTTTAAAGAGTATTTAAAATTAAGAAGTTATATATTAAAAAGATATATCTTTGTTTGAAAATTAAAGTAAAATCTTAACACAAATCGTGTGTTTAATGAAATCACTAGATCTCAAGGTATGAGACAGCCATCGTGTATTTTAAGGCAGATTACATTGTTCACATACATATTCTTTCTCTGACAGAACATGCTTTGTTCTTATTTCTTCTTCCCTGGCAATGCAAAATAATATAACTTTGGACATGTTATGAAACTTTTATGAATCTAATTTTCTTCATCTATAAAGTGAGAAAAGTATTTCCTCCTCTCTCTCTCCTAGGACTCTTTGAATTAAACAAGTCAATAATAGAAGTGACCTCCTTGCACTGGGTTCCCTGACAAGAAATTGTCTCATCCCGTTCAGAAATGGTCATATCCAAAGAGGTTCTTTAAAGAATACTGGATGTGTTTGATAAAATTGTAGCTAAACATGATTACAGTGAAGAAAAATCACAAAAAATGAGATATTAGTCCGCTACCTTTGCAAAAACAGCAGACTCAAGATATATTTTTCAGGGGAATAGTCACCTATTATTGGATTTGAAACCTTAGCAATTTTAAGAGATGTGCTGTATTTAACCTGCAGAAGCCCCAAAACACAAGAATTGTATTTGTGGATAGAGGATAGATGTTCCATGCTGATTGACCTTACTTCATTATATATTTGTTGACTTTCTTTTTATCAAACTTATATTTTGCCACATAAAACATACAGAACTTCCCAAGGAAGACTTGACCTGATTGCCAAAAAGACTTCCAAGAACAAGAAGCCAGACAGATGGGAGACGTGAATACTATGTAAAGTTTTGGCAAGCTTCTCTGGATGTGTCTGCTGCAAAGTGGTGTGGGGGATGAGAGCATTTCCTTGCTTTCAGACTTGCTGCAAAATTCTCTGACATGCTTTAGAGGGTATCAGGTCTTACAATTTACATTATCACAGGAATATCAGGTCATGGTTGAAATTATGGATAGTTACATGGTTGGAAAATAGATTTCAATTTTTTTCTGGCAATATGTTGGGAAGATTATTATTATTTAATGGCACTAGAGAAAAAAGATGGCTACAAATGCCTCTTAAATTTGGCCTTCTACATAAGCAGACAGCTATTTGATAGTAGTATTCTTGTATAACTAATGCTAATTGTTTTGTAGAATTTAAGAGGCAAAAATAAGGGGAAAATGCTGTGACATTGTGTTCAGTCATCAATGGACCAAGTATATTTAGTTGTCGGAGGGTCTACGATTGGTATTAATATAACTAACAACTTAGTGCTCTGGCTATAAATGGGGTTGAGGGTTTGGTTGAAGTCTGACATCATTATGACAAGGCAGCTTCTATTATGCCATTGACATTTTCATCGTTTTTATTTGCTATAAGAGAGCATGTTAAAATAGTTCTAATCAGGCTGCCAATATTTAGAGAATTCACTTTAAGTTTTAGAAATAATCATTTGCTTTCCTGCCCTGACTGTATCAAACATGCTTGGTTGAATAGATGGAAGAGGTCCACTTTGGGCTCAAATATAGCTATTTTTTTAGCTTTTATTATAGGTTCAGGAGTATATGTACAGGTCTGTTATATAAGTCAATTGCATGCCACAGGAGTTTGGTGTACAGATTGTTACCCAAGTAATAAGCAGATTATTTTTGTTACCCAAGTAATAGGCATAGTACCTGATAGGTAGTTTTTCATTCCTCTCCCTTCTTCTACCCGTCACTCTCAAGTAGCCCTGGTATCTGTTGTTCCCTTCTTTGCATCTATGTCTTCTCAATGTTTAGTTCCCATTTATAAGCGAGAACATGCATTATTTGGTTTTCTGTTCTTGCATTAGTTAATGGCCTCCAGCTCTATGCATGTTGCTGCCAAGAACATAGCCTCATTCTTTTTTTATGGCTGCTGATATGGTTGGGCTCTGTTTCCCCACCCAAATCTCATCTCAAATTGTAATCTCCAGCATCCAGGGAGGGACCTGGTAAGAGATGACTGGATCGTGGGGACAGTTCCTCCATGCTGTTCTCATGATAATGAGTTCTCATGAGATCTGATGGTTTAACAGTGTTTGGCAGTTTCTTCACTTTCTCTTTTGCTGCCATGGAAGACCTGCCTTGTTTCCGTTTCTGCATGGCCTTCTGCCATGATTGTAAGTTTCCTGAGGCTTCCCCAGCCATGCAGAACAATGAGTCAATTAAGCCTCTTAAAATTACCCAGTCTCGGGTATTTCTTTGTAACAGTGTTAAAACAGACTAATATAGCTGCATAGTATTCCATGGCGTATATGTGTGACATTTTCTTTATCCAGTCTACTGTTGATGGTCACTTAGGTTGATTCTCTGTCTTTGCTATTGTGAATAGTGCTGCAATGAACATAAATAGGCATGTGTCTTTATGGTACAATGATTTATATTTCTTTGGGTATAGTCCCAATAATGGGACTGCTTGGTCAAGTGGCATTTTTGTTTTAAGTGTTTTGAGAAATCACCATACTGCTTTCTACAATGACTGGACTAATTTACATTCCCACCAATAGTGTATAAGTGTTCTTTTCTCTCTGCAACCTTGCCAGTATCTGTTGTTTTTTGACTTTTTAATAACAGCCTTTCTGACTGGTGTGAGATGGTATCTCATTGTGGTTTTGATTTGTATTTCTCTAATGATTAGTGATGTTGAGCATTTTTTCATATGCTTGTTAGCCATGTATATACTTTCTTTTGAAAAGTGTCTGTTCATGTCCTTTGGCCACTTTTTAATAAGGTTGTTTGTTTTTTGCTTGTAAATGTGCTTAAGTTCCTTATAAATTCTGGATATTAGACCTTTGTCAGATGCATAGTTTGCAAATATTTTCTCCCATTCTATAGGGTGTCTGTTTGCTCTGTGGATAGTTTCTTTTGCTGTGCAGAAGCTCTTTAATTAGGTTCCATTTGTCTAATTTTGTTTTTGTTGCAATTACTCTTGTCTTCATCATGAAATCCTTGCCTATATCCAGAATGGTATTTCCTAGGTCATCTTGCAGGGTTTTTATAGTCTTAGGTTTTAAAAGTCTTTACTGATCTTGAATTGATTTTTGTATATGGTGTAAGAAAGGTGTCCAGTGTCAAAATCTTCTGCATGTGGCTAGCCAGTTACTCAGCACTGTTTATTAAATAGGATATCATTTCCCCATTGCTAATCTTTTGTCAAAGATTAGATGGTTGTAGGTATATGGCATTATTTCTGGGCTCCCTATTCTGTTCCATTGATCTATGTATCTTTTTTTTTTTTTTTTCCCAGTACGATGCTGTTTTGGTTACTGTAGCCTAGTATTGTTTGAAGTTAGGTAATGTGATATCTCCAGCTTTGTTCTTTTGCTTAGGATTGCCTTGGATATTTGGGTTCTTTTTTGGTTCCATATGAATTTTAAAACATTGTAATTCTATAAATAATGTCATTGGTAGTTTGATAGAACTAGCACTGAATCTGTAAATTGCTTTGGGCAGTATGACCATTTTAACAATATTGATTTTCATGAGTATGGATTATTTTTCCATTTTTTGTGTCATCTCATTTCTTTGAGCCATGATTTGTAATTCTCAGTGTAGAGACCATTTACCTCCCTGGTCGGTGTATTCCTAGGTATTTTATTCTTTTTGTGGGAATTGTGAATGGGATAGTGTTTCTGATTTGGGTCTTCGCTTAGATGTTATTAGTGTATAGGAATGCTAGATTTTTGTGCATTGATTTTGTATATTGAAACTTTGGTGAAGTTGTTTCTCAGATCTAGAAGCTTTTGGGCAGAGACTACAGAGTTTTCTAGGTATAAAATCATACCATCTATAAGCAGAGATAGTTTCACTTCCTCTCTTCCTATTTGACTGTCTTTTATTTCTTTCTCTTGCCTGATTGCTCTGGCTAGCACTTCTAGGAGTATTGTGAGTGGGCATCTCTTATTCTCAAGGGGAATTCTGCCAGTTTTTGCCCATTCCGTATGTTGGCTGTGTCATACATAGCACTTATTATTTTGAGGTATGTTCCTTCAATGCCTAGTTTGTTGAGGGGTTTTAACATAAAGGAATGTTGAATTTTAATGAAAGCTTTTTCTGCCTCTATTGAGATGATCATGTGTTTTTGTTTTTAATTCTGTTTATGTGGTGAATCACATTTATTGATTTGTGTGTACTGAACTAACCTTGAATCCCATGGAGAAAGCCTCCTTGATCATGGTAGATTAGCTTTTTGATATGCTGCTGGATTTGGTTTGCTAGTATTTTGCTAGCATATATGTTCATCAAATATATTGGCCTGAAGAGTTTTTTATGTGTGCCTCTGCTAGGTTTTGGTATCAGAATGATGCTGGCCTTATAGAATGACTTATGGAGGAGTCCTTCCTTCTCAATTTTCTGGAATAGTTTCAGTAGGAAAGATATTAGCTCTTCATTTTATACATTTGATAGAATGTGACTGTGAATCTTTCTGGTCCTGGGCTTTTTCTGGTTGGTAGGCTTTTTATTACTGATTTAACTTCAGAATTTGTTATTGGTCTGTTTCAGAATTTGTTATTGGTCTGTTCAGGGATTCAATTTCTTCCTGGTTCAGTACTGGGAGGCTGTATGTCTTCAGGAATTTATTTGTTTTTTTAAATAAGTTTCCTAGTTTGTGTGCACAGAGGTGTTCAGGTGTTCCACAGTAGTCTCTGAGGGTTTTTTTTTGGCATTTCTGTAGGGTCGGTAGTAATGTCCCTGATATGGTTTGGGTGTGTCCCCAACCAAATCTCATCTTGAATTGTAGCTCCTATAATTCCCACGTGTTGTGGGATGGACCCTGTGGGAGATAATTGAATCATGAGGATGACTTCCCCCATACTGTTCTTGTGGTAGTGAATACATCTCATGAGATCTGATGATTTTATATGGGGAAACCCCTTTCACTTAGTTCTCATTCTCTCTCTTGCCTGCCACCAATATAAGATTTGCCTTTCATCTTCCACTAAGATTGTGAGACCACCCAGCCATGCAGAACTGTGAGTCCATTAAACCTCTTTTTCTTTATAAATTACCCAATTTCAGGTATGGATTTATCAGCAGCATGAAAATGGACTAATACAGTCCCTTTTGTCATTTCTAATTGTGTTTATTTGGTTTTTCTATTTTTCTTTATTAGTCTAACTAGTGGTCTATTTTGTTATTTATTTATTTTTTTAAACCTACTCCTGGATTCATTGATCCTTTGAATAGTTTTTCATGTCTCAATTTCCTTCAGTTCAGCTCTGATTTTAGTTATTTCTTGTCTTTTAACTTTGGGGTTTGTTTGTTCTTGTTTCCCTAGTCCTTTTTTCTTTTTCCTTTTTTCTTGTTATGCCATCTCTAGTTCCTTTATGTGTGATGTTAGGTTGTAAATTTGAGATCTTTCTTTTTTTATGTGGGCAGTTAGCACTATAAACGTTCCTTTTAACACTGCTTTAGCTGTATCCCAGAGATCCTGGTATGTTGCATCTTTGTTCTCATTAGTTTTAAAGAATTTCTTGATTTCTGTGTTAATTTCATTTTTTACCCAAAAGTTATTCAGAAATTCAGAAGCAGGTTGTTGTTTGCTTTCCATATAATTCTATCAGCTTTAGTAATTTTCTTAGTATTAATTTCTATTTTTTTATTGCACTGTGGTCTGAGAGTGTGTTTGGTATCATTGTAGGTTTTTTTTTTTTTTTTTTTTAATTTGCTGAGGGTTGTTTTATGGCTGATTCTTTGGATGATTTTAGAGTATATGCCTTGTGCATATGAGAAGAATGTATATTTTGCTGTTTTTGGGTGGAGAGTTCTATAGATATTTGTTCAGTCCATTTGATCAGACATTGAGTTCACATCCAAATATGGGTTCTTAAATATTCAGAGTTTTAAGAAATAGTTGATTAAATATAAGAACAAGCCATTTAATTGGTACAAGATAAAAAGTCTGGAAGACTGTGAAATCTGTTACTTTAAAGGACTTTCAAGGAGTGAAATAATTATTTTCTAGTTTTAAAGTTTAACTTTTTTTCCTATTATAAAATTACCTATTCACTTGGAAATTATAGAAAATAATGATCAACCAAAAGAAAAACATTCTAATCACCCACAATCTTAATGCTCAGAGTTAATAACTGATAACATTTTGGTATCTATCTTTGCTGTAAAACATATATGTTAAAATGATTTTCCTGTTTTCCAAAAATGTATACCAAATATCCTACACTGTGTTTTGACTTATATTTCAAAATTCATTAAGTATCCTTTTGTAGCACTATTCTTAGTGGCTGCCTATTATGTACATGTATTCAAGGTTTACTAGAAATGCAGCTTTGATTTCTGATGGTTAATTTACTTGCTAGAAGGTAGGGTGATTGACAGGTGATTTGTAAAGGTGCTGTGTAGATCCTACCTAGATTTTACTTGTGAGCTAACAAGGTAATTCTTCACTATTTTATGGATGCTGCCAGAAGACATGAGGCTCCTAGATCAGAGAGAAAGGACTTAATTATTCTAGAGCTTCAAGTCTGTCTGTGTCAGTTCCCACTTTTGCCCAAGTCCCATTGGGGAAATGCAAAGAGCCCATAATGGATACTTGCACATGAATGGGTTGCATTATAGTAGGAGAATTATGAACTCAGAGATTCACTGCCTTTACATTAAGCAGAAAGAAACCTGCTCTTTGTCTGGGGGGAGACATTAACTCATCACTCAAGGTTGATCACTGCAAAACACAAGCCTAGAAATGGTCCAAGTGGCTAAGTCAGGACTTGACATTCTTGGCATATCCAGCAAGACCATGATGGGAAGCTCAGGGCCCATGGCAGATTGCTTCTCCCAACAGGTCCCTTTTGCTATACGACTCATTCCTTGGTGCTTCTGGACAGATTTCTTCTCTTGCTGTGACTCTATTAGTCTATTCACCCCTCCCCCCCTTTTTAGACTGAATCATAAGATAGAATATTGGTCCCCAATGTTTTTGGCACCAGGGACTAAGTTTTGAGGAAGACAATTTTTCCATCGACGGTGGGGGAAGGGGGATGCTTTCAGGATGAAACAGTTCCACCTCAGATCATCAGGAATTAGGGTCTTATAAGGAGCATGCAACCTAGATCCCTTCCATATGCAGTTCACAATAGTGTTTGTGCTCCTATGAGGATCGAATGCCACTGCTGATCTGGCAGGAAGTGAAGCTCAGGTGGTAATGCTTACTCACCTGCTGGTCACCTCCTGCTGTGCTGCCTGGTTCCTAACAGGCCATGGACTGGTACCGGTCCATGACCCAGGGGTTGAGGGACTCTTGGGATACAGCATAAGGTTATATTTACTACTAGGTTGAGTTTATGATTCTACTTAAAGAATCATAAAGGATAGCTTCAGAACAAGTAAGTTTTGGGGTCGATTAGTGGGCTTTGTGTTTTCATCTAAAAGATCTTTAAGGACTCAGATAACAATGTAAATGCTACCTTTCCTAATTAATATTCTCTGTATGTTGGTTAGCTGTTTTTATATTATTTTGCTCTTATGCTATGATTAAGACAACTATGTATTTTATGCCTAGTGGTTTGGTAAAGATAAAATGAGGTAATATATGTCAAAATTCCTTGAAAACTAGAAAGAGCTAAACACTTGTAGGAGTTTAAAATATAATGTTTACCATGTGGTATATTCAACTGTACAGAGCAGGGTTTATAGAATATGTTTGCTTTGTTCATTAGTCACGTAGCTTATTATTGGTTAGGGTTAGTAACCATTGTTATTTCACTTGGTTTTTCACATTTTAACAATTTTGCGTCTCTAGCAAACATACAAAGATTATTTTTTCCTGCTTTTACTTTAATTTTGCAGAGGTTGCATTTAGAAATGGAAAGTTTTGAAAAAAGAAAACTTTATCTCAATTACCTACAGCGCTATAATTGAAATAGGAGGAAAACACGTTTTAAAAGTTGATTGACAACTAAAGAAATGATGGTATTCAAGAGGCTTTTGTAAAAGAATAAACAAAATCTGCATCCTGTACATCTGATATTGGTATATATGTTATTCTTCTACCAACCATCTCATCGCCAGAACCACTGTTCTCAGTATGAGACTCTGGTCCTATGTGAATGTGTGTGTGTGTGTGTGTGTGTGTGTGTGTATGTGTGTGTGTGTATTAGAATTGAGAAGTAAAAGAACAGAAGCATTGGAACTGTGTCACATGGTGCTGGCAGCAAGAACATCTCAACATCTCCTGACCACATGGTGGCTTCTACAAACTGTCAAATTAGGTAGGTCCCGAACCTGCTTTCACCTGAATTAACCTGCAAACCCACTAGAGCATGGGTTTGGGATTACTTGGAGACTGTATAGGAGAGCAGCTCACTTCCTATTTTTCTTTTTTTTTGAGATGGAGTCTCACTCTGTCGCCCAGGCCGGAGTGCAGTGGCATGATCTTGGCTCATTGCAACCTCCACCTCCTGGGTTCAAGCAATTCTTCTGCCTCAGCCTCCCATGTAGCTGGAACTACAGGTGCATGCCACCACACCTGGCTAATTTTTTTTTTTTTTTCATTTTTAGTAGAGATGGGGTTTCACCATGTTGGCCAGGCTAGTCTCGAACTCCTGACCTCGTGATCTGCCTGCCTTGGCCTCCCAAAGTGCTGGGATTACAGGTGAGAGCCACTGCGCCCAGCCACTTCGTGTTTTCTTTAGGCAGTTCTCTTTTATGTGTAATATGTAAATTGTATGGAGTATGGCTTTCTCCTTTATTCTTCTTGTTGACTACTGTTAGATCTGTGTGCCGCTCTCTCTCTTCGTCTTATAAGGCAAACCTTTAAATGATCTGGGTCTGGTTACTGGATTGCCTGTTCTTGAAAACCCTCATCATGGCACAATGCCACATCAGAGGGCTGAAGAGAATGCAGAGCAACAGTGGTAATTCAGTGCTCAATGCATTTTGTGTGAATGAATGAATAGATTGTATCTTTACTTCTGTTTTTTTTTTCTTCCCACTAAACCATTTTAAAGAATGACATCCTATGCTTTGCATCTGCACTACCGCCTAGCAAAGAGCCTTACATGTAGTAGGGACACACACGCACAATCTACTTTATAATCTACTTTATAACTGAAAAGTGTTACAGATAAAGAAATGTTAACTGTTGATATTATATTTTTATTTTAGTCTTTGGCTCCAAATCCTATCTAGTTTCTGGTGTCTTGACCCCTGGCTGTGTTTGCTCAATGGCTGGTGACTTAAGTCTTAGTTGTGTTAGAGGAAAAGTTAGCCTTATCCTCAAATAACCTAGATTATCTGCTTATATTTGCTAAGTAAGCAGCCACCAAGTACTTTGGTACTGAGGTCATGCCTAATTGCGGTAGATTTGCCAAATATTTTCTCTGTCATTAAAGCCCTGGGAGAACTGTGTTCTTGGTGCTCTTGTACTTTTTGTAGTTATGGGCATGAACTAAATGATAGAGATGCAGGGTGTTTTGTGAGCAATGTTTTCTTAGTATGAGAGGCCCCAGATAAGGAAGACACCCAAAGATGACTTCAGCTAAACTTAAAAGTCATGAGATTATGAATCTAGAATCTTCAGTTACACAGTAACAGAAAGGAAATCACTCTTCTTCCATTTCCAAAAAAGTATCTTGTTTCCGTTGAATCCATCCCATTTACAACTAGCCTGTGTGGTGTATTCTCTTATTCACATGCTATTTTCTTTTTTGTAAATAATTTTGATTAAATAGTTGCCAGATACCTCATTATTTTGCATTTTATTCACACAAATCTGCTTTGACAATCTCTTAATGTTGCTACATATACAACCAATGCATTTCTCTACTGCTGCATAGTGTGTGTTCTGTGCCCCTTTAGGAATGAGTGTGGATTTCTTTGAAAGAGAAACCCAAAAGCAGGATTTCTGAGTCATAGGGAGGGGTAAACTCAATTTTACTAAATATTGTAAAATTACTTTCTAGACAGCGTGCTTCAGTTTCCAGACCCACCAGCAGAGTTCCTATAGCCTCACATTCCTGCCAACACTTGGCATTATACAGCTTTCTACTTTTTTTTTTTTTTTTTTTTTTTTGCCAGTCTAACAAATGTGAAGTGATATCTCATTATTGTTTCAATTTGCATTCCTGATTACCAATGTGCTCAAGCATCTCTTCATATGCTTGTGGGCCTGTTGGGTTTACTTTTTTTTGTAAACTGTTTATATCCTTTGCCCATTTCCTGTTATAATTCCTGTATTTTTGTTGACTTGCAATAAATCTTGGTGTATTCATGACATTATATCCTTGTAAATTTTAGACATTGCAAAATCATCCAATATGTCATCTTTCAGTTAACTTTGTCCATAATGTTCTTCCTTGAAAACCAGAATTTTGGCCGGGCATGGTGGCTCACGCCTGTAATCCCAGCACTTCGGGAGGCCGAGGCGGGCGGATCACAAGGTCAGGAGATTGAGACCATCCTGGTCAACATGGTGAAACCTTGTCTCTACGAGACCATCCTGGTGAACACGGTGAAACCCCGTCTCTACTAAAAATACATAAAAAATTAGCTGGTCGTGGTGGCGGGTGCCTGTAGTCCCAGCTACTCGGGAGGCTGAGGCAGGAGAATGGCGTGAACCCGGGAGGCAGAGCTTGCAGTGAGCTGAGATCCAGCCACTGCACTCCAGCCTGGGCGAAAGAGCGAGACTCCGTCTCAAAAAACAAAACAAAACAAAACAAAAAAAACAAAAAACAGAAAACAAAAATTAGCGGGACATGGTGGCGGGTGCCTGTAATCCCAGCTACTCAGGAGGCTGAGGCAGGAGAATCACTTGAACCAGGGAGTTGGAGGTTGTAGTGAACCAAGATCGTGCCACTGTACTGCAGCCTGGCGACAAAGGGAGACTCCGTCTCAAAAAACAAAAACAAAAAAAGCAACCAACCAACCAAACAAAAAAAAACCCCAGAATTTTAAAAAGTTTCTGATGTTTTTTACTTAATCAAAATTTTACCTCGTGGTTTATGCTTTTGGGTTCTGTTTTTTGTCTCAGTCTATTTTCTACCACTATAGCGGTACTTGAGACTGGGTAATTTATAGTGATTGAAATCATTAGACATTTATTTGGCTCACAATAAATGATTAGAAATTTATTTGACTCCCAATTCTGGAGGCCAGGAAATCCGTTGTTGGGCGGCCCCACCTGGTGAGGGTCTTGTTGTTGTGTCTTCTTGTGGCAGGAGGGGAAAGGGCAAGACAGCTTACTCATGCACAAGAAAAAGGGAGCACGTGCACTAGAGGAGGCCAAATTTGCTTTTATGGCAAACCCACTCCCTTAATAACCACATTAATCCATTCCTGAGGGCAGAGCCCTTATGACCAATCACCTCTTAAAGGTCCTATCTCTCAACACCGTTGCACTGGGGATGAAGTTTCTAACACATGAACTCTGGGGGACACATTCAAGCCATAGCATTTATGAAGTCTTTTAATATCTTGTCAAAAAATTATCTTATGTTATCAGCTACTAACTTTATAGTTTTACCTTTTGCAGTCGAGTTGTTAACATTTGGAATATACTTGTGTACATGGTATTGGGTAGTGATCCAGTTATTATATTTATCCATTAGTAGCCCAAGTTCCTAATACTACCTTCCTTTATCATAAACATAAATGCCTCATATCCCTGTGTCTATCTCTGAGCTCTCTATTTGGTTCCATGGCTTCCCAAATCTGCCACAATTGGGTAGTATGTCCTAATATTTGGTTGGGCAAGTCCTCTTTTTCTTTTTCACAACTGGCTTTTATTATTCTACTTAAGCTTAAGCTATTTCTCAAAAATTCATACAGAATTTTGGTAGGTTGTGCTTAATTTTATACTTTCATTTGATGAGAATTCACATGTTTATTACAATGAATTATCCCCTGTCAGCGAATGGCATGGGTGTCAGTCCATTTTGCACTACTATAAAGAAATACCTGAGACTGGGTAATTTATAAAGAAAAGAGGTTTAATTGGCTCGCAGTTCTGCAGGCTGTACAGGAAGCAAGGCAGCATCTGCTTCTGGGGAGGCTTCAGGGAGCTTTTACTCATGGCGGAAGGCAAAGTGTAAGCAGGCATCTTACATGGGAGGAGCAAGTAGGGGTGTGCTACATACTTTTGGACAATGAGAACTTACTAGAACATACTCACCATCACAAGAACAGCACTGAGGGGATGGTGCCAAACCATTCATGAAGGATCCACCCCCATGATCCAATCACCTCCCACCAGGCCCCACCTCCAACAATGGGGATTACAATTTGACAAGAGATTTGGGGAGGACACAGATACAAACCATATCAGTATGGTTCTCTATTTATTCAAATCATTCATTATTCTTCATTAAGAGTTTTCAAAAATTTTCCATAGAGGCTTTGTGTATTCTTACTTAACTACTAGAGAATTTATAGGTTTTTTTTTTTTTTTTTTTTTTTTTTTGAGATGGAGTCTTGCTCTGTTGCCCGGGCTAGAGTGCAGTGGCGCCATCTCAGTTCACTGCAACTTCTGCCTCCTGGGTTCAAGCGATTCTCGTGCCTCAGTCTCCTGAGTAGCTGGGAGTACAGGCACCTGCCACCATGTCCAACTAATTTTTGTATTGTTAGTAGAGACAGAGTTTCACCATATTGGCCAGGCTGGTCTCGAACTCCTGACCTTGTGATCCACCTGCCTTGGCCTCCCAAAGTGCTGGGATTACAGGTGTGAGCCACCATGCCTGGCCTGTAGGTTTTGTTACTATTTTAAATGTTGTCTTTTTAGTTATAAATTTTTTTTACTGGAGATCGTTGGTATAGAGAAATGCTAATGCTTTTTGTTCTTTGATCTGGTATCCAGCAACCTTGCTGAACTTTCTTTTTGTTCTCATTTATCTACTGATTTTAAATGATCATGTCATGTACAAGTAATGACAATTTAATATATTCACTTCTAATCTTTACATCTCATTTTTCTTTTTCAGTTTTTTTGGTTCTTATAGAATTAGTCAAGATTTCAGTACTATGTTACATAGTATCAGTGATACAGTAAGCATTCTTGCCTTAAAGGGAATATCTTAAAAAATTTCTCCCTTAAGAGTAATGTTGCTAGAGGCAAGCCTTGCCAATTTAAGAAAGTTTCTTTCTATTTGTAGTTTGCCTTTAAAAATAACTAAGTTGTTGAACTTTGTAAAACACCTTTTTAGTTTGATTAAAATAATTTTTTCTCATTTCTTCTATTTTGAATTTTTTGGGCATATTTTTCTAGTGCTAAAATAACCTTTCATTCTGATATATATTCCACTATATCATGACATATAATTATTTTAATATATTTAAACATTTGTTTAGCTCATATTTCCTTTGAGACTCTTAAATCTACATGCATAGTTAAAATGTGGCTGTAATTTTTTTTTAATTCCCCTCGTGCGGTTTGGAATAAAAATCATGTAAAGTGAACTGGGTGGGGTTTTCTTTTTCTTTTTTGTTTGTGAAAACATAAAACCAGAACTGTTCCTTAAAAGTTTGGTAGAATTCGTATATAAAGCCATCTAGGCCTGAAGTTTTCAGGGAAGTGAATGATTTAGATTTTTTATGCTTATTGCACTATTGAACTTTTTTCTTCCTTTTGGGGTAAACTGGCGTTTTATATTGTCTATCAACTTATCCTTTAATCCTTCTTTTTTAGTTTTTCAGTTCATTAGAGAACAATGTATCCTAATACTGCTTTTTAAACATTCCTTTTTATCTCTTCATTCTGCATATGATTTGCATATTTTCTGTTTATTTGCATATTTTCTCTTTAATTCTTGAGTATCCCTTACTATTATTTTTTTTCTTTTGAGACAGAGTCTCGCTCTGTTGCCCAGGCTGGAGTGTAGTGGCGCCATCTCGGCTCACTGCAAGCTCCGCCTCCCAGGTTCACGCCATTCTCCTGCCTCAGCCTCCCAAGTAGCTGGGACTACAGGTGCCTGACACCATGCCCGGTTAATTTTTTGTATCCTTAGTAGAGATAGGGTTTCACCGTGTTAGCCAGGATGGTCTCGATCTCCTGAACTCGTGATCCGCCTGCCTCGGCCTCACAAAGTGCTGGGATTACAGGTGTGAGCTACCGTGCCAGGCCGAGTCTCCCTTATTTATTTTATTTTATTTTATTTTTTAAAAACTAGTGTTCTATAACTAGGAAGTTTTTAAAAGTATTTTAAAATACTTTTAGACTTTCAGAAGATTAGTAAAGATAGAAAAGAAAGTTTCTATATACTCTTTATACAGCTTCCTGTAGTAATACATCTTACATAACCATGGTAAAATTATCAAAAGTAAGGAGCTAATATTAACTACAGGCTTCATTCAGGTTTCCTGTTTTTCCACTAATGTCCCTTTTCTGTTCCAGGATATAAATCAGGATACCATATATTGTGGTATGAATTGTGTTCTCCAAAAATTGATATGTTGCAGTCCTAACCTCCAATATCTCATAATGTGATTGTATTTGGTGATAGGCTCTTTAAAGAAGTAAGTTAAAATGAGGTCATTTAGGGTGGGTCCTAATCCAATATGACTGTCCTCCTAAGAAATTAGAAGACAGACACGCACAGAGGGAAGACCATGTGAAGACACAAGAAGATGGCCATCTACAAGTCAAGGAGAGAGCTCAGAAGAAAGCAACTCTTGCTGATTCCTTTATGTTAAACTTCTAGCTTAAAGAATTGTGAGAAAATAAAGTTCTGTTGTTCAAATCACCCAGTCTGAGATACTGGGTTATGGCAGCCTTAACAAACGAACACACCATATTTTATTTGCGTGTTGTGTTTCTGGAGAAAGTTTTATTTCAAATTCAGCAGTCCTGGCTTTTTATATTTCTTCTACATTTTGTTAAAAATCTAAGCAGCTCCATATCAACATTATTTACAATACCGAAAGGGGAAGGAACTCAGGGGGCCCACCACAGATGAATGGCTAAACAAAATGTGGTGTATATAAAAAATGGAATCTTGTTAAGTCTTAAAAAGGAAGGAAATTCTGACACATATTACAACACGGATGAACGTTGGGGACATTATACTAAGTGAAATAGTCATGAAAATACAATTACTGTATGATTCCACATACATGAGGAACCTAGTGTAGTTAAATTTATAGAGACAGAAAGGTAGTTTTAATCCAAGAGCTTGGCAGAGTTGGGGAATAGGGATTTGTCGTTTAAAGGGAACAGTTTCAGTTTTGCAAGATGAAAACAGTTCCCAAGATTAGTTGCACAATAATATGTATGTACTCTATACTATAAAAGCATGTGTTAAAAATGGTTAAGATGGTAAATTGTGTTATGTATATTTTACCACAATTAAAAAGCCAAAACATGGCTGGGCACAGTGGCTCATGCCTGTAATCCTAGCACTTTGGGAGGCTGAGGCGGGTGGATCACCTGAGGTCAGGAGTTCAAGACCACCCTGGTCAACATAGTGAAACCCCGTCTCTCCTAAATATACAAAAATTAACAGGGCATGGTGGTGCGTACCTGTAGTCCCAGCTATTCTGGAGGCTTAGGCAGGAGAATCACTTCAACCAGGGAGGTGGAGGTTGCAGTGACCTGAGATCATGCCACTGTACTCCAGCCTGGGTGACAGAGACTCTGTCTCAAAAAGCCAAAACATAAAACCATGAACCAGCTCCTTCTTTAGTCCATGTCTTTTTATATTTATCAGACGCAGCTAGAAAGAGCCAGGTTTGGCATTTCTGCATTTGTCTAGAAACTTCCTCAGCCGGATCTACAAATTCACTTGTTCACAGGTGATGGTGCTGTCCAACATTCTACTTACTATATAACAAAAGTCCCTTTTGTTCCTGCCTCCAATGACATTGTCTTCATTGTCCTTCAAAACTCACCAACAGTTTCCCACTTTCATTAACCATCACTGAGGCCCTTTCAGCTTTTGCTTGGTCCCAAAGCCATTGGCATAGGTTTAGAGTTTTCATTATGGCAGCAGTCCATTTCTAGGCACCTGATTCTGTTTTGGTTGTCTATTGTTAGAAGTGAATGACTGATGGCAGCTGATCTCCAGGCACCTGTTTTCATCAGTCTATTTCAGCAGAACTTCTACCTTGATATCCCATCAATATTGACTACGTAGGCTGTTACTGTCCATTTTTTTTTTTTTAGTGACAGAGCAGAAAAATTATTGTCCAAGGTAACATGAGGAGGGAGAAAAGCAGAATTTCAAGTCTTTCCATCAGTCTATCCAGTCTCTCTCTCTATCCATTCCTCCATAGCAGTTTATGATATTTTGAATTTGCTTGGGTATTTTTTTTTCTGGGGGGGTGGAATGTCGGTTTAGCTACTCTTTGCTTCTCTTGTGTCTGCAATTCCTCCAAAGTTAATTTTTGGCTGTGGGCTGATTTAGGAGCTGAGGAAAAATGTTAAAAAAAAGATACAGACCATGAAAATTTCAGTGGGGAAAACACATCATTGAAAATCAAATATTATAATACAGCGTGCTAATTGATATGAAGAAGGTAAGCACAGTGTATTATGGGAGAATAAGGGACTCTCTTCCATATCAGACTTGGAGTTCATGGGAGGCTTGATAAAGTGGCCAGGTAGAAGGTATAATGTAAAGCATACTTAGGCAAAGGCACTTCATATATAAAGGCATCTATGAAAGAATGGTTTGAGATAGCATGAATTTTTTAGGACTTTAAATGCAGTTCTGAATTGTCTGGAACAAGGAATATATGTATGAGAGTGGTTGGAGAAGTTAGAAGTAGGAGGGCCCTGATTATGTCATTCCAGGGAACTTGGATTTTAATCTTTAGGAAAGTGAGCAATATTGATTTCAAGTAGGGAATTGTCAAGATTGGGTTTATATGTTTCAAATATTACATAGAAAGTAGTATATGACTCTTGGGCTTCAGCAACCCTTACTTGCATGGGAACTTTCTAAAATCCTGGAATGGGTACTAGAAATGAGTTTTGTGGTCAACTGTTTTTGTAAAATTTGCAAAAATAAGATATTTTGAATGCAGTGGTCTCTTTCTGGTATAATGTGCCTCCATTACACTTTTCCTAGGCTGTGGGCAGTTTTGCAAACTGGTTAAGAGGAAGTTTAGGATTTTTGTTTTAGTCTGGGTTTAGAAATACATACTAAAGTTGTTTGTGGTCACTTTTGTGTATAGTGAAGTTACTGGTCATTCTGGAATAGAAATGGCTTCTGGTAATACTCTTAATGCCCATGGTGCCTACCCATCCAACAGCTATCACCCAAAGACCTAGGGCCAAAGGTCATCTTGTCACATAAATGTGTATTCATGATTTTGTTTTTCTTAAAGAAGGTCCCTACACCATATAAACGTCAAGAGCTACAAACCAGGATCTTTACTTGGAGCAATGCCAAACAGGACCAAAGAGTAGGCTATTATTAAATTTTTTTAACCCGGGAAAGATGAGGGCCTGAAGCAAGGCAGTGGCCATGAATATGGAAGAGAAGGGTCAAGATACAAGAAGCACAAAGGGAGTCCAACCTATGGCACTTGGCCATTGCTTTGACTTGGAGGTCCATTCACAGAGAAAGACCAGCAGGGAAATGGTGTTTGATGGGCTGAATCCTGCTTTGGGCTTGTTTTTCTATTGATGGACAAATAGAGGAAAATGCTGGTCTGCAGTGTAGCTGAGCACCTAGGTGTTTGGGGGATCCTATTTGCTATATTTTCCATTCTCTGGAGGCCACTTACAGGCTATTTTTTGACCCTCACTTTCGTGTCCTGAGGCCATGAAACAGCAGCCAGCTTTCTCACCCTCAGAATTTCCCAGGAACACTTCCACCCCTGAGATGCCCACTCAGGGGATGCAGGGTGCAGGCCCGATGGGGCTCTCGCCAGGCCTGGTCTGTGATGGGACACATGGGTCCTTGGGTGTTGGATCTTTGCGTCCCTTTCAGCAGGATGCTCTTCCCCAAGAAGAGAGGGTTTTCTTTCTGTTATATTCCCCAAACCTTCGCTTCCCCAGGACAGGAAGTATACAGCACCTTCCCCCAGGGTTTTATAAGTCTCTAGGAGCCCAGGCTTAGGCTCTAATGAAGAAGCCTCAGTGTTGATTTCCCAGCTGGGAAACATAGCTCATTATCTTCCATGGTTTTGCACAATCTGGAATGCTTCACAAGCTGGGCTTGAGGTCTGTGGTGACTTTTTAGTTTCCATGTATGAGCTTGGAATGGAGGGCGAAAGCTTTCAGTCAGTTGAGTTGCCTTTTTCTGAAGTCAGTTTTCCCCAGGGAAGGAAACCACCACAGTAATTGCAGCTTTTTATTTTCCAAGTTAGCCGATGTCTGAGTAAGCTGGAATTCCACTGTCTGGGAACTGAACTGCCATGGCAAGATTGTTGAGAAAACTTGACCTCATTATTACCAGCAATTGTGGAACGAGTAGAAATGCATATTGATTAGTTTGCCAATTGTAAATACTTTCTAAATAAGATAGTCAAGAAAGAAAACCAAAATGTATTGGACAACAGTAGTCCGGTGAGAAGCTTTATGATACTGGTGATTTAGAGTGTTTTTATAAATCTGCTCTAATTATACCTTGAACTGTGTTGAGTCAGAATAGAGACTTAAATGTTAGACCTAATACCACAAAAACCCTAGAAGAAAACCTAGTTAATACCATTCAGGACATAGGCATGGGCAAGGACTTCACGTCTAAAACACCAAAAGCAATGGCAACAAAAGCCAAAATTGACAAATGGGATCTAATTAAACTAAAGAGCTTCTGCACAGCAAAAGAAACTACCATCAGAGTGAATAGGAAACCTACAGAATGGGAGAAAATTTTTGCAATCTACTCATCTGACAAAGGGCTAATATCCAGAACCTATAAAGAACTCAAACAAATTTACAAGAAAAAAACAACCCCATCAAAAAGTGGGCAAGGGATATGAACAGACATTTCTCAAAACAAGACATGCGTACAGCCTACAGACACATGAAAAAATGCTCATCATCACTGGCCATCAGAGAAATGCAAATCAAAACCACAATGAGATACCATCTCACACCAGTTAGAATGGCGATCATTAAAAAGTCAGGAAACAACAGGTGCTGGAGAGGATGTGGAGAAATAGGAACACTTTTACACTGTTGGTGGGATTGTCAACTAGTTCAACCATTATGGAAAGCAGTATGGTGATTCCTCAAGGATCTAGAACTAGAAGTACCTTATGACCCAGCCATCCCATTACTGGGTATATACCCAGAGGATTATAAATCATGCTGCTATAAAGACACATGTACACGTATGTCCATTGCAGCACTATTCACAATAGCAAAGACTTGGAATCAACCCAAATGTCCATCAGTGACAGACTGGATTAAGAAAATGTGGCACATATACACCATGGAATACTATGCAGCCATAAACAAGGATGAGTTTGTGTCCTTTGTAGGGACATGGATGCAGCTGGAAACCATCATTCTCAGCAAACTATCACAAGAACAGAAAACCAAGCACCACATGTTCTCACTCATAGGTGGGAACTGAACAATGAGATCACTTGGACTCGGGAAGGGGAACATCACACACCAGGGCCTATTATGGGGAGGGGGTAGTGGGGAGGGATTGCATTGGGAGTTATACCTGATGTAAAGGACGAGTTGATGGGTGCTGACGAGTTGATGGGTGCAGCACACCAACATGGCACAAGTATACATATGTAACAAACCTGCACGTTATGCACATGTATCCTAGAACTTAAAGTATTAAAAAAAAAAAAAAAATTCACCTCAGTGAGACTTATCCTGACTACCCTTTAAAATTTTTTTAAAAGTTTTCTATTTCATCCCCTTTATCTGCTTGAAGTTGTTTTCCCCATGGAACTTATTTTTTTTTTTTTTTGTAAAATATAGTATAATTTAGTCATTTATTTTACCTATTTCTCTATCCCACACTAGAATTAAGCTCTATGAAGGCAGGATTTTATGTTCCTACTTACTGATGCATTTCAAAAACCAAGAAAAATTCTGGCACATAGTAAGCACTCACTGAGTATCTACTGAATGAATGAAAGAATGTTATTTCCAAAGAGCATAAAGTAGAATGAGAAGTGGGCTTAGATGATTGGATTAACTTTTGTGGAACATAGTTCAATGGAAGGTTCTAGTGGTGAAAGCAGTCAGTATGTCAACGAATGGTTATTGAAGCCCTACTTTACTCCAAATGATAGTTCCCCAATCCTCCAGAATTTAGTATCCACTGTCCATTAAATACTTTTGTCATTTTCAAAATGTCTTATGTCTTTCAGTGTTCCTTGGGGGTAGATTTGCCTTTCTGTCGTACTTAGTGTGTCTTACAGTGATATGCACATACCAAGCAAATATTTGTTGAAAGAGGAAAGGAGTGAACTGGGTTAAGGCATTAGGTTACTTGGAAATCCATTCATTTATCACATAAACATGTGTTTTATTGCATTATGACCCACAACAGTAATATTTTGCAAGATGGGGTCTATATTTCTGAATGATCAGCGTGTTTTCTGCAATCTTTGGGTTTTCGTTTCTCTGATCATCTGGAAAATCAACTCAAACATATTCTGGATTATCTGGGTAAACCAAATACTGGCAGGAAGTCTTAGTGTCCCTATTTGTTTCTGTGTATCTTTTGAGCATGTAGGCACTAGGTAATGTAGTACTTTTCTCACAGGTTAAAGAAAAGAACACAGGCAGACTGAAAAAAGAAATGATATATTCACCCCAAAGGAAGCCCAAATGGCATTAAGCCATTCTGTTAGAATGCTTCACAGTAGTTTAAAAGGAGAAAAGAGATGAGAGAAATGAGTCATAAGATGTGTGGCAAAATAAGATTGCTGAACTAGCAGTCAGTACTATATTCCTGTTTTGAGAGGTGACTTTGTTTTGGCAAAGCATAATGTTTGGTTTTCTTAAATGAATATTTTAAATTTGGTTTTTGTTGGTTTTATAGTTTTGTTTGCATTTATTTTGTAATTCTGTGGGATTCCTTGTTGCTACAGGAGCTATAAAATCAGGAATTTGAGCCTACTTTTATGTTTTATATATATGAATGATGTCATAATGAAAAATTGCTTAAATTAGGGGTGTGGGTCCTTGAAAATGTGTTTTTATTTGAGTAGTTTTTAGTGGGGTATATATACTTTACTTAAGTTTATGAAGAAACTACATTATAAAGCTTCAGGGCCCAGGATGCAGAATATTTATGTCAGTAAAGTCCATGTGTGATAGTTCAGTGTTGGACAGCTATTTCTGCAGCAACTGTTGCTAGTGGTGCTGCTGCTGGTGAAAAATAGAAAAGAGGGAATCTTAGGAAAGTATAGAGAGAAAGTTGGTTGGAGGAAGTGGAGGAATTTTAGACCAACTTGGAGCTTTCTTTGCAATTTAGCTTTTTACTGGCTCTGAATTTGTGAGTTATCTTTCTTAGTGACACTTCTCAAATGGCTAAGTGAAATGCAGTCTCTTCGTTTCCAGATTTAAAAGAAAAAAATTGTAGTCAGCATTTCTGTAGTGAGGCAAATCTCTATGTTTAATGCAGAACACTGGGACACGTAAAGAGCTGTTTAGAGTTATTAGGATGGGAGATCAGAGGAATGAGATGCTTATTTGCTGATACTGTCCTCCCTACTCCCCAATCTTCCTAGTCCTGCAATGGGAAATAGGAGTAGAAAGAAATGAACCGAAGGCTTTATTTTAATTTACTTTACTAGAAGAGGTTCTGAGAGCAAGTGTTATTTTACAGTCACATTTTCTGCCATGTCTAGAGCAATATCGTCCTGCAGTTCAGGCAATCAACACATATTTATTGAGCACCTATCATGTACCAGCCATTATATAAGGAAGTGAAGACAGCTCCCTGCCTTTGGACTTACATAAAGCCAATACTTAATGATTTTCTTCTACTGTGTGTCTTCTCTTGGTAGACTGTGGTTGAATATGAGTGGGCAATTTGACTATTTTTGGCATGTTCTTTATGATAATTTTATAATTTCAAGGATAAAGTACAGAGAAATCATAAATGCCCAGATTAATTTGTTCTTTTTATCCTTTTCTGTTTCTAGGGGTGTCATGAAAGTTGACATAAATCTTCAGAAAGTGGACATTGACCAATGCTCAAGTGATGGCTGGTTTTCAGGAACTCATAAATGCCACCTCAATAATTCAGAGGTAAGAAGATGAAAATAAAATCCTCTTTAAGCTCAGAAATATGTTATTTTGAATATGTTATATTTGTGGGGGTAAATGAACAAGAGGCATCTTACTGGGAACAAAATCTTTGTAGGTCTCAGTGCCGCCAAATGAACTGAACTAGGAGTAGAAAATAAAATTTGTGTAGAATAACTGTTCATTTGGGGACTGAAGGAAGGCCAAAACTACAATTACATCTGAAGTTTGACTTCAGTCAAAGCCTGGCCCTATTCTTCAAAATGGACTGGAAATTTAAAATAGTCCTGAGATGAGAAATCAGTCCCAGGAAGGGTCAAATTATACCTGTTTTTATGGAATATGATGCTTATTGAAATATTGGTGGTATTCATTCAGACACGCTGCTATCTGCTAGAAGAGCACTAGACAAGGTATGGTGGGGCAATTTTGAAAACAAGGAGAAAACACTATACAGGGTCCTGGAAAGGAATTGTGTATATGTGTGTGTATTTGTTCAGTTTTTAGTCCCTATCCATGCTGAATTTGATGATAACTCTGGTTGATAGGAAACAGGCATAGAGATCATGCTTCTGGAAATAAGACTATCACGTGTCTTTTGTAGTTTCAGAGAAGAAATATGACGACATACTAGCGATTTCATTTTTAGTAGTCCATTTCCAAGGTCCTCAAACTATGAAATAAACATACAATAAAGTTCTTGATCTTAAATACTTGGGCTATTCCAGCATTGATTCCATGAGTTTGTGAGGAAAGTCAGCTTGCTTTATTTAAAATAGAGGGGATAGTTCCACAGATGTAGTAATTTACATCTTTAATTTGAATTTTTGCCATTTGTGAAAGGTGATTGTACATAGTGTAATTTTTAAGGAAGGAATTTTAAATCAGAAGGAAATTTAGCAATAAGCACTTATTTGTCCCATTACACACAAAAAAATGCACAGACAGGTGCACAGGTATATATGCATGCATATACATGTATATATGCCCATTGAATGTTTACCGTGTATACACCCACCATGCACACTCCTGCCACACACAACCCACATACCCCTGTACTCCCACACGCCTAAATATCTTTTCACTGTTTCCCACATCCACCATGCATTCAACACATACTTCCACCCTGCCACCACACTCTCCACAGCATCCCTCAGTCCTCTTGCCCCCAAACCATAAGAAGCCCCCGTAATGCCCCATATCCCTCTAAATCTATCACATCTCTCCACCATATCCTGATGATCCCCCACTTCATCAATACATTCCCACAGCCCCCCCATTCCCTCACTTCCACACCCCTCCTCCCACATCTCCATACACCTCCACAGAGATTGCCATCCACAGTTAATGTTTCCGCCTTGCTAACTCACAAAATTGAGCTCTTCTTTTGGTCTCCTTTAATTGTTCTTCGGGTTTTGAACATTTCTGAGCCTCCACTTTGGATGATTCTGGCATTTCTAAGATATGAATTCCAATTGCTTGGCTTGGTGAATATCTTTAGCCTGATTATTATCTCCATGCCAATGTCTACAGCAATATTCTTCTGTTAAGAGCAGATAGGCACTTAGTGTTGTCTTTTAGCCAGAGTGGACTTTTTTCTGCATGGGTGTCATATTGTGGATATTGATCTGTGTGTGTTCATTTCTATATAGCCTTGTGTTAGTGGTGCTCCTGGGTGGTTCAACAAGCAGTCTGCCTAGAAACAAGGAGATACTTACTTTTCAGTTTGTTACAGTTGCTGCTTGCCTCTAATAATCATGGTGTGGTTTTGTGTCCTTACAGTGCATCTGTTTATTTGACTAGATGGTCATACTGCAAGAACCTCTTTTTCCTTTTGGAAGATTGATTTATTTTCATTGCATCAGGATGATTAATTTTCTGGGTTTTGTGTCTTTTTAAAGCTTTGAGATAAACTAGGTTATTTCAAGATAAAATATTATCCTCTCTTCTGATTAACAAAGATTAGGTTGAAATTTATAACTTTTGGGATTATATATGGGAGCATTATATTTATTAAATTCCTACTGAAAAAGGTGGAAAAAATATTCTACAATTTCATTAGAAAATATTGTAGAAAGAGGCTAAGTGATCGAAAAGCAATATCAAAACAATGGATCTACAGAGTGTATGTTCAACTTGCAGTCTGTGTCCCTTTTGCCACCTTTTGTTGCCCAGGTACTGGAGTTGGGAGTAAAGAATCTTTGTGTCTTGGCTATGCTCAGGAGGCCCTCATGGGGCAGTCTTCCCTGCACAGGTCTGTCCTGGAACTCTTCACACTTTTTATTGGGCTTCTCTAAGGTTGTGTAGTTTGTGCTGGTCACTCTAGGCACCTGCAACAGTTCTGGGCCACATCCTCAGTGCAGTTACTGGGAATAGTTTTTCAGTCCCTTTCCCATACAAATGTGAGTTAGAGATTAGAAGCTGGCTTCTCTGGAGGTTTTTACTGCTTGGGAAAACAGAAAGAAACATCTCTCGCTTGTGGCATTTTTCATGTGTTCTGGCTCTACTTTATTCTTTGTAACAACCCCCACCGTTACCACCCCAGGGATTGCTGTGTAAACTGGCTTATTTTGGGAAGCACTTAACATGATCCACATTTGTGGGATGTAGGGTCCTGTCTTTATGAATGTCCATTCGTTAGAAATAAAGACACTCATCTTGGTTTACAGTGGGTTTTATCTTGCTGATGTTTGTCATTCTTCTCTTGTAAACAATAGACAAAGTTACAAATTTCAAAGTTATAAATGAGGCAGACTTTTCACTGTAAAAATTTTTCTAGCGATGTTGGAAAACTTTTCAGCCTCTAGGCTGAAAACTTTACAACCAGAATATCAGGTCTGATGTTGGAAACAGATAAGTGATATGGAAGCAATGACAAAAGCCTCATGAGCATTTTAGAAAGGCATGGAATGGTTTGTGAAGAAAATAATCTCTCAGTGGGTTTAGGTCTTCATAAGGTCTAGGAGGCCAGTAAGCATTTTTCGAAGGACATGTCTTCATAACTAATCTAGATTACTGCAAAATGGGCTTGGTCAGTTTTCATATCCTCTCCTACAGAATAGTTTAAACATAAAATTAATTGATATTAATTTTTGTTTTAAATATTTTCTTTTGCTTTGTTTCCACTATAAGAAGTTTTAAAAAAAGTTGTTTGAAATAGGAAATATTAGGAGAGTATCCTGGAAACTTTTTGGTTATATTCCATTAGTAAATACCTTTTAAATATCAGTCCATGGTATATACATATTTTAAATTTAGAGCATATATACATTTTTTGTTATATTTTTGTGTTAAGTATATTATAAATCAGAAAATTTTACAAGGTTGAGATGAAGATGAAACAACATTTTAATGTAAATTGCATTACTTTGTTAAAATACTTGTATTTTTATAGCAATAGAATTGATTCATAATTTTTATAAAATTTTTAGTGAGACTTATGATTGTGTCATAATTTTTGAAAATCTTTGTTTAATACTTAGTAATGCAGTGATTCAGAGGTCTCTAAGTTCACTTTATTTTTATACTTAGTTTTAATATCTGTCATGGTTGAAAAAGATTCCTCACAAGGATAAATCAGTCCACATTGAAGTAATAAATTGTCAGCTGTGTTTGCTACCAATTTTTGCAGAGGTTTTCTTTGCAGAGATACAGCAGGCAATTCTTCATCTTACTTGATGTCAATTGGTCCTTGCAAACTAATTCGAAAGCTGGCCATTTTAATATTTTCAAGGAATAGGTTAAACACCCACTGAATCTCTTTGTGTTAAATATATTAAAGCCCCGTCCTGGCTAACCCGGTGAAACCCCGTCTCTCCTAAAAAAATACAAAAAACTAGCCGGGCGAGGTGGCGGGCGCCTGTAGTCCCAGCTACTCGGGAGGCTGAGGCAGGAGAATGGCGTGAACCCGGGAGGCGGAGCTTGCAGTGAGCCGAGATCCGGCCACTGCACTCCAGCCTGGGCGACAGAGCGAGACTCTGTCTCAAAAAAAAAAAAAAAAAAAAAAATATATATATATATATATATAAAAATATATATATATATATAAGTATATATATATATATATATATATATATATATATATATATATATTAAAGCCGACTAGGACATTTTATTTCCAAGTTTAAACTGTAGAGGTATGTGACTATTTATAGGGTTTGGCAACAAAAACCACTTAATGCTGAAAATATTTTCAAATATCCATTTTCAAAATGCTCACTTGTAAAGACTTTCTCATGGATTGTTAAAATGGCTTTGAAGGATTTTTTTTTTTTAAATACCTGTTTCATAGACATTATTGACAGCCAACCACTTGCCATCCCAGAACAGATCAGCAAATTTGGAACATTTGTCTCAAAAAGCAATGTATAACCCATCTTCAAGCTCGGAAGTGAGCAGTTCATTTTGAGATAATCAGAGAATCTTTATGGGGGAAGATTTTTTGGGTCACACACCATCTCATGAAGAATCGTAACTGTTTTACACTTTAAAACAATACACTCTGAAAATTCATCTAAATGGCCAAATATAAAGGCAATAAATGGAACACTGAAGCAAATGAAGGAACCCAGTGACCAGTGTCAGTGTTTTTCTGTCTTGAAACTCCCAGTTTTCCTTCAGGATGTCTCAGGTGCCTTCTCAGATTTGTGATCATGTGAAGGGTAGATTGAGTGAGGGCATTAATATTAATTCAAGTCCTAAATAAGACAAGGCTTAACAGCTTATGTTTCTTTTATTAAAAAGTTAAATGTGAACAGATTCCAGTATTTTTCTTATGCATGCCAATTAAAGTCGTGTTGACTCTGCTTCGGAGACCACTTTCTGAAGATAGCAGATTCGCTAGAGTGGTTGTGTTATCACCCCAGTCATTGGTCTTATATTACTCTAAGACAGTTTCCCCTATCTCCTCTTTTCTATGGAATGTATTGGGTGAAAATCTATTTGTAACTCTTTACTACTCTATCAAATGTAAGTTTAATGAATCTCTAAAGATAAATTTTAAAGAAGCCTAAAAAGGTAAGAAAGCACATCATTTGGTATACGAGAAGACGAATAGAATACAAAGATTCAAAGACAGCAGAAAAACCCTCTTACATACAAAATGTAACTTACTCATTTGGCTACAGCAGGTTTAGAGTACTTTTCTAGAGATCTTTCATTTGACTTTTCATTTAGTGAATCACTTAGAAATAGCTACGTGTCAGTTCCATCTTGTGGTTGCTATCTCACCATTGCTCTTCTTTTCTCCAGAAAGTTTCTGTTTAACAAATACTATTGTTCACCTATCTCTAGAGCCATACTGTCAAGTATGATAGCCACTAGCCACATGTTGCTTTTGAAGTTTAAACCAATTAAAATTAAACAAAATCAAAAAAGGAAGTTTCTGGCCTCACTAACCTGATTTCAAGCATTTAAGAGCCCGTAACTAGTGGCTACCATGCTGAAAAATGCAGTGGACAGCTCTGCTCTAGGATATAGTCTAGCTTATAGCGTAGTCAAGCCGCACAGGTTTTTTAAAACTTTCAAATCCCTGGCTTTCCTTGTACACTTGAGTCAGTAACATTGCCTTAAAATTCACTCAGGGACATTTAAGGACAAAGTTAAAATGAATTTTGGCTTATGCAATCTTCTTATGATCTGTGTTAGTGCAATTGAAACTAAGTAATGAGAATGTTGCAAGCTATTTTTAATGCCATTATTTCACACTGGAAACTGTAACAGTCTTACAGTAAGTGAGGAGTAAACACTGGTAATCATTGTGGATATTTACATTTTAATTGTATTTGTAGCACAACTTCTCTTTTCCCCTATTACTAGTGTGAAATGTGGTTATTTAATATAAAGTCACACTCTTCTGTTGGAATGTAGGACAATGATCAGGTGTTCATTTGTGCCTAGAACAGTACCTGACACTGTAGAATTAATGGAGATAAACTGCTGTTGTTAGATGGCCTCCCTCTAATACATGGCCATCATTTTTGACCAATTGCCCAAAACAAATTTAAACAAAATATATATATATTTTTTGTAGCGGTTGCCTTTCAGGTATTTGAAGACTGCTGTTAGCTACCTTCTAAGTCTTCTTTCTTCTAGGCTAATCTTCTGTTTCAGTCACATATCACTGGTTTACCAGGCTTAGCCAAAGGAGGCCATATCACCACTGTATGGATCCTCATTTGTTTTTGGAGTTCTAAAGCCTATCTCGTTTGATTTTGTTACAGTCTTTCTTTTTAAAATTAATAGAAACCGATGGTATTTTTCTGAGTTTTCCACTATGCTCTCGAGAGTTATTTGGAATAGAGATTCTCAGATCGTTTCAAAGCTAGGGTTAGAAATCGCTGTGCTAAAACCACTGAGCCGGGAGCCTAATAAGTCAGTTAAGGGCAAACTGCTTGTTTTAGATGTTTCCAACAACTGAGCCAAGAGTTCACCAGTGGCTATCGCCATCTTGTGGTTGGGGGAAAGAGAGAGAGAAAATCTGTAGTAGGAAGTTAAATGACATTCAACTATTTCTTTGTTGTCTAGACGTCTCTTTTACTATTAAAATGCAATACATCTTTCCCTGTGTACAGTTGCAAGCTATTTTTGTGTTGTATTCTGGTTAAATACTAAACCACCGTTTCCATCACTGTCTCATGCACCCAGTTCTGACTTTAGTCTCTTTACATACAATTAGGTGTACTAGGCTTCTCTCTTTGAGGACACTTTAAAAGTTTAAGTTTATTCTTAGTAATTCTTCTTCTTCTTATTATGGTTAATAACATATAAGCTATCTTTTCTATGGGATACCTTTTATAACATTATTTAAAATTCATTATTTTAGGTCCTAGTGGTGAATAAGACAGAGGAAATTTATAATTTAAAAGAAATTATTGCATTCTAGAGGGAACCAGAGAACTTAGAAATATACCAATTGACTTTAACTTTTTTATGTACTAAATTTTCTAGGTGATATATACTAAAATATATTAATTTCTGAGACATAAGACTTGTCATGAAAGAGAAGTCTTCACATGTATTTTAGAAGTGCAGGAATTTATTGAATTGGCAAGCAGTAAAAAAGAATTATACTCAATGTTGGTGAGGATATTCTCATGTGGTATTGGTAGGAATGCAAATTGTTATAAATTTTTTGACAATATGGTAAAAATGTATCATTAAAAATGCATACTTTTGTGTTTTACCTGTTTTTTCTCTACTTCTACATTAAATAATTTATCTAAGCCTGGGGAACATAGCGAGACCCTGTCTCTATGAAAAAATGGTAAAAATTAGCAAGGTTTAGTGGCACATGCCTGTAGTTCCAGTTACTCAGGAGGCTAAGGTGGGAAGATCTTTTGAGCCCAGAAATTTGAGGCTGCGGTGAGCTATGATTGTGCCCTTGCACTTCAGCCTGGACAACAGAGTGAGACCTCATTTCTAAAAAATAATAATTTATCTAAGAAAACATTAGAACATTCTAAAATATATAAATATAATTCTAAAATATAATTAATAAATATATATGTACTCAACTACTTATCACAGTATTACATATTGTAGCAAAAATTTAGAAACAAATGCATAATAAAGAATTGGGTAAGTAAATTACAGTGCACCCAAATAATATCATACCATTGTGTTACTTAAAATGAGTACTATTCATTCATTGATGTAGAATGATGTTCGTTACATATATTAAAGAAAATAAACAGGTTCTCCAGTATGGCTTAAGGATTACTAAGCATTTGGAGGTATAGAGACAAGTGGTGTTTGTAAGAAAGGCTTTCTGGCATGTATTGAGTTGAGTAGATAAGTAGAGGCTTGGTAAGAAGCAGCCAATGTTTCTGCCCCCCCTACCCCAAATGTGAACCCCCTTTAGTTTTTGTTTGTTTTGCTTTGTTTTATTTATTTATTTATTTATTTATTTATTTATTTATTTATTTATTATACTTTAAGTTCTAGGGTACATGTGCATAACATGCAGGTTTGTTACATATGTATACTTGTGCCATGTTGGTGTACTGCACCCATCAACTCATCAGCACCCATCAACTCGTCATTTACATCAGGTATAACTCCCAATGCAATCCCCCCCTCCCCGTAATAGGCCCCGGTGTGTGATGTTCCCATTCCCGAGTCCAAGTGATCTCATTGTTCAGATCCCACCTATGAGTGAGAACATGTGGTGCTTGGTTTTCTGTTCTTTCGATAGTTTGCTGAGAATGATGGTTTCCAGCTGCATGCATGTCCCTACAAAGGACACAAACTCATCCTTTTTTATGGCTGCATAGTATTCCATGGTGTATATGTGCCACATTTTCTTAATCCAGTCTGTCACTGATGGACATTTGGGTTGATTCCAAGTCTTTGCTATTGTGAATAGTGCTGCAATGGACATACGTGTACATGTGTCTTTATAGCAGCATGATTTATAATCCTCTGGGTATATACCCAGTAATGGGATGGCTGGGTCATAAGGTACTTCTAGTTCTAGATCCTTGAGGAATCACCATACTGCTTTCCATAATGGTTGAACTAGTTTACAATCCCACCAACAGTGTAAAAGTGTTCCTATTTCTCCACATCCTCTCCAGCACCTGTTGTTTCCTGACTTTTTAATGATCGCCATTCTAACTGGTGTGAGATGGTATCTCATTGTGGTTTTGATTTGCATTTCTCTGATGGCCAGTGATGATGAGCATTTTTTCATGTGTCTGTTGGCTGTATGAATGTCTTCTTTTGAGAAATGTCTGTTCATATCCTTTGCCCACTTTTTGATGGGGTTGTTTGTTTTTTTCTTGTAAATTTGTTTGAGTTCTTTGTAGGTTCTGGATATTAGCCCTTTGTCAGATGAGTAGATTGCAAAAATTTTCTCCCATTCTGTAAGTTGCCTGTTCACTCTGATGGTAGTTTCTTTTGCTGTGCAGAAGCTCTTTAGTTTAATTAGATCCCATTTGTCAATTTTGGCTTTTGTTGCCATTGCTTTTGGTGTTTTAGACATGAAGTCCTTGCCCATGCCTATGTCCTGAATGGTATTACCTAGGTTTTCTTCTAGGGTTTTTATGGTATTAGGTCTAACATTTAAGTCTCTAATCCATCTTGAATTAATTTTCGTATAAGGAGTAAGGAAAGGATCCAGTTTCAGCTTTCTACTTATGGCTAGCCAATTTTCCCAGCACCATTTATTAAATAGGGAATCCTTTCCCCATTTCTTGTTTTTCTCAGTTTTATCAAAGATCAGATGGCTGTAGATGTGTGGTATTATTTCTGAGGACTCTGTTCTGTTCCATTGGTCTATATCTCTGTTTTGGTACCAGTACCATGCTGTTTTGGTTACTGTAGCCTTGTAGTATAGTTTGAAGTCAGGTAGCGTGATGCCTCCAGCTTTGTTCTTTTGACTTAGGACTGTCTTGGAGATGCAGGCTCTTTTTTGGTTCCATATGAACTTTAAAGCAGTTTTTTTCCAATTCTGTGAAGAAACTCATGGGTAACTTGACGGGGATGGCATTGAATCTATAAATTACCCTGGGCAGTATGGCCATTTTCACGATATTGATTCTTCCTATCCATGAGCATGGTATGTTCTTCCATTTGTTTGTGTCCTCTTTTATTTCACTGAGCAGTGGTTTGTAGTTCTCCTTGAAGAGGTCCTTTACATCCCTTGTAAGTTGGATTCCTAGGTATTTTATTCTCTTTGAAGCAATTGTGAATGGAAGTTCATTCATGATTTGGCTCTCTGTTTGTCTGTTACTGGTGTATAAGAATGCTTGTGATTTTTGCACATTGATTTTGTATCCTGAGACTTTGCTGAAGTTTCTTATCAGCTTAAGGAGATTTTGGGCTGAGACAATGGGATTTTCTAAATATACAATCATGTCATCTGCAAGCAGGGACAATTTGACTTCTTCTTTTCCTAACTGAATACCCTTTATTTCTTTCTCTTGCCTGATTGCCCTAGCCAGAACTTCCAACACTATGTTGAATAGGAGTGGTGAGAGAAGGCATCCCTGTCTTGTGCCAGTTTTCAAAGGGAATGCTTCCAGTTTTTGCCCATTCAGTATGATATTGGCTGTGGGTTTGTCATAAATAGCTCTTATTATTTTGAGATACGTTCCATCAATATCGAATTGATTGAGAGTTTTTAGCATGAAGGGCTGTTGAATTTTTTCAAAGGCCTTTTCTGCATCTATTGAGATAATCATGTGGTTTTTGTCTTTGGTTCTGTTTATATGGTGGATTACATTTATTGATTTGTGTATGTTGAACCAGCCTTGCATCCCAGGGATGAAGCCCACTTGATCATGGTGGATAAGCTTTTTGATGTGCTGCTGGATCCGGTTTGCCAGTATTTTATTGAGGATTTTTGCATCGATGTTCTTCAGGGATATTGGTCTAAAATTCTCCTTTTTTGTTGTGTCTCTGCCAGGCTTTGGTATCAGGATGATGTTGGCCTCATAAAAAGAGTTAGGGAGGATTCCCTCTTTTTCTATTGATTGGAATAGTTTCAGAAGGAATGGTACCAACTCCTCCTTGTACCTCTGGTAGAATTCAGCTGTGAATCCATCTGGTCCTGGACTTTTTTTGGTTGGTAGGCTATTAATTATTGCCTCAATTTCAGAGCCTGCTATTGGTCTATTCAAGGATTCAACTTCTTCCTGGTTTAGTCTTGGGAGAGTGTAAGTGTCCAGGAAATTATCCATTTCTTCTAGATTTTCTAGTTTATTTGCATAGAGGTGTTTATACTATTCTCTGATTGTAGTTTGTATTTCTGTGGGGTTGATGGTGATATTCCCTTTATCATTTTTTATTGTGTCTATTTGATTCTTCTCTCTTTTCTTCTTTATTAGTCTTGCTAGTGGTCTATCAATTTTGTTGATCTTTTCAAAAAACCAACTCCTGGATTCATTGATTTTTTGGAGGGTTTTTTTGTGTCTCTATCTCCTTCAGTTCTGCTCTGATCTTAGTTATTTCTTGCCTTCTGCTAGCTTTTGAATGTGTTTGCTCTTGCTTCTCTAGTTCTTTTAATTGTGATGTTAGAGTGTCAATTTTAGATCTTTCCTGCTTTCTCTTGTGGGCATTTAGTGCTCTAAATTTCCGTCTACACACTGCTTTAAATGTGTCCCAGAGATTCTGGTATGTTGTATCTTTGTTCTCATTGGTTTCAAAGAACATCTTTATTTCTGCCTTCATTTCGTTGTGTACCCAGTTGTCATTCAGGAGCAGGTTATTCAGTTTCCATGTAGTTGAGCGGTTTTGATTGAGTTTCTTAGTCCTGAGTTCTAGTTTGATTGCACTGTGGTCTGAGAGACTGTTTGTTATAATTTCTGTTCTTCTACGTTTGCTGAGGAGTGCTTTACTTCCAATTATGTGGTCAATTTTGGAATAAGTGTGATGTGGTGCTGAGAAGAATGTATATTCTGTTGATTTGGGGTGGAGAGTTCTGTAGATGTCTATTAGGTCTGCTCGCTGCAGAGATGAGTTCAATTCCTGGATATCCTTGTTAACTTTCTGTCTCGTTGATCTGTCTAATGTTGATAGTGGGGTGTTGAAGTCTCCCATTATTATTGTATGGGAGTCTAAGTCTCTTTGTAAGTCTCTAAGGACTTGCTTTATGAATCTGGGTGCTCCTGTATTGGGTGCATATATATTCAGGATAGTTAGCTCTTCGTGTTGAATTGATCCCTTTACCATTATGTAATGGCCTTCTTTGTCTCTTTTGATCTTTGATGGTTTAAAGTCTGTTTTATCAGAGACTAGTATTGCAACCCCTGCTTTCTTTTTGTTCTCCATTTGCTTGGTAGATCTTCCTCCATCCCTTCGTTTTGAGTCTATGTATGTCTCTGCATGTGAGATGGGTCTCCTGAATACAGCAGACTGATGGGTCTTGACTCTTTATCCAATTTGCCAGTCTGTGTCTTTTAATTGGAGCATTAGTCCATTTACATTTAAGGTTAATATTGTTATGTGTGAACTTGATCCTGCCATTATGATATTAACTGGTTATTTTGCTGATTAGTTGATGCAGTTTCTTCCTGGCCTCGATGGTCTTTACATTTTGGCATGTTTTTGCAATGGCTGGTACTGGTTGTTCCTTTCCATATTTAGTGCTTTCTTCAGGGTCTCTTGTAAGGCAGGCCTGGTGGTGACAAAATCTCTAAGCATTTGCTTATCTGTAAAGGATTTTATTTCTCCTTCACTTACGAAACTTAGTTTGGCTGGATATGAAATTCTGGGTTGAAAATTCTTTTCTTTAAGATGTTGAATATTGGCCCCCACTCTCTTCTGGCTTGTAGAGTTTCTGCCGAGAGATCTGCTGTTAGTCTGATGGGCTTCCCTTTGTGGGTAACCCGACCTTTCTCTCTGGCTGCCCTTAAGATTTTTTCCTTCATTTCAACTTTAGTGAATCTGGCAATTATGTGTCTTGGAGTTGCTCTTTTCGAGGAGTATCTTTGTGGTGTTCTCTGTATTTCCTGGATTTGAATGTTGGCCTGCCCTACTAGGTTGGGGAAGTTCTCCTGGATGATATCCTGAAGAGTGTTTTCCAACTTGGTTCCATTTTCCCCCTCACTTTCAGGCACCCCAATCAGACGTAGATTTGCTCTTTTTACATAATCCCATACTTCTTGCAGGCTTTGTTCATTTCTTTTTCTTCTTTTTTCTTTAGATTTCTCTTCTCACTTCATTTCATTCATTTGATCCTCAATCGCTGATACTCTTTCTTCCAGTTGATCGAGTCGGTTACTGAAGCTTGTGCATTTGTCACGTATTTCTCGTGTCATGGTTTTCATCTCTGTCTGTTCGTTTATGGCCTTCTCTGCATTAATTATTCTGGTTATCAATTCTTCCACTCTTTTTTCAAGATTTTTAGTTTCTTTGCACTGGGTATGTAATTCCTCCTTTAGCTCTGAGAATTTTGATGGACTGAAGCCTTCTTCTCTCATCTTGTCAAAGTCATTCTCCGTCAAGCTTTGATCCATTGCTGGCGATGAGCTGCATTCCTTTGGAGGGGGAGATGTGCTCTTATTTTTTGAATTTCCAGCTTTTCTGCCCTGCTTTTTCCCCATCTTTGTGGTTTTATCTGCCTCTGATCTTTGATGATGGTGACGTACTGATGGGGTTTTGGTGTGGGTGTCCTTCCTGTTTGTTAGTTTTCCTTCTAACAGTTAGGACCCTAAGCTGTAGGTTGGTTGGAGATTGCTTGAGGTCTACTCCAGACCCTGTTTGCCTGGGTGTCAGCAGCAGAGGCTGCAGAAGATAGAATACTGCTGAACAGCGAGTGTACCTGTCTGATTCTTGCTTTGGAAGCTTCCTCTCAGGGGTGTACTCCACCGTGTGAGGTGTGGGGTGTCGGTCTGCCCCTAGTGGAGGATGTCTCCCAGTTAGGCTACTCAGGGGTTAGGGACCCACCTGAGCGGGCAGTCTGTCCATTCGCAGATCTCATCCTCTGTGTTGGGAGATCCACCGCTCTCTTCAAAGCTGTCAGACAGAGTCGCTTGCATCTGCAGAGGTTTCTGCTGCTTTTGTTGTTGTTGTTGTTTAGCTGTGCCCTGTCCCCAGAGGTACAGTCTACAGAGACTGGCAGGCCTCCTTGAGCTGCTGTGAGCTCCACCCAGTTCGATCTTCCCAGGGCTTTGTTTACCTACTTAAGCCTCAGCAATGGCGGGTGCCCCTCCCCCAGCCTCGCTGCTGCCTTGCGGTTAGATTACAGACTGCTGTGCTCGCAATGGAAGGCTCCGTGGGCGTGGGACCCTCCTGGCCATGTGTGGGATATAATCTCCTGGTGTGCCCGTTTGCTTAAAGCGCAGTATTGGGGTGGGAGTTACCCGATTTTCCAGGTGTTATGTGTCTCAGTTCCCCTGGCTAGGAAAAAGGATTCCCTTCCCCCTTGTGCTTCCCAGGTAAGGCGATGCCTTGCCCTGCTTCAGCTCTCACTGGTCGGGCTGCAACAGCTGACCAGCACCGATTGTCCGGCACTCCCCAGTGAGATGAACCCAGTACCTCAGTTGATAATGCAGAAATCACCTGTCTTCTGTGTCACTCGTGCTGGGAACTGGAGACTGGAGCTGTTCCTATTCGGCCATCTTGCTCCACCCCCCCGTTTTTTGTTTTTAGACAGAGTCTCACTCTGTGGCCCAGGCTGGAGTTCAGTGGTGTGATCTCGGCTCACTGCAAGCTCCGCCTCCCGGGTTCATGCCATTCTCCTGCCTCAGCCTCCTGAGTAGCTGGGACTACCGGCGCCCACCACCATGCCCGGCTAATTTTTTGTATTTTTTTTAATAGAGACAGGGTTTCACCGTGTTAGTCAGGATGGTCTCGATCTCCTGACTTCATGATCTGCCCGCCTCGGCCTCCCAAAGTACTGGGATTACAGAGCTCCTTTAGTTTTGAGAAGTGAAACTTATCACTTTGGAAATGTGTACAAGGTGATTTGTATAAGCTAGCTGGTGGGGAGTAGATTGAAGGCAAGAAGGCATATGCAACCTCAAAAGAAAAATCTGTCTATCTTGTAAATGGTGGTGTCTCTATCTAGAACTTGTATGGAGTTGTGAAGAAGATGATGGAGAAACACAGCTTGAAGAACCTTGAGCATATCTGTGAGGAGGTGGTAGATTCATCGCTATATTTAGAGACTTCCTTTTCCTTTGTGGATCATAGTGAGGACTGCTGATGCAAATAACCCCAAAATTGAAGGTTACAGTAGGAGGTGGATGAATTCACAGTAAAGACTCTGGATAAATTTTACTTTTTCTATTGTTTCAATTCAATAGATTTTTATCAAAATCTAAAAATAAAGCTTCTTCTTAATTTTAACACTAATAATGGCTGCAACGACTTTGTGGTGCTTGGTTTGGGTCAATAATTGGTCTTTGTGTTTTATACGCATTGCTTTAATCTTTAAAGCCTCTTTTTTACTGATGAGAAAGCGAGGCCAAGACAGGTTAAATAACTTATTTATAATCATACAAATAGTAGTTGGTAAGACTGAGATTGGAATCCAGATTTATCTGATTCTAGACCTATTTTTGTTTTACTACAATCGTATACTTCTGGTTATTTTCTAGGAAACATGTAACCAGATGAATTTATTTAGGATTAGACATGAGGATATATGGGGTATTTTAGATTACAAACTACATTTAACCTTCAAAATTGGGTAGGAGAGATGATGGGATATTATCCTATACCAGGCATCACTTTAGACATGGTGCTTTAGCATTTCATAAAGTAATTGCTGTGAAGATCCAGCATCATTCTTAGTAGGAGAGGAATTAAAGTCCCATAGGCCCTGGATTTGTGTTTGTCTAAGGCTGTATATTAGGAAGTGATTGAATGGACTATTAACTTTCAGTGAAGGTTATGGTCCTTTGTTACAGGGTTTTATGTAGGACTTTGTGCTTGCCAGAATATTCATCTATTCTTTGAATAATGATATAGGAGACACATAGTTAAGAATAACAAATTCATTCAAAGTTAAAATCAGAGACTAAAAAGATATTGCTGGGTTAGAGAAATGGACAATTCCATCACAATGAAAGTTAATCAGAACAAAGATAAGATCTTGAATGTGAATCAAAATCCCTATCTTTCTGAGCACAGGAAGAATGATGTGGTTTGGTTTGATCACATGTGAATGATATTTAGGGGGATAACTGAAAGTTGAAAATAAGTCAACCCTATGGTGTGGCTGCAAAACCATAGCAAAAGCCAACATAGTCTGAGGTTGTTCTCGAGATCTGGAGAGGCTTGTATCTCAGCTGTATTCAGACCTTCGCAGAAAATACCTAAAATAGTATGATGGGTTTCAGTTCTTGTACATTAAAATGTGTGTAGATAAAGCAGAAGCACTGCAGAAGAGAAAATTTGTATTATGAAGGACTTTGAAACCTTACTTTTTGAAGAATCAAAGACATTGAGAATGTTTTTCCAGGAAATAGAAAACTCGTGGGTGATCTGATAACTGTCTTGTTCAAATATCAAAATAGCTATAATATGGCTATTTATACTTTTTCTCAAGGAATATAGGGGCTAGTCTGTGACTTACTGGTGAAACAACAGGAACTGCAGAAGGCTCTGTTTACCTCAGTGTAAGTGGAACTTTTTAATAATCAGAATTGTTAAAAAATGAAATATACACGTTTTAAAATAGTAGATTGTAAATTTGAATGTCACAGTTATTCAATCACACCTTGCAGGGATGACCACTTGGAGAGGATGCTGTAGCCCTTGGTATTTTCAACAGTGAAAGGTAGCACGTGACAATTTTGTGGGGCTCATTAAAACTGCATGTGATATTGGCTATATGTTTGGACTAGATACCTCTAAATTTTTCTGTAGCATTAAGATTTTATACCTAGTATACTCTAAATGGAACCACTAAAACATATTTCCATCCAAAAGAATACTCTCATTGTCCTTGTACCGGTAATACTTTAAATTCTCACTGTAATGTGCTTGTACTCGCCAAACGTGAGATTTTCTGATTTTTCTCTGTGATCATGATGAAGCAAACCACTATTCACCATTGCCACATTCATTCAAGCTATAGCTTATAGGAGTTAATGTCCAGTTACCCCTTAAGCACGGTTGGGATGTTAATGCAAGACTGATAAGTCTTGATGAAAGTGAGATGAAAAAGCCAAAAAATGTTTAGCTGACCTTCTATTGCAAATCTGGGATAATCTGAGCCAGAAAGGAGGCAAGTATTATAGGAAGCACCCCTGATTTTTAAAAATCATCTAACTTGCCTCTTCTGCTTATCAAGGAATCAGATAACTTAGAGAAGGAGATACATCAATTTTCCAGCTAGAATAGGGTCATGGTGTTTGGAGTCTGCTCCTGAATGACACCCCTTTTATACATTCTATGTCACTGGATTGTATCACCAACCTTCTTGAATCTGTTGCTCTCATGTTAGGACCTTTGAAGTATTTGAATTAGAATGTACAAAGGAGAGAGCTACCTGACTATTCAAGGTGAATAGACTGCCTCTCTCTCTGTGCATGTTGTCTGGGCATCAATTAAAAGGCTGGTGTTAAGGGAAGGGACCTACTCCTAGTAGAGAATTAGAACACAAATCGGAATGCAGGAATAAAACAAAGGTGAACATGGAGGACGGCAGCTTACCATGTACAGGATGATGAGGATTCACTACATTTAGGATAATATATTATCATAAATTGTAATGTGACAATATATAAGTTATGAACTCTAACCATGGCTAAATACAAACGTGGAAAATGCTTTGAAGCTTCTCTGTGGCCTCGGGATCCAGGGTGAGGCTGAGTTCGAAGGTGGTGATCTACAGCATATGCAGGGCACGGCAAGAGTAGGCTGGGGCGAGAGAATTGACTTGCACACACCAAAGGATGTGAACTCGAAGTACCAGACTTTCTTGATCTTTTCAATTCAGTGAGAGAACATCTGATGAAATATGAAGTTAGTGAACAGATTTGGAATATGTAGCTAAATTTATAATGGAGCCAATCGGGGGGGGGGAACTACCTATTAAACCTTTGCTTTTGTCATATTCAGTAGCAGAAAAATTGCTACTTGTCCAATTCTAGATATGAGAGGCAATCAGAATATACAGTGACTGCCGGAGGGTGACTTTTTTGGGGTTAAATATAGCTTTGCATCATTAGCGTATGTGGGAAAAAATCCCATTATGACAGCAAATCAGATCTAATCTGGCACTCCCTCTGCTACAATTACATAAAATATGGTGGAAACTTGTCAAAGCTTTCAGTGAGAAATGAGGCTCCTGATGCTTGGCAGTCCCCTTTTTGAGCAAGTGAAGAATCATGTTGCTTAGCTACAGCCCTTGGCTGATTCAGAGAGCTTTAACTGACTGTATTATACAAGAGTTAAACTCTGTTCCTTGATATCTTCTTTTTCTAAGATGAAAGGCCTTATTTACCACCTTCTTATTTTGTTGTATCTTTACCGAGTTGTTTCTGTGTATTCTTCCAGGACAGGTTTCTATTTATCATTGTTTTTCCCTCCCCAAGGGCCTATAGATTGAGAGAGAACAAGTGGGTGTTGATGACACAAGCAGAGCATAAAGTATTGAGATCAGTTGAAAATGCTTTTGTCCTCAAAGTAGTAATGTACAAGTGTTTATTTCAAATTATTTTTGTCATTTGAAGCCATTGTTTTTTGCCCCCATCTTCTTTTAGCTTATTCATAGTTTGAGTTACTATTGTCTCTAAAATGCACAAGATTTTTGTATTTAAAATATAAGCTCACATGTAGGTGTATGGAAAGGGGTAGGGAACAGTGAATGTAATTGATGAAACAAATAAGAGTAAGGCTGGAAATGGAACAAAGGACCATTGAAAACAGAAGGATTCAGGAGAAAAAACAAAAACAAAAATAAATTGCAAGTGGAGAATATTTAGAGCAGTTATTGTGCATGAAGTAGAAAAGTGTGTAAAGGGGGAGTCGTTAGATTATCAGAGCCCATTTAGTGGGATAAACACGCTCAGAGGGACTTGTAAGTCTGGGGGAGGATTTTGGTCCATGCTCTGTCTCCAGAAAAGAATATCTTTATTCTAAATATGTGCGTATCCACTTTATTTTTATAGCTCTTCAGGAAAGAGAGCTATCCCTCAGCAGTGCTTTCTATTATCTTACCATAATTATTGTAATGAAGCGAAGCCATGACCTAATCTTGATTGTGTAATTATTTCCGTAGATTTTATTATTGACTTGTCAGTACAATCTTTGTTTTATGCATGCAAAAGCAGTTTCTTTTTTTTCCCTGCTGGTGGTTACAATTTCATGATCACCTGGAGGAGATTCTATTGAGTTGATTCTATATTTACACTTGGAAATAGGATAATGGATAATTGTCTTTGTAGGCTTAGCCCCATTGCAATTCTAGATCTGTTGAATATCAGAATTTATAGGTGTACAAACTGAGCAACCCTGCTTAGGATCCATGTTTTTACGCTTGTCTGCAAATCATCTTCGTCTGCCACTTTTTAAAATATGTATGTGTAATGCAGTCATTTTCAAAGTGTGGTCCTGGGACCCCTGGGGCGTCTGTGAAGTTAAAAGTATCTTCATAGTAATTCAGAGCCATTATTTGCCTTTGGAACTCTCCATTCTCTTATGAGTATCCAGAGGTTATACAAGATGTGATATAGAAACAGATTAAATGCAGAGAGAGAGAGAGAGGAGAATCCAGTTGCCTTGTAATAAATCTGACATTAAAGAGATTTGCAGAAATATAAAACAATGACACTCTTCTTGCTAAATATTTTTCATTTTAGAAAATACAATTTTTTCATAAATATGTTACTTATGTTAATATATTTGTTTTATTGTTTTTAAATGAATACATATTTTGGAATTTTATCAATTATAATATATAAGATGGTAAATATCAATGGACATAACCCCTATAAATCATAGCTCTTTGGGATATACAGTAATTTTCAAGAGTGTAAAGGGGTCCCGAGACTGAAATGTTTGAGAGGTGCACTCATCAGCTACTGCATAATTTCTGACCTTAATTCCACTTCCTGGTTTCTGCACTTTCTCTCTCTTCCTTGCTTTTGTGATTCGACTGGCAGACTTTTATAACTCACTTTTTCCCCTCTGCCTTCCCTCCTGATCATTTCAGCCTTAGACCCCACTGAATTCTTAGCCCAGTGTCATTAGAATTGGTGATGACACAAGCACAGTAATCACATTAATTAAAAGAGCAATCTATCAAAATTAACATTTCACATATAAATTTGATATGTATTTCTAACTATAGTGAATGCATTGTAGGTAAGAACATTCCTTTATTATTTCACTTATATAGCTTGAGTGAAAACCACACTTTTAGGATTTTTATTTTGACTTCATTTTCTTAAGCAATTTTGAATGAAACGCCAAAGGATGGAATATTCTGTATTTTACTCTTCAAATTTTTCATATTGGGATTTTAAATGTAAATTGAAAATCGTTTACATGCCAAGGTATTAGAAGTACATAGAATTCTGCAGCCCTAAGTATATGTAAAGACCAATTTGTCTGTCTGAGTAGTGCTGATTGTTAATAATTTTAGTATTTTGTTACCAGTTAGATGGCTTATACAAGTGATACCTCAAAAGTTTTTTTCTGACGATAGGACTGAAATTTTACACTGATCATTTGGTAAGCTGGCCATCTGCTAATTAATTTTAATTTTTAAGCAGCAGATTGTGAATTCAGTACGCGTCATTTTTTTGTGTATATCGTCAAGATATTCTTAGGACCAAATGAATACCATATATATGCAAAATAAAAAGTGAATTTGACTTTTTGTTCCTTTGTTGAAATAGTTCAGAGATTCCAGAGTCCTTTTTTATCCAAGTTTTTCACAGAGTTCTCTTTAAATAGGTAAAAGAATTTGTTGCCCCATGTGTAATGATATTTTGTTACCCTTGGCACAAGAAGGTATGTGTTGAAGCTGAGCTTGGGTTAGGGAGTAGCGATGAGCAGCAATGAAATCCTCCATCTTTTCTCTGCGATCAGAGTTGAATAGATCTTAAATTACACAAGTGCTTGGTAGTCTGGTCTCTTTGGTGGCAATATGTTAGGCGCTCCCTTTCATTCCACTTTAGCCACTTGGGATATAAACCTGACTTCACTATCTTATGAATCTATTTTCTTCTTTTATTCTTACTACAACTTAGTTCTATTCCTAATCACTACTTGCTTGTTTTTTTTTTCTTTTATAACTTTAATGTTATTTTTAAGTGTATATACTTAATGTATACAACATGATGTTTTGATATGCTTAGGAAAGTGATTATGAGAATCAAGTAAAGTAACATATCCATCTTCTCACATGGTTATTTGTCTTTTATTTATTTATTTATTTTTAAATGGCAAGAGCACCTGAAATCTGCTCTTAGCTTGCTTGTACTTTTGCAATACTATCTGTCTTCAGTTTTCTTCCTCTCCAGTTCATCATTCATCAGGCAGTATATTTTTCTAGAGACAGTATTGCATAGTAGTTAAAAGTGCTTGTTTTTGATTCAGACCGCCCATATTTCTTAACTGTTTTATGCCTCAAATTTCTGTAAAATGAGGACAGTTGTTTTTAGCCTATGTAAAGTGCTTTGCACAGTACATTCTTTATAAATGTTAGCTAACCTCCATAGCACTTTGTATGCTTGCAGTTATTATTTATGATTGATTGTTTGTATGGATCTTCGATGCTAGACTGTAAGTTCCATGAGGGCAGAAACCAAATTAGTGTCATTCACCACTGTCTCAAGTGCCATAACAATGTTTATAATAAAGGCATTTAAAAAGTATTTGTAGTTGCCTTTCAAAATCTAAATTTCGGCCAGGCGCGGTGGCTCATGCCTGTAATCGCAGCACTTTGGGAGGCCAAGGCGGGCGGATCACGAGGTCAGGAGATCGAGATTATCCTGGCTAACACGGTGAAACCCCGTATCTACTAAAAATACAAAAAGAAATTAGCCAGGCCTGGTGGCGGGCACCTTTAGTCACAGCTACTCTGGAGGCTGAGGCGGGAGAAAGGCGTGAGCCCAGGAGGCAGAGATTGCAGTGAGCGGAGATCGTGCCACTGCCCTCCAGATTGGGCGATAGAGTGAGATTCCGTCTCCAAAAAAAAAAAAAAAAAAAAAAAAAAAATCTAAATTTCTTCTCATTCTACAATACCCAAGCACTTGCCTTCCACGATTCTACCATGCTTTTTCATGTTTCCATGGATTTCTTTGCACATGTTCTTCCTTTGGAATAACATAGTATTTCCCACTTTGGCCACCTGATGGGTTCATGCTCATCCTTTGAGTCCTAGGGTTGCTCTCGGTGAGCCTTTGGCAGCCTATTCTCCACTTCAGGCAGAAGATTGTTTTCTCCTATGTGCCACTGTAGTACATTGTACATGTTTTTACTGTAACACCTGGAATGCTGTACTAAAGTTATTTGGTTGCTATTAATTACAATAACTACATTTATTGGATGTCTTTCCTTTCATTTTGTCAAATATGTATGCATGAGTACACATACAAATGTATATAAACATATATGAAGTTGTATTTAATCTCCAAAGTCGTCCTAGAATATGTATTATTCTAATTTTACAGCTGAGGAAACTGAGACTCAGAAATTTTAAGAAATTAATATAGATTACCTATGAATTAATAATTTGGAGTGATCAATTGCTAATGCAAGAGCACCGTGAGGCAAGGGCTGTGACCTACTTGTGCATCTCATTGGTAAGGCTGTTTTGGTGGTTCAAGTTCATGGTTGCTGGTTTCATCACTAACTTATCTTAACACCCTTAAGAAAGATTTAGATGAATTCTATAGTTTGCCAGGCAATCTCATCTTCCCTCAGGAATGGAAAATTCCAGATAGAACCTGGTTACTCATGAAACTCTTCATGGTATCTGAAAACCTTCTTGGATGTTTAGATTCTAAGTCTAACTTTAATTTGTTTTATGTTTTACTTCATTAACTCATTTCATTGCAAGCAGTCCTAATTAAAAAATGAATAGAGGTTGAATTAAAATGAATACTTTTAATTCTTATTAGGGAATGTCTATTATCATACATACTATAATCAACTATTATTTTTAGAATCAAATAAAAACTGCATATGCCATAATGACTCAGTTATGTGTTTTAGTTTCTTTTGTTTTTCATTTGTGATAGATGAATTTTATAAAAAGGGGGTACAGAATTTAGAGTAGGTGGCACTACAAATTGACTAGTGATTATTCTCAATTCACCATTGTCATGTATTTTTGTCATTTATCTAGATTTGAAAGAATGAACAGACACATGATACTTTTTAAAGCTGCATCTTTCTCTCTTTGACAAATAGTGAGTTTTACAAATGCTCTCAGCTAAATCCATATAAATCCTTCTCCACACCAAACCACTAAATTAAAAATTAGATTATGTTCTCGATATGAAGTTTTACAGTATATCTACATGTAAATGTAATTGAAAAACTTATCGTAATCAATTTTCAGCTTTGCATTTCTTCCTCTCCTCTCTATCCCCTCTTTTTCCACCTCCTTCTTTCCCTCCCTTTCTCACTCACTCCGTCCCTCCCTCCCTTTCCTTTCTTTGCCCTTCCTTCACTTACTTCACTCTCCTCTTTTTTCTTCTTTTCTCTCTTCTCTGCTCTCTTCCTTTTTTTAAAAAAAAAATTATTGTCTTTTCTTTTCTTTTAAAATAATCTCTACTTCCCAGAAGGAAAGGTGAAAGCTAGATGCTCTGATTTCCAAAAAGAAATGGCTCAATTTGGGCCAAGGCTGTGGGATTCCACTTCAGAGGCAGGCTTTCCCTTCCAGTTTCTTCACTCCATACACACTCCATATCCTCCCTCCACACTCACTCCCACCTCCCCAAGTAGATGAAACTGTGTTTTCTCACAAGGTAATCTTTCCAGTTCTGATTATAATGTGTGATTGACAGGCATCATTAGACCGCATAATACCTGGGAGTCCTGAAGTATCGGTTGCATATCTTTTACAGTACGCTTGTAATGTTAATATCTGTTAATAAATAAAATAACAATACTTTCATAATTTAATGTATCCTGAATCACAACATCTTTTACATACATCTGAAAAATGAGACATAAATGGTCAAGATATGTTTTTAATTTAAACTAGAATGATTGCTTGGTGTAGTTTCTTGAGCGTTTTTAACTGCTTATGATAACCCTGTGACTCCACAGAGATTGATGAGCTGCAGGTTATACACTACTTCCAGAGAGTTTGGGGATTTACTGTCTAGCTCATCTAGTTCTGCTTTTTAAAAGGCATGTAGGACTTAAACCATCAAACAAAATCAAGAATGGATTAGAAAATGGGATTTGTTTCCATGCAAGCTGTATCAAATGCCAATCCAGCGGATCTTCCCTAAGCTTTGTAATATACCTGCAGAACATGATCACATTTAGGGTTCTTGTTCAGGACCCTATGATTAGAATATGTTCTGTTGAACTGCTGCACATACTTAGCTTCACACTTTATACAGGTATAGCTGTGAAGATTAAGGACATGTGATTCTTCCTCAACTTGGTAACTGAAAAAGATCTCAAGGGTGGTATTGTATGATCTGTCAATCATACATTATAATTCAGAACTGGAAAGATTATCTTCTGAGAAAAGAGCTTCATCTACTTGGGGAGGTGGGAGTGAGTATGGAGGGAGGGTGTGGAGGGTACAGGGAGTGAAGAAACTGGAAGGGTAGGTCTGCCTCTGAAGTGGACTTACTTTTACTTTGTCTAACTCATGCTAATGAAAAGCTAATTTTGACTTGTCTTTAAATTGGATGAGCTGCTGGGGAAGCTTCTTTTGTGAAATTCAGGAGGTATGGAGTGGGAGAAATGGGTGAGAGGACCCCCAGCTGCAACCAACCTCAAGATTGACCAGCTATGATTAAAACAATAGGGACCAGGTGTGGTGGCTCATGCCTGTAATCCCAGCACTTTGGGAGCCCGAGGCAGGCAGATTTCCTGAGTTCGAGACCAGCCTGGCCAACATGGTGAAACCTGGTCTCTACTAAAAATACAAAAAATGAGCCAGGCATGGTGGCGGGCACCTGTAATCCCAGATACATGGGAGGTTGAGGCAGGAGAATCATTTAAACCTGGGAGGCAGAAGTTGCAGTGAACCAAGACCACACCACAGAACTTCAGCCTGGGTGATTGACCAAGACTCTGTCTCAAAAAAAAAAACAAAAAAAACAAAAAAAAATATATACACACACACGCGCACGCACACACACACACATATATATATACACACATATATATGTGTATCATATATATATATACGTGTGTATATATATATGTCACCAAGTTTTCCTGGTTGGTGCACACTACCCTGTATTTTCTCTACTAGATAAGATATGCCTGCCAGTAAAATTTAAAATTTGACTATTTCCTTCACTGTAGAAAGTTCTGTTGGATTGGCTGGTCTATTGGTATCTACTATTTGGTTTGTCTGGTTTTAGGTATTGAAGATATTGTAGTAAGCAAAACAAAGCCAATAACATACCAGGCACTGAAAATACTAATAATGAGTATTTAATAGATCTTAGTTTTAGTTATCATCATCGTCTACTGAATACCAACTCTAAGTAGTATACTGTACCAGGAACTGTGGAGATTTTACAAAGTAGTATAGTATGCAGTTCGTGTCCTCTAAGATTTACAATCTTTGTGGGAAGATAGAACATCTGTCTTAATATTATAAGACAAACAGCAAAACAAGTCAATTACTCTACTACATATTTCCAAAGACATTGATTAATCTAGTCATTTCAGGCGCGAACTCATGATAGGTCACCCTATATTGTAATGGGGACAAAATTATTCTGTTCAAATGAATTGGCACCATAAGTATCAAATAAGTGCTCTGAAAGTTCAGAAAGAGGTCACTTTTGGCCAGGCACAGTGGCTCATGCCTGTAATCACAGCACTTTGGGAGGCTGAGGCAGGAAGATCACCAGAGGTCAGGAGTTCGAGACCAGCCTGGCCAACATGGCAAAACCCTGTTTCTGCTAAAAATACAAAAATTAGCCAGGCATGGTGGCGCACGCCTGTAATCCCAGCTACTTGGGAGGCTGAGGCAGGAGAATCGCTTGAACCCAGGAGGCAGAGGTTGCAATGAGCCTAGATCACGCTACTGTACTTCAGCCTGGGAGATAGACTCCATCTCAAAGAGGTCACTTTGATGAAATGGTCAGGACAGGCATCAGGATGTATGCCTTTAAGAAAAGGAAGAATTTTGGTTAGAAATAATAAGGAAAGGTCAGCTTCCTGCTGATAGAATGAATGGATGGTGCTAAATGTAGGGAAATGGAATAAGCGAAGTTTGTATCATGTACTTTGTGTTGGATTCTTATGTAATAAGATATGAAAATTTTTATTTCAAATATGCATATCATAATTTACTATCAACAATTGATCAATCAGTAAAAATCTCTTAATTTGGAGTAGAGCTACATTTCAGAAGAAATTCCTTAACATTCTTTACTCTTGAATCAATATGTACCTATGTACCTTCATGAAGATGCCCAACTGATTTGGACCAACTTTCTCAATAGCTTATTTACCTATCATTGGCTGCTAAGGTGTTGATTCAGGGAATACCTTCCTTAAGATGGATTCCTCTTGTTTTCATTAAGAGGGTGAGGAAAGTAGTGATTTCTGAACATAATTGAATTATGACTACTTTTGGTTCTAAGGAAATTTCCTAAAGAGCTTTTATTTTTCTATATAATTTTTAATTCAATTATGACCAAATGTTGAATTTTTACTTTGATTTTCTTTTCTTTTCTTTTGAGACAGAGTCTTGCTCCGTCTCCCAGGCTGGAGTGCAGTGGTGCAATCTCTGCTTACTGCAACCTCTGCTTCCCAGGTTCAAATGATTCTCCTGCCTCAGTCTCCTGAGTAGATGGGATTACAGGCATAAGCCACTGTGCCCGGCTAATATTTTATATTTTTAGTAGAGATGGGGTTTCACCATGTTGGCCTGGCTGGTCTCGAACTCCTGACCTCAGGTGATCTGCCCGCCTCAACCTCCCAAAGTGCTGGGATTACAGGTGTGAGCCACCGTGCCTGGCCCTTTTACTTTGATACTGAATAAGAGAACTCTGTTCTACTTCTTTATATTGTTATGTGGTTTGCTGGACCTCAGTAAACTTAAGTTATACAACTAACTTCTGAATTTGGTACAACTGAATTCTCACAGCACTAGGATAGTTGCTGGACAATTTAAATACATTTTTCTATATCTAGACCCATTAGTTGAGACACTCCAATGAGGCATTTAAAAAAGTCTCTTGTAGTTTTAGTTGGGCACCTATTCCCCGTATCTACTTAACAAATATTGGCTGAGTGAGTAAATGAATGGCTTAAATGAGTGAAATGTTTCTATAAACTAAACATGGCAATTTAATGAGAAAATTACCAATTCAAATGACCTCTCAGTAGCCATGTAGTTTCGTGAAATCTGCAGGAAAACCCAAAAGAGGAGGTAGCCGCTTTTAATAGCATAAAATGACCTAGGCCACGCTTCGGGTAATTAATTCACAGATGTAGACAAACATTGGCAGTAGACCTGGTGAATCTTCATTTCGTTAAACAGTATCAGAAGCTAGATGGAAGGCACCAGATGCTGAAATAAAATTTCAAAATCTAGGTGGTGTAAAAACTGGTTATTAATTTCATGGAAAATATGTGCCATGAATTAGAATAATAGACTTAAAAAACTTTAGAAATTATACAGTAAAACAAATCTCATTATTTTCTGAGTGATTGAATTCCTTAGAGAAAACTAGATTGAAAGTAAGATTTGTCCATATAATTTTTGATCTCCTTTGTCTATGCTAACAGGAAAGTGATGTGGAAAACATTAATGTTAGGAAATTTATTTATTAGAACTGTTAACAGAAACTTTGAGGATGACTTTTGGATAATCCCTTGGCCATTGTCTCTCTTCAAATAATGCTTTCCTTTACTTGATTTGAAACATTTTACATTTAGACTGGATTTTCCTTTATTTAAGATTAATATCAGAATAATGTGTGGAATAAAAATTATTTATTTTAGTTCAATAACTTGAGTGTGCTTTTTTTTTTTTTTTCCAATTTTATCAGACTATGTAGAGTCCTCCAGTTATATTCAGGGAATCTCAGAGAACATATATCATGTGATCAGTTTTAAGGTTCATCCAAATAGAAATAAATGTTTTAGGTCTGCATATTTTCCTTATTGCCTCTTTCAGAAATGAGTTCATTACCTAACTTATTGCTAAAATACTCAGTTCCTGACCATATCCCTTTACATGCCAGATTTGGAATTCGCAGGCCTGGTAACGTGGCAGGCCCTAGGCATACTTCACAAAACCGAAATAAAGACAGAAGCATACAGCCCCAGGCAATGGTTCCTCCTGCTACGACATCAAGTGCAATCTTGTCACCGTGGCCCTTAATGCCATCTGCACGGATTCTAGCTAATTTAACCAACGAATCTCCCCGTCTTTACAAGGTATTCTGTCGTTCACATACGTCATATCAATCCCTTTTTCCAGCTCTTTACTTGTGTTCACCTGGCCTGGAATGTTTCTTTACTCTTGTAAAATTTACCTGTTTTTCAAAGCCCAATTCAAGACCTGTCACCTCACTGGTCATCAATAGAAGCAAACTATAATTGGCTATAAAATGGAAGGAGTTTTCTGTATTATGTTATTCAGCGTGGTCTTTAATCATGCATTCTGCTTGTAAATTACTGCATATGTTTCAAAGCCCATCACAAGTGAATCTTTTTGGAAGGCCTTTCCCACAATGCTATCCCTCATACGAAGTTCTTTAGCAAAAGAGTCTATTAAAGTTAGTTGAATGCCTGTGATCTGTCATTCTGTACTTGACTTTCAAGCATTTTTCCAAACTAGATTAGATATCAACTGCCCTGGAAAGACATGTTTTTATCCCAAAGGAACATTCCCTTAATATAAGTTCTCATAGCAGGCAGTATGTTTTCACAGCACATATACTTTTATTTAATTGTGCCTCCAATCTTTTATATTGTGCTCTTTTAGCTGCACTGTGTTACTTGTTCATTACTGTGTCCCTAATACCAGCCACAGATATGATGCCTGAACTAAAATGGGTAATCAATAAAATTGCATGTTTGTTGGATGACTCAAACTGCGAGTCCTCCATCTCCAGTAAGATTAGGCTACTAGAGAGTTTCCTTTATGTGCCCTTTGTGTTTAGCATAGAGGCTTATATACAGAAGACATAATAATTATGTATTTCCTTTTTCTAAGAGACTCTAGCTAAGTAGCAAGAGAGACAGGAAATGCTATATAATATTAGAGGATATTTAATGGACAGTAGATATTTCCAGGCTTTTAGGGGTCTACTTTTTTTCTGGGTCCCAACAATTTTAGCCTTGCCTCATCCACTTAGAAAGAGAGTCATCCTTTCTATCCGCATGTTTATAGGCATTTCATTATTTAATTGTCTAGGTTTGCAAAACTAAATAAACCCCCTTGCTTGGTTAATAATCAGAAGATGAGTGGATGACCCACTCTGCTGTTACCACTGCTCTCTCATCCTTCATGTATTCAGTAGCTATTTTATCTCGTCATGTTTCTCAGTCATTTCTTGAGACTCTGTGCTCCGATTCTCAAGTAATACCAGTGATAGCTTAGGGCAGGAGCCACCTTAGGAGCCACTGCCTTTTCTTTATAGGGTCCTTTTCTCTCCATCAGATTTTCAGGTAGGAGTATCACACTTAATGCTAGAAGTTAACAACTCTATAGTGCTACCTATGTGGATATACTTAATATCTCGGAATGCAGAAGGTGAAATCCAACAAGATCGGGGAAGGAGTATGGAAATCTAGAGGAATCTAGAAGTATCCACTGTCACTTGCTTTCTCATTTTCTGTCTTCAGCCCTTTATAGTGGCCAAAGTGCGGACCCCAACGCAGGTCTGAGTCCTTACTTTGTACCTCTTTAGCCTCAGGTATGCCAGACAGTCCAGTCCCCAGCTCTGAAATAGAGCTCGAGGACTTGGGGTACTCTTGACCCTAAACCATCCTGATACATATTGGAGGGTTATGACAACAATGATCAAGGAAGAAGGTTTGATACTCCTTACAATGGAAACAGTAATTATCTTGGGGTTCTTACCTCTTTGTATCCTAGACTTTTTTTTTTTTTTTTTTAATTCTTGAAGCCAATGACTTGATACTTAACCTCCTTTCTCCTGCATTTCTGGTTTATTTAACCAGTGGTGCATGTTTCTTTTGGCAGGCACAGATGATGCTGGTCACTTGGTTGGATTAATGCTACAGTTCTCAGTAAAGCTTTCAATAACATGCTATGCTGAATGGCTCCTTGGGCATTACTTATCCCAGTCATTGCTTCAGAATCCTTCTTATTCCCAAGCTGGACTTTCTCCCAACTACTAATTTTGTCCATTGCTCCTGGAGAACATTGAACACGTCTTTGAAAGCATCTTTGTCTATTGATGCTCAAAGGAATGCCAGTTCACCTGAAGGGGAAGTAAAGGAGGAGCCCAACAGGGGGATTAGTGTGCATTTGTTAACAAATAACCTGTTCTTCTATGGAGAAGAGGCCCATGATAGGTCAGGTCTTTAAGGGTGGGCCTGGCCCAGGCCACGTCTTCTGTCAGTGAATCCTATGGTGAGTCATAGGATCATGGGATTTGATTATTTCTTTGTATTAACATATGATAGCATGTTCAGAGAAGAGGAAGAGAGGATTAAAAAAAAAACCCAACTCCTAAATAGTAACCTAGAAACTGTTTATCTATTTTTGGAATATGACCTATTCTTCACATGAAACTGAATTCTAGTTCTGTTGTGTATGTGTGTGTGTGTGGTGGGGGGTGGGTGGGTGTAAGACTGTGATTCTCAACCTTGATTTGTGACGTCATTGACAATCTCCAGGGTTGTGGTAAAGTTCCTTTTAAAAAAATCATAAAAGTTTAAACATTTTCCTTATCAAACTCCTGCCATGGAACTTTTTAAAGAGAGAACAAAGGTGCATTTTAATTAATCTCAACATAGAGTAACTTCTCTCTCGAGACTTTGGAAATTACCTTTCCAACATAATCTAACTTCTATTAAAAATACTGAAAAGGATGGGAAATAATGCTAATTGTGCAATAAACACTTAATCTTGAAAACACTGAAGAACTATTTCAGATATAGGTAAAAATTATGAAATCTTTTATAATACTTATTTTGTTATTAAATTAGGCATTATTTGTTATTATTGAAAGATACTCCAAAGCTAATTTGAATCTTTGCTATAAAATAGAATTTTGCTTCTGTTTCCTTCAGTTTTTCCCATTAGAAGCAGGAAGGGCTACTATTGGCACATAGCCATGTCACCCCTTATGACAAATCTATTCTAAGTTGATACAAGTTTTGAGGATCAGTCCTTTAATAAAGATGCTGAATGAGTTTCCCTAAACCCATATAAAGTTTTTAACCTACTCTGTCCTTGGGAAAAGCTCATTTACAGTGATTTTAAAAATAGCTGTGAGGGCTTGTTCTTTCTGAGCAAGTAGTAACGCCAAATTTGATAGTCATTGTAGAATACAAACCATAGAAATATAAATATTATCCTTGAAAGCCGTGACACCTTTGCAGAGAGAGAGACTTAACTATATAAAGTGATTTCTGCATTTTTTTGTGTGTGTATCAGCCAATAATAAATCATCACTGTTTCTTGGTTTGTGTTACATGCTTTTTCTCCCTAAAAACTGGACTCAGTTTTAATTTTGAAAATGATTTTTCAAATCTCCAATCAGAACTTTTGAGACCGAAGCACCACCAACTGGGAAATTAAGTGTTAAAGCTTTAATATTTACTGTTAGATCAATTAAGTATGTAAAAGCTGATGAGCTGAGCATGATCAGGGAATAAAATGATGAGAGACATGGCGCCTGACTGCAAGGAGCTTGACGTTTCATTGGTGGTGGGGATAGGAAGCATATATGGAGCAAACGATGCTTAAGCAATGAGTGATCAGTAAAGAAACTCCTAAATACTAGATCTGGCTTTTAAAGCACTTAATAGTGACTCCTTCAGAAACAAGATTGTTCTTGCAAGTTAAACAGTCACCGCTTTATGCAGTTGATTGATAAGAAGGATTTTTGGGTGTGGCACTAGCAAGCATGAGATCCTTTTCATAGTGCCTTTATTATGGTCTAATATGTTCAGAATAGGCACTCCAGTCAATTAATGAGGGAACTGTGTATGCTTATTAACAGATACTGAAGAGATTAATAGGTATTAATCTAAATTAACAGATTCTTCTGAAATCATTCCATTGGAAGCCCCAGATGCTTTGGTGAAAGTCAACGGTGCCTTTTTAGCTAACTTGGAGGTTTTGAGGAATGTGTAACAACAGTTGTACCAGAGAAGATCCAATTTGTTTTTCCACCATTCATTTCAGCACTGGCTGGAGCCATGCTTCTTTTCCTGAGAAGGTCATTTGTATTCTAACATCCCATTGAGATGACAGTCTATTTTTTATGATTTTAAAATTGATGTTGCATCAACTATCTTATCAAATATCTTCGAACCCTGAACTGAGTCTTGTGCACAATAATTTCTTCAACAACCTGTCATGGTTTTAAAATTCAATTTATTGTTTAGAATAATGGGGCAGGGGTCCCTCTGAGGAATTACTTGTTGGAGCTAATACTAGGAGATACTATATTCGTGCTTAAAAGAGCTATGAAATGTCACTCTCAGATTCATGAAAAGCTTAAATAAGGGGAATCCTAACTGGGATTCCACCTTTGACTCCGATATCGGAAGGAGATTGGAAGGAATAGTTAATTATTATTGGTAATGTCATTCAGAGTCGTCTTTGACACAGGCAGACTATACTTATCTAAAGTATGCTTTATTTTACAAGCCTGCTGTAAAAAAAAAAGCTATTGTTAAGATGTGACAATTTTTTCCAATGAATTATGCTCTATAAACATATGAGCCATGCTGAAACCATAATATATAGATATATATATGTATGTATATATAGCACTTTGACAGTTTCTGAGCTGTGTTGCAATTAATGATGTATAAAGTGGTTCTGACTTGTTGATGGGAAAATTCTTTGAAAGAGAAGTTTTCCCTTTGGAAGAAAATTGTAAAATTTGCTTTGGGACAAAACCAGCAAACCGAATATTGTCCACTGCTCTTTGCCAATTTTGTAATTTAAAAACTAATACATCAGAGTAATAAAATTGTAGGAACCATAGAAAAGATTCCATTCCTGGTATTTCAAAACAGCTGTCTCAGTCTAACATAATTAGCATTGTTTAGTCTGCTCCTTCAAATGGAAGGATATATGTGTATGAATTCAAGAGCTTTGGCTATTGTATACAATTCACTTATGGATCATTAAAGACAACTTCTGTGGCTAAGACCTAAGAAACGTTGTGATTGGTTTTTAAGGTTTATTCTACCACTTGTACTTGGGGCTTTGGCTCTTTGTTTGTGGTTTATAAAATACTGTCCAAGAAAATCAAGGCTGTCTTTAGAAATTAGTTATTTCATTTCTCTTTCTTTTCTTATTTTCATTGAAACATCCATGGAGCTACCTTGATAAAAGTGTTTTTTCTTCATGGCAAAACAGGACAAATAGATTTGCAAAACTACATGAGCTGATATACTCTAAAAAAGAGTTTATAAAAATACTGTATGATGTAGCAGATCCTGAAGAACAAAGCTTATCACCTGAAAAAAAGCACAACTGCTTTAGTTTAAAATATTAATTTCTCTGAAGAATTCTGGTTTATTTTTAAAAGGAGTAGACAATTTTCTTTAATAATTTCAGTGTAGTCACTGATCTAGAAAATTCTAAAAGGCTTATAAATAAATGAGGGGATCGCTAAGTTATGAAATTAGTAGTGAAAAAATAAATTCTATTTCTAATAATATAGCATTTATATGGCTGCATTTAATTATATACAGTAAAACCAAGTTCAGGAAGAGAAATGGGAAGGGAATTTTTAAATATCTACATCCAGAATATCTTCTTGTTTTTGTTAGAAAACAGTTGAGTATGGGATTGGAGACTGAAAATCCTTTTTGAAAGCATATTAGTGTAATGTATTTGTTGATTACTGTTTATTTCTAAGAGTTTTAGCAAATTTCTCACCTTGGAAATATCTAATGACTAGACACATTCTAAAACTACTTTTTCAAGACAGTTGATTTGGAGGCTCAGCTTAGTTAATTTCAATACTCAGACCTTGAAATCAACATAGAAAGTCTTCGAGTAGTCCTTCTGGGTCTATTACTTCCTGGAAATTCTTTCTGCAGGTTTTGTAATGACATCAAGTATTCCAAGGGTCTGGACTCCCTGCTATTCCTGGATGCTATTTTCATCAGTCTCTCCAGTTATGTAAATGACTTATATTGATTCTCTCTCAGTTTTTCTGTTTTTCTCTCATTGCAAATAGCTCTTTTACTGAGAGCAACACAAACACAATACTGCCCCAAATAGAAAACCTTGACAATGATAGCTGAATTTTGCTTTTCTGTTAGGTCCCCTTACAGCTTTCAGTGTAGCTCAGTTCAGCTTTGTCCATCAAATCACTAGGTATTTTGATGGATGGCAGGGTTAGAATGGTTGCGTCTTATTTCTTGTATGCTGTATTCGGTTTGTATTGCTACATAACAGACTACAACAAAGTTCATCATTCAAACAACAAACATTTATTACATCACAGTTTCTGTAGGTCAGAAGCCTAGGCATGGATGACCTAACTGTGTCCTCTGCTCAGGGTCTCTCTAGGTCTCTAGGCTTCAGCTGGGGCTGTGGTCTTATCAGAAGCTTGGAGTCCCCTTCCAAGTTCATTCTGGTCCTTGGCAGAATTAACTCCCTTGAGGCTGTAGGATAGAGATCCCTGTTTGTTTGTTTTTTGTTTTGTTTTCTGGCCTCAGCTCCCAGAGGCTGTCCTCAGGAAATGGCCACGTATTTCTCTCACAGCCTGGATGGCTTTCTTCTTCAGAACAACCAGGAGAGTGTCTTTCATTTCAAATTTCTTTCTCTTTTGAATAACTCACCTGATTAAGTTAGGTCATCCAGGATAATTTTCATTTTGACTCAAAATCAACTGATTTGAGATTACATCTGCAACATTCCTTCATCTTTGTCAGGTAATATCACTTAATTATGGCAGTAAAATCCATCATGTTTATATACCTGTCCGTACTCAATGGGAGGGGATGATAAATGGTGTGTGCGAAAGGGAGGAATCTCAGGGACTGTCTTAGAATCCTACCTTCTGCATATGCCATATCTTTTCAGAATGAGTTTCTATTTTTAGCATTGGTTCAGAATTGAAGTGTTGAGTTGCAGGTATATCAGTGAGTGCTGTGACTAAAGACCTTTTGGGCCCATAGCTACCACAGCCTGTGACTGCCATCTGCCATCATTGTCTGGTAGCACTTGCCATACTATTAATTAGTACTTTAGACTAAAAAAAAAAAAAATCCCTTATGCTTAGCAGCAAAAACACCAAACAGCATTTAAAATTACTATTATAATCCAAAAATAAAAAATATTTATAAAATGCTGTGTGTTTAGAGATAATTTCCAGAAATCTGAAATTCAGTGTACCTTATCATGAATTCCACATGGTAGAAACTGATCTTTAAAAATAGTGTGCGTGGCTGGGTGCAGTGGCTGATGCCTATAAACTCAACACTTTGGGAGACTGAGGTTAGGAGGATCATGCGAGGCTAGGAGTTCAAGACCAGCCTGGGTAACATAGTGAGGCCCTGTCTCTACAATCTACAATTTTTTTTAATTAGCTGAGTGTGGTGGCACATGTTTATGCACATGTCCTGTGGTCCTAGGAACTCAGGAGGCTGAGGCAGAAGGCTGAGGCAGTGGGACTGCTTGAGCCCAGGAGGTTGAGACTGCAGTGAGCCATAATGCCTCCACTGCACTACAGCTTAGGTGTCAGAGTGAGACTCTATCCCCCCAAATAAAAAATAAATAAATAAAAACAATAGTGTGCCTTAGTTGTCATCCTTGGTTGTCCTGTTCCGTCCCTAATTAAACATATAGATATGCTCAGCAAATCTGCAGATAAAACAAAGCTGACAGCATTAGTAAATGAATTACAGTTATAAAATGGAGTTCCAAAAAGTATTCTAGTGGAATAAAAATAATAGGCTGAGATTAACAGGATACCTTTGATAGAGATAAACCTAAAGCCCTGTACTGTTGTTTTCCCTAAAAGAAAAACATTGTTTCAGGTACAGATTAGTGGATAGATTTCTTAGCATATATGTCTTAGTTCATTTTCTGCTGCTGTAATAGAATACCACAGACTGAGTAATTTATAAGGAAATGAAGTGTATTTGGCTCATGGTTTTGGAGACTGGGAAGTCCAAGAACATAGGATTGGTATCTGGTGAGGGTCATCCCACAGCAGAAGGGGAGAAGATGGAAGCAAGTACATGAGACAGAGAAATGGGTTGAACTCAACCTTTTCATCAAGAGGCCACCCTAGAAATAACTAACTCACTCCTGTAATAGGAGCATTAATCCATTCTTGCAGGCTGAGCCCTCACGATCTAATCTTATAAAGTCCTCCTCTTTTAATACTATTACAATAGCAGTTACATTTCCAACACATGAACTTTGGGGGACATATTCAAACCATAGGAATACCTCTTAATACGTTTGGAAAAGGCTTAGAAATTCTGATTAGCATAGAGTTTCATGTGAACGAACAGTGGTATGGGCTGCCAGAAAAAGCTGATGGGCTATTTTGAAAAGGAAAGTAATAATTCTGCTCTATTTTCTGCACTTGATCTTAGCCAAAAGACTGAGAAGCAGTCTGCTCTATTTTCTAATCATCAGAATAAGTAAAGTATATCTGCTGTCTTTTCCTTTTCTAATTTATTCAAAATAATTTCTCAAAGCTTGCAAACATTTTTCTTCCCTATTTATGTATTCTCATTTTGTCCATTCTGCTTATTAAATATAAATCACTTTGTATTCATATTATATCATAAATTTGTGTCAACATTTATTTTGAATAGCCCTTAAGTTTTGGCTATGGTTTGCAAGTTACATGGGTCCATTTTCATATGACTATATCACTTATGCAATTAGACTTGTTTTGCAAGTTTCTTGGCCTTGCAACAGTCCTCTCTCTTCTGTCCAGGAGGGTTAGGAAAAATGAAGAGATGAAAAATCCTCCACATTCTTGCTCATCCTTCCTTTCTTATGTGCCTCCTGACTCTTTGAGATGGGAATGCTTTTTTTCTACAAAATAGAAGTGAAATGTGGCTTTACCAGTTGATTCCAAGGCTATATACTGAAGAAATAAAAATAATCCCCTAGTCTCTAGGGAACTAATTCTATGAGATACTTTTCACTATCAGAAAACTTCACTTTGCGCCCAGAATCAAAAGGAAATGTGTAAGCCTTTTAAAATGAAAGACCTCAAGCAAAATCTTAAACCAAGTGTAAGAAACTGCTTATTCAGGGTGCTTAATCACCCCTACATAAAGCATGCATGCATACCTTCTCTCATTCACTTATTCATTTGTTTATGCATTTAATATACACTGAATATAGAACTTAACTGCATTGTAGGCACTATCGTAATTTTTATAGCTGAATTATCCTAGCTTAAAAATAAGAATCAATATCCAATACGCCAGTGGCCTTTTTTAGCCTTTAAACTTGGCTGCTAGGCTGGCTTCTTTCTTCCTTTCTTCCTTCTGTTTTTATCATGAAATATAGCATGCATACAAATGAATGTGTGTATATATATGTATATATGTTAATAGGGCAAACAACAATAACACGAAGGCCCATGTAAATACCATTAAGCTTCTAAAACAAATGTTTGAAACTTCCTGTGGGTTTATCTCAAAATACATCTTCCTGTCTCTACCTACCAACAAAACAACTCTGTCCCTCTCACTTTTAAAAATAAATTTAGGGCAGATAATCTTCATTTCATCTTAATTCATACTGTTAAATGTTTTTCTTCCTGGTTGCTCCCTGATCTTTCCTAGATATACTGGATTTCTTTTTTTAAAATTGTTATATATTTGGGGGGTCAAGTGTAGGTTTCTTACATACATCTATTTCGTAGAGGTGAAGTCTGGGTTTTTGGCGTAGCCATCGCCCAAGCAGTGAGCACTGTACCCAATAGGTTATATTTCAACCCTCACCCTCCTACCAGTCTCTTACCTTTTGGAGTCTCCAATATCTATTATTTTACTCTTTATGTCTGTGTGTACCCACTGTTTAGCTCCCACTTATAAGTGAGAACATGTGGTGGTTGACTTTCTGTTTCTGAGTTATTTCAGTTAGCGTAATGGACTCCAGTTTCATCCATGTTGCTGCAAAAGACTAGATTTCATTCCTTTTTATGGCTGAGTAGTATTCCATGGTATATAAATACCACATTTTCCTTATTGACTCCTCTGCAAATCTTTTTTAAGAGTTTTTAAAAAATCTTAAAAAATGACTTCTTTGTTGTTCATGGTTTTACTATATATGCATCTCTGAACAATAAAATTTTTAATTTTTGAAATATTTTATAAATCAATTTATGCCTATTTAGCTTAATGTAAACTTTTTGGTATTCTTCCTTATGGATGTGTGAACCTGTATTCATTCATTCGGTTTCAATGTTGCATTCTATTCTATTGTATTAATATACTACAATGTATTTATCAGTTGTACAGTCATTGAACATTTATGGTTTTTTTTTTTTTTTTTACAGTTTTCCTTTTCAGTTTTTTGTTGGAAACAATTTCAATAAATATTCTTGGACATATCTTCTGGTGCATGTACACAAGAATTCCTCTAGGGAATAGAATTTCTGGATCATAGACTGTCTACCTGCTTCATGTTATCATGTACTACTGAATTGCTTCCTAAAGGGCTGTACCATTTGTACTCCCACCAGTGTTGTATGAGATTTCCAGTGCTTTGCTGTACTTGTAGCCCTTGGTGTTGTCTAACTCTTTGATTTTGGTTTACTTAGATATCTTAGTTTGGGCTGCTGTAACAAATTACCATAAATTTGGTAACTTATAAACAACAGAAATTTATTTCTTGCAGTTCTAGAGGCAGGGAAGTCCTAGATCAAGGTACTAACAGGTTCAGTGTCTGGTGAAGGCTCCCTCTTCTGGTTCATAAATGGCACTGTTTCTCTGTGTCCCCACATGGTAGAAGGACAAACAAGCTCCCTTGGGTCTTTTTTATAAAGGCACTAATCCCATTTGTGAGGGCTGTACTCTTGTGACCCAGTCATTTTCCAAAGGCCCTGCCTCTTGATACCAGTGCATTAATGATTAAGTTTCAACATAGGAATTTTAGGGAGACACTCTCAGGTCATAACATCGGAGGATGTGAAATGGGCATCTTATTGCAGTTTTAATTTCATTTGCTTGCCTACTAATGAGATCAATTTTTTCTTTGTATATTTATTGATCCTTCATGTTTCTGTTACATGAAATGGATTTTTTTCCCTTTTGGTCTTTTAGGTTGCTCATCTAATTAATTTGTAGATTTAATTATAGAGCATGTATATTAATACTTTGGTGATTTAATCTGACATAAATATCTTACCCCTGATTGTGGCTTATCTTGTTTTAATTCTTTTTGTAGTTTCCTTGATGAACTAAAGTTCTTAATTTTAACTTATTCAGTTTTTATAAACCTTTTCTTTTACAGTTGTGCTTTTTATCTTATTTAACAAATCCTTCCTTTCTTCCAAATCATAGACATATTTTCTATAATCTCTTCTATGAGTTTAAAAATTTTGGCTTTCACATTTAAATTATGCATCTATTTAGAATTGATTTTTGTTATGGTAGGAGGTAGGAATTCATTCTAAATTTTTTTTTCCGTATGAACCAAGGGTCAGCAAACTTTCTGTGACGAACAGGATAATAAATATTTTAGGCTTTTTAAGTCATATAGTCTCTGTTGCAACTGTAGTTGACTATTGAACAATGCAGGGATTAGGGGCCCCAACCGCCTGTACAGTGGAAAATTTACATATAACTGTCAATTCCCAAAAAGTTAACTACTAATAGCCTACTATTGACTGGAAGCCTTGCCTGTAACATAAACAGTCAATTCAGATATTTTGTATGTTCTATGTATTACATACTGTATGCACATAATAAAGTAAGCTAGAGAAAAGAAAATGTTACTAGGCAAATCATAAGAAAGAGAAAATATATTTTTTAGTCATTAAGTGGGAGTGGATCATCATGAAGTTCTTTTTGATGATCCGTGACCTTTATGACGATCCACTTCCACCTGTCATCTTCGTGCTGAATAGGCTGAGGAGGAGGAGGAAGGGAAGGGGTTGGTCTTGTCTCGAAAGTTGCAGAGGCAGAGGAAAATCCACATATAAGCAGTTCAAACCTGTGTTGTTCAAGGGTCAACTGTACTTTACTCTGCCATTGTAGCATAAAAGCAGCCAAGGACAAAATATAAATGGATGGGCATTGCTAGTTTCAACAAGACTTTATTTACCAAATCAGGAGTCTCTCTGGAGTTAGCCTGTGGACTATAGTTTGCCAGTGCCTTGTGTAGATAACTAATTGTCTCAGACAACTTCTTTGGTCTTTCTTTTTCCACTGATGTCCAGTGCCTGCTCTTTTGTATAGTGTTTCCATGTATGTGTTTCTGAGTTCTTTGTGTGTGCTTTAAATTGTTTTAGTTGTTGTCTATCACCGTTCCAATATCTCACTTTTCTAAGTACTATAGCTTTATTATAAGATTTGCTATTTGGCGAGAAAAAAACTTCTTTGTGATTCTTCCTTAGATGTGTCTTGGCCTTTCTTGATCATCCCTCTTCTAAATATATCTTAAAAATCATATTGTCAAGTTCCATAAAAACTCCATTCCACTTTGAATTTGGTAGAATTGTGTTATATTCATATAGAGAGAACTAACATTAAAATATTGTATTCCTGTTTTTGAACATATCGTATCTCTGCTTTTATTTGGGTCATCTTTAATGTCTTAACTAAAGTTTATAATATTCTTTAATGCCTTGCACATCACTTTTTAGACTTATTCCTATCTATTTTTGTGTTGCTATTATAAATAGTATGTTCTTAAAAATTGCTTTTTCTGACTCTTTTTGCTGATGTGTATAATTTTGATCAAATTGTATATGCTGCTTATGTGCATTACCTAGCTAAACTCTCTAAATAATTCTAATAATGCTTTTCTTTGGGGTTTATTCTATTGTCTGTGTATAATGACACTTTTGTTTCTTCATTTCCATGGCTATTTTTAAAAAATGTATCTTATTTTATTCCACTGAATACCACCTCTAGTACAATGTTGAATACAAGTAATAAGAGCAGGAATTTCTATATTTTCCCTGCTTTTTAAAGAACACGGTAACTGACTACTGCACATAACATTTGTGATAGATTTTTTGTTTGTTTGTCAGGCATACTTTACTAGGTCAAGGAATTTGCTTTGTTTTCTATTTTGAACCCGATAATTACAGTACTTGGTGTGATTCCCTGTCTTTTCCCCCTTATAACTCTCCTTCAAGGAGGCTTATTTTGAATATATTATGAGGCCACGTTTCTTAGAATTTCATCTCTGGAAATCTTTTAGGCCTGGATCAAAGTGAGCGTGTTCTTCCAGAGACAAATTGTGTTTGCTTTTGTTAGCATGGTCACTATCAATTCAGGACCCCTTCAGTTAAAGTTTTGTCCTGAGACTTTTTAGGACAGAAAGTTAATATGAATTTTTACATATGTTAGACTTTTTTTTTTTTTAACTTTTCTTCCAAAGAATCCAGAGTTCAGGGCTAAGACTGATAAGTATTATTCTTTTGGTGGGACAGTTGCTCCTGTTTTGTTTTTATTCCTTCCTTATTTTATGTTCTTAGGATGTCACCCTTCGAAGGCACTGGGTTTAAGGGAGCATCTCTAATCTGACCTTCTACCAAAAGGGCCTTAGGTTTTGTCTTATTTTCCATATGTAGCTGATTAATACTCAGGCTCTAGGTTAGCAAGAATTACTGTGGATGTCAAAGCAACTGCCAGCTCCCATGCTACTTATTTCTCTGGATTTTTGCTTTCTTTTCATCTCTGGCCTCTGAGAAGGATTTCTGGCCTCTTAATTTCTTGTTAGATGAGGAAGGCATAAAAAAAATGTTTTAAAAGCTTTAAATTGGCATTTTTAGTTGTGCTATACCAGAAGCAGATTGAACGTTCATTCTGCTATCTTGCTAAAACCAGTATTTCCCATTGGACTTTACCCAAGGTCACAGACTCTTGTCCTGAGCTATCCTACCTGACCATGACTAAACTTTAAATCAATGCTGCTCAAACCTCCCTGCACATTAAAACCATCTGGGAAGCTTTTAAAAATCCTGATGCTCAGGCCACACTCCAGAATTTAATAAATTAGAGTATCTGAAGGATCAGTAATTTTCAAAGTTTCCCACAGGATTCCATTTTCAGCTAAGGTTAAGAGCAACTGCTTAAAATCTAGCTGCCCATTTGATTCATGTCTATTTGAGTTCACCTGCCTTTTCACTGTCCTCAGCCAAATAGTTTACTTCTGAGGCCAGATGTCCACATTCCCATAAAACACCAAGTTTATAGTACTCCTGACCTACTTCTTCAAACCAACATACTTTCTGTGAAACTAAGTCTACTATACCTGTGGTCAATTAATAGCAAAATGTTCAGCTTGTTTTTATTTTATTTTTTTTACATCATTCTCTTTTTTTATGTCTTTTGCACTAGGCTGATACAATTTTGTTTTCCTCCACTGAGAAATTTTTAGTGCAAAGTCTCTTAATTTGCTAATTAATTCTGATAGACTAGTTTCATAGTCTCAGCAAATCAGCGTGTGATACACTTGGATTATGAATAGCTTAGCACAGAAAATGATGTAATTTCAATGGAATAAATTAGAGCCAATTAACACGGCGGAGTCAGTTGTCTTTTTGAATAATGCATATTTGCTCAGAGAAGCACTCTGTTTTATTTGTAAAATGATCCACGCTTTTAACCATTATGACTGCCATGGCCCTTTTCCCTTTGGAGCTAATAGAAACGGGGAAGATAAATGACAAGAGCAGCTAGGCCAGATGTCGCAAATGGTAGAGTTTTGCCATCATACTTTGTTCAAGGTCACAGTATGTTAATTGACCATAACATGTTACTAATCTGCTATTTTATGACCGTCTTTAATGTAGTGCTCAGAGCATCTGAAAATGTACGACACAATTATACATTAATAATTATTTATCTTTGGGAAGTAATAATGACTTGTCTCTTGCAAGTAAAACAAGTTGTTACACATTCTGAAGCTTAGGGTTTGGGATCAAGTAGAGTAAGTAGAGATCTAGCTGCAATATTAGCAAATGATTTGTTTAACACATTAATTTCAGTGTCTATGAGATAAAAGATATTTCCCAAAGTGAACAGATGGCTTAACTAGGCACGGTAGACTTCCCGTGACTTAGTGGGGAGAGTGGAGGTCTGGAATGCTTTAGAGAAAACTCACATTCTTTGCGTATACACTTGGGCGAGTTGGTCTTTAGAAGTCTGCTATTGCTTTCCATAATAATGGATAATTATCATTATTTTCCTCAGGGGAACATTGTGTGGAATAACTAATTAATGATTGCAATAGACTTTGGAACACATTCTGTAACTTCTTAGTATCTAAGAGAGAATGAATATGGATAAAGGAAACCCGGGAGAAAGCTTTTATTTCCAAATTTTGTAATATATTATTTTTCTTTAAAAATTATTTTAATAAACACCCACAAATTTCTAGGTATTTTTTGTTTTACAATTTTGCAAAATTAATAAACATTTTTAAGAGCAATTCCAGGTTCACACCAAAATGAATGGAAAGCATGGAGTTCCTATATACCCTCTATCCCTCACATGTGGAACCTCCCCCACTGTCTACATTCTGCACCACAGTGGTTCACTTGCTACAGTCAAACCTATGTTGATACATCCTTATCATCCGGAGTTCATAGCTTATATATAGGTTCACACTTGGCATTGTACATTCTACTATAGATTTTGGCAAATGTACAATGATATGTATCTACCATTGTAGTATCATACAGAAAAGTTTCAATGTCCTTAAAATCCTCTGTGTATTCCTTGCCTATTTTTAAATTAGGTTGTTTGCTGTCCTGTTGTTGAATGTTAACAGTTCTTTGCATACTCTGCATGGCAGTCCTTTATCAGTTGTGTATTGCAAATATCTTTTCCCAGTGTGTAGCTTCTCTTTTTATTTTCTTGATGCTGTCTTTTGCAGAGCAAAAGTTTTTAATTTTAATGAAGACCAGCTTATCAATTATTTCTTCCATGGATTGTGTCTTTGATATTGTATCTAAAAAGTACTTGCCATACCCAAGGTTGTTTAGGTTTTCCCCTATGTTATCCTCAAGGATTCTTATAATTTTTTTACATTGAGATCTCTGATCCATTTTCAGTTAATTTTTATGAAAGATTTGTAAGGTCTGTGACTAAATTATTATTATTTTTGCATGTGGATGTCCAGTTGTTCCCAGCACCATTTTTAAAAAAGCCTACTTCTCTTTGTTGTATTGATTTTGCTTCTTTGTCAAAGTTCAGTTGACTGTATTTAGGGGGTCTATTTAGGTGGGCTGTCTATTCCATGACATTTATATATGTCTGTTCTTTTCCTAATACCACACTGCCTTGATTAATATAGCTTTATAGTAAGTCTTGAAGTCGAGTAATGTCAGTCCTCCAACTTTGTTCTTCTGATCTAATTTTTTGACATTTTATTTTGTTAATAGGTTTAGTTTCTTTTCAAAATGCGATTATATTTTATTTCATGTTTAAAGATGCTGCTTCTCACTATTTAAAAAAAAAAATCTGCTGTGTGATCACATGCATGCCTAGAATTGGCTGTAGGGGCCATTATATGCTATAATAAATTTTAAGGCCTGGTGCTGTGGCTCATGCCTGTAATCCCAGCACTTTGGGAGACTGAGGTGGGTGGATCACCTGAGGTCAGGAGTTCAAGACCAGCCTGACCAACATGGTGAAACCCCTGTCTCTACTGAAAATATAGAAACTAGCCGGGCGTGGTGGTGGGTGCCTGTAATCCCATCTACTCAGGAGACTGAGGCAGGAGAATTGCTTGAACCCAGGAAATGGAGATTGCAGTGAGCTGATATGGTGCCGCTGCACTCCAGCCTCAGTGACAGAGTGAGACTCTGTCTTAAAAAAAATGAAATACATTTCACTTTTTGATTAATGCCATCTTTTGTTATTATCTTTTGGAGACTTTTTAAATTGGATCTATAGGGGTTTGTCTTCAAGAAAATCATTCCTAATTGATGAATATCAGGTGATTTTGAGTATGGCTCTTATTACCCAAATCAGCATTGTGGTAACTAGTTTCCAAAGATTCCTTCCTTCTAATGAATCACACCTCCTGGTTTTTATGCCAGTATCCAGTCCTTTGTACACTGAAACTGGACTGACTCTTTGCAACCAATAGAGTATGACCAAATTGATGCTGCACATCTCCCAAGGCAAGGTGATAAGAAGCTCTGCAGTTTCCACTATGATTTCTTGGAATGCTTGCTCTTGGAGAAGCCAGTTGCCATGTAAGAAGTACAGCTAACCTGACGTTTCCAAGCTGCAAGGATGCTCAAGGCATTTGGAGAGGTCAGGTGGAGAAACGGAGACTTGATCAGTCCACAGCTGTTCCAGCTATCGCAGCTGAAATGCCAAATATTTGAGTGAAGCAACATTTTGGGTGTCTGGATCAGTCAAGCCATAATATGACTCCCAACCCAATTATCATCTAAATGCAACTGTATAAAAGAACCCAAGTAAGAGCTGCCCAGCTAAACCTAATCCACACACAGAACTATGAGAGATAATAAGAAATTGTCATTCAAAGTCACTAACCTTTGAGATGGTTTGTTACACAGCAGGGAGAACCAGAATAAGGGTCAATGAAGACTTGGACACTGATTGCTAAGCTATTACCGTGGTAATTCTTATACTTTGATTACTTTTGTCGATAGTATCTTGCAGATCCTTCATATGCCAATATGATGTTCTTGAAATTTGTCACAGTGATACCTAAAAGTACCTTTTCCAGTTTCCAGTGCTATCTGTGGGGTTCATGCTTGCTTGGAAGTAGAATCGATACTCTGTGAACTATTTTTAATATTTCTAGGAGCCTAACTTAGATGGTCCATTTACCCAAGGTAAGGCTGTACAGTTAACACATTTCCTTGCTTTTGGCTACGTGTATATCACCCTCTCATTGTATCTCATTAAAATGAATTATACTGAAATACAGAGATTTTGATTCTTTTTTGTAGACAGAATTTTTTAAAATATGGGGTCCTCATGAGAAGAACAAAATGGCTTTCTTAGTGTGTTAGACTCTATTAATGTTTCCCAATGTTTAGTACTCCTTCCCTTCTAAGCCCACCGAAGTCTGTATATTTTAACTCCTTTACTTTTGGGTTGGGTTCTGTGGTTGGTTCTGAACAATAGACAAGGGGCTGTGAACAGAAATGCTGTGTGTCATTTCTGAACTGAAGCATTTATTACTGGCGTAAAACATCACATTCTCTCTCTTCTCTTGCTGCAGTAAGCAAGAAAATCATATGTTCCAGACAGTGCAGTTTCAAGAAGGAGGAAAGTCTGACATCTTGAGTCCCTAAATGGCCATGTAGAGCAGAGTTCCCTATAGACTTGAGTTGGGCATGTAATAGAAAGGAGACATTTTTTCTTGTGTAATCCACTGGGATTTCATGATGATTTTTTATAACGCAGCCTAAGTCAACCTACCTTAATATGGTAAAATACTAGTAAAGGTACTTCTACTCTTAAAGTAAGAGCAATGGGAGACATGGCATTCTTCATCAATCTATTAGCACCTAGTTCTGATTAGTGAAGGTAGGAAGCACAAAGCAGGTTATTGGGAGAATGAAAGACCTTTCAGTTGGCTTCAAGGCAGAGGGAACATGTAGGAAAACTGGGATTCTGCTGAGAGTGTGATCCTACGTGGAATATTTTGCCAGAAGAACCAGGCATGCCAGGCTCTGAAGACAAAACTTTCCTTCTTGGTTTTGTTCAGAATTGCTCCTGATCTTTTGGGTTTTTTTCTTGAACAATCCAGTCTCACATGGATGCTTGAGTGTTATTTTCAAAACGAAACCATGAAGTTACCACCCACCTGCTTAAAACATTCTAATGGCTTTACATTGCCAATTGGGTTCAGATCCACATTCTTGGATTGGTGTGACTACTGCCTCCCTCTTCAGCTTGTTCGCTTCAGTCTTACTGGATTTCTGAGGGCAGGTTCCTTCTTTATCTGAAACCTTTTCTTCCTTTACCATCCTTCCAACCTCCAGTCTTCTCCTAGTTAATCCCCGCAGCCTTCAGATCTCAGCTCAGTCTTCATGTTCAGGAATCTTGCTCTGACCTTAAGTTTCTTTGTTAGAGGTTTTCATAGAAGTGGGTTTCTTTCTTTCAGAGAGGTTGTCTCCATCTGGAATTTGCATGTTTAAGTGCAGTTGTTTGATTGCTTGTCATTCAGTTCATGAGGGAATTCCTTTGTGTTTCCTCATCACTTTATGCCTAGCGTTCAGGACATAACCAGTACACAGAAGGTAGAATGGATGCCTTTGTGGCGTCCCATTAGAAAGAAAATCCAGTGGTCTGATTATGGGATGGCCAACAATATATTAGATTACTTCTTCCCTCCAGCTCTTCAGGTCCATTTGGACTTCTCTGATCCTTGACAGTAAAGGGCCCACAAAATTACATATGCCAATTTTTGGAATACTCTCTCTATAAAATCAAATGAGTACTCAATAAAGTGAGCTCAAAGAATACTCGTTATCCTATTGATAGGATGAGGGGTAAACTGTTTAACCTGAAAAGAATTTTTACTTGAATATGACTCCCTTAGGTACTTCGCTATTTCTTGATCAAAGGTTCTTAGGACCTATCTGTGAGGGTGCCTGGAGAAACTTTAGTAAATCTGTGAAGTCTTTGTGATTTTAAATAAAATATTGGCCATATGTGCATTTTTAAAAGGGAGAGTCTTCCTGGATTAGATCAAATTCATAAATGAGATCTTTGACCCTAAGACTCATTGAGTTATACATGTGAAATTTTGTTGTATATAAATTGTACCTCAGGGCAGCTAGACCTCCCCCAAAAGCTCTGAATCAGTATTCTCAATGAACAGCTTAAAAAATACTAGCAGTAGACAGTGAGAGACTTGGGAGGTATCTTCTATGAGGAATTTTTTTCAGGTCTGCCTTTCCTTCTAGAATACCATGAAAATAGTTTCTATTTTTGTGTGCACACTTCTATAGTCCACATGGAAGTGGAGTCAGAGAATGGGATAGAATATAGAAGAGTAGAATAGTCCTGCAGTAACCATGCTGCCAACCTTGGCCTTCACAATGAACGCCACATAAGGTCAACGAAATGTCATTGCTATCCAGCAAATTCTTTTCAAATGAACCAATACTATATAAAAGCTGTGTTAGGAACTTCCTAACTATTTCATAGTGTTGCTTACATCCTTTTGTTATTTAGTTTTTTATGTTCTTTAAGGTGTGAGTAAAACACCTAGGCTTTAGTCTTTTGTCAATAACCTGTTTAAGCAATTACTTGCACCTTTAAAGCAAATTACAAATTCTTCTCGTCTCATTTTTTTCACCTATGCAATGGAGATAATGTTACTTTATATACATTAATATCTCAATACTCTGACAAAGAAGTGGGCACATGGTTAACCCTTCATTCAGTTAAAAAAATAAACCAAAGAATTTCTGATAATCATATTAGTTAATTAATTGACTAATTTTAGCTTGAATACAGAAGATGGTTTATGTAGGAAAATGGGAGAACGTGAAGTTGGATTCCGAATAGTTTAGATTTTAAACTTATTTTCAAAATCCCCAAGAGTAAGTTTGCATATGATAACACAGCAATATGCTAGTGAGCAGAGTGTGTGAAGAACTTCTACTTTATATCCTTTGTCTACATTTTTATCATAACGGAACCAGAATGGTAAAATGAATTTGAAAAGTATCAATCCCATGTTATTTGACTCTGTGGCTAACGAGCCTGTGATTTTTCAGTTATATCCCTCCCCCAATCCCTGACCTCATTTTAGTTTTATATTTTAGCATGGAAGGAAAGAGCAGGGATTAAATTCTAGTTTTACTTTCACTAGCTGTGGGACCTTTAGCAAATCAATCATTTTGACTCATTTTCCTTAAAGCAATAGCAACTTCAGCTAACATTATTGAACACAGTGTAGACCAGACATTCACGTAAACTTTACATGAATTAAACCATTTAGTTCTAACTGCAACCATGTGATGAAATTGCAGCTGTTTTCCCCATTTCATGAATGAGAAAATGGAGGAACTGAGCTGATGTTGCCAGGCTCTGTCACAAGTTGTTGCATATATTGTTACCAATGCAGTGAGATCCTGATATCCACAAGTGTTCATCCTGTAACATTTGTATTATACCCATGGTATCACTCAGTTTGTTTCATTTTAGTATGCTTATTGAAGCCGTCAATTCTCTTATTAAATATCCTAAGCTAGAGTCTCAGATTCTATAATCTTAAAGCCTGGACTTTTGGCCTTTATATTGGGAATTCAAGCTCTTTTACCACCTATAATGCAGAAAGAACTTCTACTGGTTCAAGGACAAAGATTTTGGGGGAGATCTAGGGGTTGATGGTTGCTGTAGACCTTGAGGACACACAGAATCTTCATCAAAGTATAAAGTAAAATACTTCAGGTGTACTCCATTGTAGCTTCAGAAAGGTTAATTCTTTTTTGCATTATTACATATTTAGTATAAAAGGGAAAAATTGCTGTTTAAAACCATATGAGCCTTTCAAGAAAGATGATTCTGCTAGAATTGTATAGATTCTTTGGTTACTGAAGAATAGATGGTCTTCTGTTTCACCTAAACAGTTTGATTTTTTTTTTTCCTTCTATGTGCAGGCGAACTGAATATGGAAGTAGAGCTGGTATAGTTGAAATTGTAAAATAGAGTGAGATGAATTTGGAATTCCTGGAAGGCATGCTTAAAGTATAAGAGAAGGAGGACACATGAGAAAAGCCAGGCAACAAGGCAAATGGTTTGCACCTACAAACCATCTACTTTTGGCTGTCCCAAAGGCACCTCAGACCCAGCGCACCCCAAACTGATCTCACTAATGCCACTCTGCTCCAACCTAGTCCTCCTCCATGCTCCCTATCCCAGTCAGTGACACCATCTGTCAACCAGAAATGTACCAACCAGAAATCTACAGGCCAGAAGTCTACAAGTCTTCTTTTAAATCTCCTTCTTCCTCATCACCTTATCAAAGTCCCATTGATTTTATCTCATACATATTTTTGTCTACTTGATACCTATCCAGCAACACCTCAGTTCAGCTATCGAAAACTCAGTCTTTCTAATAGATCTCTTCACATCCATTATTGTCTCCTCTGCTGTCATTTTTATTGCAGTTAAGAGAGTTGAGACTGAGATGCTTAGTTTTTGATGCTTATCACCGCTTTTAGGATAAAGTCTAAATCCTTATCAAGACCTATAAAGTCCTGCATACTCTGGCCTGACCACTTTTTAAAAATCTTCATCTCACACTTCATAGATATTCTTGCCCTAGTGACAATGGCTTGACATTCTTTTAGCTCCTCCAATGTTCTGAGCTGCTTCCCACCTCAGGACACCTATGTGCCTAGGTCACTGTGCTTGGATCTCTCTTTCTCCCATTTTAATCTAGTTAGTTCATTCTTTCCCTTAGTAATCTGCTCAAATAGCATTTTCTTAGAGAAGCTTCTTCCAACTTCAGACTAGGTTTGTTTTCCCGTTACTTGCTTTAATGGCATCCTGTCCTGTTTCTTCATAGTGTTTATAAAAATTTTTAATTATGCATTTATTTATGTAATGATTTTTACTTATGTCTGTCTCTCTCACTAAACTTCAAGCTACATGTGTCTGTTCTACCCCCAATTTTATCTTTAGTTTTTAGCATAATGCTAAACATTAACAGCAACTCAAATATTAAATAAGTCCAATAGTTGACATTACACGAGGCTATCTTATTGACATACCGTCTGATTTTCAGAGTTGTCCATTTCCAGTTGTGCTCCTGGAAGTGGTAATGGACATACTCTCTTCCATTCACTCTGATCACACATGTCATATGGCAGTTCGAAGTTCAGGGTTTAGAATGTGGCAACAGATACCAAGGACTTTTGAATGCTACCTATATACGGTTCTATGCCAATGCATATAACGTAGAAACATTTTTGAGATGGAGTTTCCCTCTTGTTGCCCAAGCTGGAGTGCTATGGCATGATCTCGGCTCACTGCAACCTCCACTTCATGGGTTCAAGTGATTCTCCTGCCTCAGCTTCCCGTGTACCACACTTGGCTAATTTTTTTAAATTTTATTTTTATTTTTAGTAGAAATGGGGTTTCACCATGTTAGCCAGGGTGATCTTGAACTCCTGACCTCAGGTGATCGGCCCACCTCGGCCTCCAAAATGCTGGGATTACAGGCATAAGCCACTGCCTCTGGCCACAATATCATATTATTACGATTTCTTTGTGGACAAAAATGCCCAGAAGTAACTTTGATTGGTTCTTTGGTAATAATGAATTCTTCTTGAGTCATCTTAAACCATCTCATATCCTACTTGCCATCAGAGGACTCAGAGGGTTGCTGTCTGCAATCTAGATCAACAGTAGTGAGAGCCTCTGATCCTCAGGGGTTAAAGGAAGGTTTCTGATTAATATTATAATGTAGCCACTTAGTCCAAAGGTACTAATGTAATTCAGTAATGTTCCCAAACAGTTAAAATAATTTGACTTGAGTTTTCCAAGTTCTTCCTAAGCTTTTTCAAAAAATATTATTTTTAGGAATGTATTATTTTCTTATTTGCTTTTTGATTCTCTTGTCTCACATTTTCTTAATGAGAGAAAATTTTGATATGGTGCTTTTTCAGATAACAGAAACAGTGTAATGTGCTCACTTCTCTGGTAGATGATTTATTTTATACTTCCTTTATTTTCTATCTCCTCTGCTTCCCTCTCCTTCTTCACCTTCCTCTCTGTAGCTCTTTTTTCTTTACCTTTTCACAAGACCCCACCTCTTGTTTACACGCCTTTATGCTTAAGTCAATCCATAAATATAGACAGAAAGACAGAGAAATGTCAGCTTTCTATTTTGAGCAGGAAATTACCTTGTGAGAATGTTTATAAAAATGGATTGCTTCTCCCAGGAGATTCATTCATCAAGACAGAAGTTGGTCCTCCTGTACAAAATGGAATGGAAATAGAAACAGTCAAGATACACTAGGATAAACACGGCAATCAGAGATTGGATGGGGAGGGGAAGCCTAATTTGGAGGAAAAACGTTGGCTGCTTGTGTGAGGCAAAGAAATAGAACAGCAAATGTTCCTTCAAATTGCAGCAAGAAAGGAAGGTTATCCAGGGATGTACTAGACTTCTAAAATTTTATTCAGAACTCCTTTGAACCAAGGCTGAGCTCCTAGAATTATAAGTGATCCCCATGCATATGTAAACATCATAATTTCATGGGATTCTAGATCATAAAAAGCTGGAGGACAACCTAAATAAAGGTTGTATCTTACCAAAAGTCACACAATTAATTCACGGCATCTGGGACTATAATCCAGATATTCTGATACCCAAGTCAATTTTTATAAGTCACTGCTTACAAGGACTGTAATTGATTTCTGGTTCCTGAAAATGCACCTTCCATATCAGCTATGTCCTTCCATATCCTCTCTAGTTTGCTCTATGGGATGTGATCATCAGGTATAATTCTAGTCATGTCTCCCAAACTGGCAACCTCATTGTCAATATCACTACCTCTTAAAGAAGAGTGACATGTTAGATTATGCAGTCTAACAGGGTATCCTTCCTTTTACCCAAGGAGAAGAAGTTTGATAAATGGTCTATAGTTGCAAATCCATCCTAAGAATATTCAAGGATTTTCTTAACACATTGGCATCTTTACTTTTTTTTTTTTTTGCACATATATCATGAAGTAAAGATTTTTGGTTGTTTTCCCATTATGTGTAGAAAATAGCTCTTGCCATACTTTAAACATATTTTTCAGATACAAAGACTTACGAGGTAATTTGCACCTACTACAACTAATGTACTACCAGAAGTCTGGGTAGGCAGTCTACTATGACATTAACTTCTTAGGGAGAACGCCTTTGTTTGCTTCCCAAATCGCTCTGCCTTTTCTATAACTTGTTTATGCACTGAAGAAAATGGTTTTTTTGTTTGTTTTATTTTTTTTGAGAGAGAGTCTCTATCTGTTGCCCAGGCTGGAGTGCAATGGTGTGATCTCTGCTCACTGAAGCCTCGACCTCCCAGGCTCAAGCAATCCTCCCATCTCAGCCTCCTGAGTAGCTGGGACTACAGGTGCGCGCCACCACACTGGGCTAATTTTTTGTATTTTCTTAGAGACAGGGTTTCGTCATGTTGCCCCGGCTGGTCTCAAACTCCTGGCTAGCGATCCGCCTGCCTCAGCCTCCCAAAGTACTAGGATTACAGGCATGGGCCACTGTGCCTAGCCTCAAAGAAAATTTTTTTTTTTGCTAGACATAGTTTTTCTCTGCTCCGTGTGGTTTAGAAAGAGACAAGTGGGCAGTGCACAGCTTCCTTTGTGATTGTCCTTTCGCAGTGGGGATATTTTTCTTTCCCCCTGGAGTTATTTATTCTGCCTTTGAAGTTAATATTTTTATTACGTTTATTTACACAATACCGAAGATTGTTTTGATTTTGTTGCTCAACTCTTTCCAAACATTTTTCTTTAGGTGATATTCATTTTCCTCCTATCTACAGAAAACATGTACATGCACACAATTTATTAAGATAGTCTGTTACTTTAGGTGATCTTATCACATCCTATATAACACGAATAATAGGTTTGATTCTAAAGTAAGCTAGTTATAATGTCTTCAAATAGAAATAATATAAAAAGAACATAAAAGTGTTCTATTGAAGAGATAGTTTTATGTGAAGATTAATTTATATGTACTCCCCTATCCCTCACTTGGTATTCATTAGTTTGCAATATAGGTGATTTAATGTGACTTGTAAAACAACTTAATCCTCAGTGCTAAACACATATAGACTATCATGAGGAAATGGGTGACAGTTGAAAAACAAATGATCAGCTTCCAAGGTATATTCTTTTGAGGTCAGAATGTGACCCGCACTTATATCTAAAAGCCCACTAGTGCAGATGGTTTAAAAAATTAATTTTACTTGATGCCATGTAACAACCAAAGCCATTTAACTATTAGGTAGGCACAGAAGAGATATTATGAAGTATTAATTCTAACAAGTGTTAAAAAAAAGTTAACTGTTTTTGTTGTGTTCTTTGGGGTATTGTAGTGAATTAAGTCCCAGTTGTAAATATAAATTTGTCTTCATCATCTGTATTCTAAATTCTGACTGTTTTGTGTGCTAAGAAGTGAAGCTCTATAAATGCTGAGTTATGGTGACAAAAACGAATTACTCTCCGGAAAACGATACTGCTGGAATTAATAGAAATGTTTCCTTATTTGAAAATGTAGTTGGGGGCCATTTGTTTAGGAGAAATGTGTTAAATTATGCTACTTTAATGATATTTTCAGTTCTAGAATTCTGATTATATAGCCTGTTGCTATTAAAAGATCATGTGCTGGGATTTTGGTTAAATCTCCTTAAAAAGTTTCCAGAAAGTTCAGTTCTGTAGGCACTGTTCCACAATTTCATAGGAAATTTTGTAATTTGAACTCTGTTTAGAGATGTGTTTTTAAAAGTGTGGTCCAGGACTACCTTTATCACAATAATCTGGGGAACCTGTCAGGAGCAAGATTTTTGAAGCCCACCCCAAACCTTCTGAATTTCAAACTTAATAAAAGCCCCAGATGACTCTGATACACCCTAAACACTGGGAACCACTGGTTTATTAAGTAGTAACGCTTTTCCTTTTATAAATGTCTTCCCATGGAACTCTTTGAACTCTTGTTCTCTCCCTTAGCCCCTCGTTAACTACTACAATAGCAGAAGAGATAAATTACTTTCCTATCAGTAACAACCTTTTCCAACACCCTTCCTTCATGTGCTGCCAGGAAGAGAGATTTGGGGTGGTTTTCAAAGGAAAAACATTGAGAAGTGAATGCTTGATTTTTATTTATTGCCACTCTTCCTTATTCATCTTTTCTTGCTCCAACTCTGATACAGTATCAAAGAATGATCATGTTAAGGACTTTCATTTATACAGCCCTCTGCCATGATGAAGCACTTACATATTATTTTTAAAAATGCATATAACTTGCTCCTAGAAGGACATTTAGGTCATTTTGCCCAATTCTGTCATTTGACATATGGAGAAAATGATGCTTAGATAGGTTTTGTGGTTTGTTCGAGATCACACTCCTAATTATTGAAAGAACTAGAATAGGGACCCAGGTATCTTGACTCCCAGAGCACTGATGTCTTCTGGTATGTTGTTAAAAAAATCTTGTCTATTGCAGTTATTTATGTGAAGAGAAAATTGTTTTGTAGTTTGTTCATCATCTTTGATTTGTTATCCTTAATGGTCTCGCTGCTTCCCAGGTCTGTTTCTATTTATTGTTATGTTGTGAGAAAACAGCTGAAAAACACATTTCTCATTGAGTGAGCTTTTGTGCAAATTGTGGCTTTCAGAGGAATTTGATCCCTGCGGCTTGAGGTTGAATTTGGTAACACTTTATTTTAGGTGTCAAGACGTGGTACATTTAATTAGCATTCGCTATAATAACACTGATCAGTGTGAATTCTGTTGATTAAAATGTGGATGGTAGTATTACTGTACCCTGAGCAGAATCCACCCACATGCTGTTAGGTTCACTGGACTCGCTTTCTCTCTCTTGCCCAGTTTTAATTTAGAAAAACCAAAAAACAAAAACTACTTTCTCTTTCCTCCTTTGGAGTGTTTAATTAATGGTTGTTGGATATGCTCAAAGTATCCAATGGAATGGGTATAAGAATAAGGTTCTTTGCCCTCCCAATTATGTGATTGCTCACTTGAGGAGTTAATTAAATTTCAAATGTAGGCCACTTGGTATAACATACTATGGTGATAAAGTCATAATGCTCTAAAACAGAATCTAGACAGAGAGCTAAGAAACACAGAACATTCCATTAATAAAGATCCTTGTAATTGGACCTCATCTGGAAAGAGATAAGGCAAGAGGAGCATTGTAACTGGAATGAGAGGAGCGTCACATTCTGTGCATGAAAAATGGCGGTCCTGGAGAACAGAATCTGCTGAGCACAGGGACCATTTTTAATCAATAAAAATGCTTTTTCTGAAGGAAACCTAAGCAAGAAACTCACCTGAACCAATTCCAGAGATTTTAAGTCAAGAAAAGTGAAGGCAAGTAGAATGATTTGGGAATAGATTTGTCACAGAAGCAGTACGGATATTAAAAGAACAGTGAAGGATAGATCCTAGAGACATTTTCCCCCACATCCAGAGTATTACAAAAGTATCCAACTATTTTTTTTTTTTTAATAGACAGAGTCTCACTCTGTCACCCAGGCTGGAGTGCAGTGGCATGATCATAGCTCACTGCAGCCTTGAACTCCTGGGCTCAAGGAATCTTCCTGCCTCAGCCTCCTGAGTAGCTGGAACTACAGGCACATGCCACCATGCCCATCCAATTTAAAAATTTTGAAAAGAAAATAGAGCCTTACCATGTTGCCCAGGCTGGTCTTAAACTCCTTTCTTAAAGGGATCCTCCCATCTTCACCTTTCCAAGTAGCTGGGACCACAGGCGTGTTCCACAATGCTCAGCTCACCTATTAATTTATTTTAATCTTTGTAAGGAAAACTAAAACAGTAATGTAAATTTTCAGGTAAAGTTGAGTAAGATAGCACTATAAGCCCGTATAGGAAAAAAATGAATAAAAAACTACTTCTGGCAAAATGATAAATATGATATTCTGAAAAGCTGAATAAAATAGAATAAACACAATTTTAATTGAGTAGCTGACTTTGGGGGAAAAAAGCAAGAGAGAGAGAGAGAGACGGAGCCGATCCCCAGACAAACAAACAAGAAAGAAATCCAAAACAAAATCCAAACTTGAAGTAAATAAGAAGTTGAAACCAAGGACATAACCAAGTGTGGGAACTGAGGCTGCTGTGGGAGCAAATGCTGGTATGAGAGTACTTGTCATGTGAATTAATGGCTTCCTGGTGGAGAATCCTGTGGAGACTATACCTAGGACTTCTCAGAAAGGGGCTAAACCTGGACCCTCAAACAGGTAGCACTCTTCAGAGGAAAGTAGCCTAGAAAAAACTTCACTTGGCTGCAAACTGAACAAAGAAACCAGTCCGACACCTTGGTAGCTCTGGTTTTAGGGAAGAGACAGGAACTTCCTTGAGAATTTGCAACTACAGACTTCAGGCCTCTCCTCATCCAGATGTGGAGTTTGAATTTAAATGGCCAGTTTATTGAAATATGAGCCCAGACATTATTTTAAAGTAATCCTTGTTTGGAGACTTCCTTATAGTATCTGAGGCAAGTATAAAAATTGCTTTAAAAAAACCACCTGCAACTCAAGACTTCAAAATTCCTAGGTACTGAGTTTAGCCAAATAATATGTGATGAAAAATAATGACCATATTGGTAAATCACGAGCAAGTTAACGAAAATGGCAACAGGTTTAGCTTTCCAAACACTTCAGATATTAAGATTATTAATAAAAATAGCACACACAAAAAATAAAGATGACAAGAAGAAAATGAGCAATAAGTGAGACATTGTCAAATATGCCATGCAGATTTAAAGACAAATGAACATGTAGAAATAAAAATAAAATTGATAAAATTAACTCATAAATTAAATATATTAGAGTCAGGTGAAGAGAGAATTAATAAACTGGAAGATTAATCCAAGGAAGCTATTCAGAATGCAAAATATAGAGGAATAGATGAAAAATACGAGAGATTAAGATATTTGGAGGATTAAATAATAAGTACTAACATATAGCTACCCAGATTAGTAGATTGAAAAAATAGAATGAGGAAGAATCAATATTTGAAGAAGTAATGCCTTAGTGTTTTCCAGCATGGATGAAAGATGAAAATTCTTAGATGAAAAAGTGCTGAGTGTATTTCACTAACAATAAATAGAAACTCATACTGAGACATATTATGAAAAACTATGTAAAATAATAAAAACAAAGAGAAAATATTAAAAGTAGACTGAGTAAGAAACATGTACAAAGCAGTAACAGACTTAATATCTTCAAAAGGCTGACAAAATAATTAAAATTAATATAATTAAATTATTTAAATAATTAGTAAAATTAAATTTATCTGAAGTCAGGTGCCTAGAGAATTTTTATATCAAGAATGAGGAATAACTAAATAAAAATGTGAGAGTACTTACTATTACAAGACCTTCATTAAAGGTAGTTCATAAAGATAATAGAATATATAAGAAATAGATAAAAGAAAATAATCCCAGAAAGATGTTCTGATAATGCTTCTAAAAGATGTGCAAAGAAAATAGTATGTATGTGTGCAATTAAAAACTTTAAATATAAAGTATTAATAATGCATAATATGTGATGGTAGAAGAAGTTCTAAGATCCTAAGACATAAATAAAATATTGTACAAAAACAACACGTAAGACAGGAGGGAGTTGATTAGGCCTGAGCTCAGAAGGTACATGACAATACTACTACTACTACTACTACTACTACTACTACTACTACTACTACTGCTACTACTACTTTACATGAATTTCATGAGAGTGATATGCCAGCTATGTTCTGACTGCTGTATGTATATTAATGGAAATTAACAACCATAATAACCTTATGAGGTCAGTGATATTATCTCCATTTTTCAGATGAGAAACCTGACAATGAGAAGCCACAGAAGTTGACAGTGCAGCAGGATAATTAAGGAATCAGAGAGACTGAGGGGCTGAGGAGGAATTATTTAATTATTTAGGTGCACCGACCCAGTTGGATTAACATCCAAAGGACTGAGCCCTGAACAAAGAGTCAAGCTACCTTTTAAGCATTTCGTCAGGTGGGGGGAGATTTGTACAGGGGGAAGCATATTACAGAAGCGAGAAACAAAGACAGTTATTTAATTAAGACATGCATTACATTATTTCTTACTTTTCAAGGAACAACATGTTTTATGACTTGAGATTATCTGTTTAGTGACCTTGCAGCTGCACAGCTAGAGAAACAGGGTCTTCACAATGCCTGGGAAAGGGAGCGAGAAGGCTCACTAGCCACAGAAAAACAGGCAGTTAATTTTTAAAGGACTGCAGCTCTTTCTTTTCCTCAGGGGAACTGAGTTTTCTTACCTACAACTCAGTTTTTGCTCACACATTCTTTAATTTCTTTTAATTCCTGTTCCAACATAGGATTTGAGTCCAGATGATCTGGTTTGGATCTGTGATCCTAACCACTGGGCTGTACCACTAGTGATTAATTTTAGACTTTTGTGCCTGGCAAAGTTTAAAAGGTAACCACTAAAACAAAAACATAAAATATTATAACTACTTATGAATTAGAGGAGAAAAATGGAATAAGGGAGGGATCTTGTTAGCAATAAAAAAATTCCAAAAAAGCACAGAGAAATCAGGTCAAATAAAAAGCACAAGACGAGATGGTAGAAATGGATCAAAAGAATTCACTAATAAACAACGGTAAAAATGAAGTTGCTTGTTAAAAGATAGGTTGACAGATTGCATTAAAAATACAACATTTAGCTATATTCTGTTTAGAGAAAACACACTTAAAGCACAAGGACATAGATAGTTTGAAAGAATAAGGATGAAAAAAGATACGCCAGGAGAATATTAATTAAAAGAAAGCTGAGATAGCTATCTTATGTCATTGAAAATAGACTTGAAGGCAAAAAGTACTGTTGGTTATAGTCGCTATATAATAGATTTTTTACACTAAGGAATAGATAACAATTCTAAACTTGTATGCACCTAATAAGATAGCTTTAAGTTATGTAAAGCAAAAATTGATAGAACTTCTTGGAGAAAGTGACAAACTTACCACAAAAGCAGAAGCTATGAAAAATTGTTGGGTCAAGCAGACAATAAGGAAACAGAAGATTAACCACATAGTTAAGAACTTTGACTTTATGTACATACATTGAACTCTGCAGTCTCAAATTACAGAATACATTTTTTTCTCAAAGAAAACATTCACAAAAGTTGACCGTGAAGCCATAAATCACATATCAACACATTTTATGTATGTATATTTGTATGTATGTATGTACGTACATACATATTCTCTCACCAAGAAACTTGAATCTGAATCAACACATTTTAAAGAGCTAGTCTACTGACCACATGCTCTGCCTCAGCAGTTAAATTACTCATCAGGCCGGACATGGTGGCTAGCGCCTGTAAACCCAGCTCTTTGGGAGGCTGAGGTGGGCGGATCACTTGAGGCCATGAGTTGGAGATCAGCCTGGCCAACATGGCAAAACCCCGTCTCTACTAAAAATGCAAAAATTCCCTGGGCATGGCGGCGTGTGCCTGTAATCTCAGATACTGGAGAGGCTGAGATACAAGAATCGCTTCAACCTCGGAGGTGGAGGTTACAGTGGGCCAAGATTATGCCACATTCCAACCTGGGCAACAAGAGTGAAACTCCATGTCAAAAAAAAAAAAAAAATTACTCATCAGTTAAAACAAAAATGAATCTCTTCTCCATCTTTTCATAGTTTAAATTAAATGACCTCTAAGTAACTCATTGGTTAAAAAAAAAAAAGAAATCAAAATTAAAATGAAAAAATACAGTTAGGCTGGATGGGGTAGCTCACACCTGTAATCTCAACACCTTGGGAGGCCAAGGCAGGTAGATCACTTGAGCCCGGGAGTTTGAGACCAGCCTCGGCAACATGGTGAAACTGCATCTCTACCAAAAATACACATACACACACACACAAAATAGCTGGGCATGGTGGCACGGGACTGTAGTCCCAGCTACTTGGGAGGCTTAAGTGAGAGGACTGCTTGAACCTGGGAGGTCAAGGCTGCAGTGAGCCAAGATTGCACCACTGCACTCCAGCCTGCACGACAGATTGAGACTCTGTCTCAAAACAACAACAAAAACAACTAAAAATAATGAACATAATCAATATTAAAAATTTGGGTTGTAATTAAAATGGCATTTGGAAATCACTCCATAACCACTTAAGGAGGAAAAAAAGGCTGAAAATCAGTGAAGTATGTAACTAACTTAAGAAGTTTAGAAAAGAGTAGAATAAACCAAAGAAAGTAAAAGGAAGGAAGTAGTAAAGAGAAGAATTAGTGAAACAGAAGACATGCCATATACAGGATCAACAAAATCTCAAGTTAGATTTAAAAATCATAATTTCCAATGACATTTTTTTTCACTGAGTATAAAATGTGAAGATCCATTACAAAGATACCAGTGTAGATACAGAAATATAATCTGAATAGAAAGAATGATTTGAATTTTTTTTCTTTTACCAATTTTACATTTACTTTTTAAATTTGCATAAACTAAAATTAACTTTTTGGTATACATATCTATTAGGAGTTTTGATGAATTCAAAGATTTGAGTATTTATCCATCATCATAATCGAGCAACAAAACAGGTCAATCATTCCCCAAACTTCTTGGTGATGCCCCTTTAAAATCAACCACTAGCCCTCACCCTAGACCCCTGGCAACCACTAATTTTGTTCTCTTCCCCTAAAGTTTTGCCTTTTCCAGAAAATCATATAAATAAATTATACAGTATTTGACCCTTTTGGTCTGGCTTCTTTTATTCATCATAATTCATGAGATATTCATTCATATTGTTGTATGTTTTAATAGTTTGTTTCTTTTTATTGCTAAGTAGTATTCCATTGTAGGGATTGTAACATATCCATTCACCAGTTGAAGTGCATTACATGTATCAAATTTACAGTTTCTTAACGATTATGCTTACAGCTTATAAATATTCATGTACAGGTTTTTGTGTCAACATAAGTTTTTGTTTCTCTTGATACATACCTAGGTGTGGGACTGGCATATAGTAAATGAGTGCTAAACTTTCTAAGAAAGAGACACACTGTTTTCCAAAGTAGCTCTATCATTCTGTATTCTCGCTAGCAGTTTCTGAGAGTTCCTTTTGTTTTGCATCCTTGCCATCACTTTCAATTTTCAGTTTTAAAATAATGTTAGTCCGTCTCGTAGATACGTGTGTACTTCTGGTTTTAATTTGTATTTCCCTTATGACTAATAATGTTGAGCGTATTTTCTTGTGCATCTTTGCCATCCATACATCTTCTTGGTGAAGTTTCTGCTTAATTTTTGAGTATGTGTGCTCATTTTCATTGTATTGTTTGCTTTCTTATGAATTATCTGAGTTTTTTGTATATGCTAAATATTCTTACTTATGATGTCTTATTATATATTGCTTGATGTTGTTTTCTAATATTTTGTTACAGATTTTTGTGTCTATGATAATGAGAGGTATCAGTCTCTAGTTTTCTTTTTTTGTAATGTCTATCTGGTTTTGGCATTAGAATAATGCTGGCCTCATAAAATCACTGGGGAAGTGTTTTATCCCTTTTATTCTGTGGAAGACATTTTGTAGAGTTCAGAGTACACATTCCTTAAATATTTAGCAGAATTCCAGAGTGAAATCATTTAGATCTGAAGTTTTCTTTGTGGAAGATTTTAAACTACAAATTCAATTCCCTTGCTAGGTATAGCACTCTTAAGATTATCTATTTCTTCTGGAATAGTTTGTGGCTTTCAAGGAACTGGTAATTTTATTTAAGTTGTCACATTTATGGGTATAGACTTTTTCATAGTATTTTATTCTTTTAATGTTTGTAGGGTTTTTAATAATGTTCTCTCTTTAATTCATAATGTTGATAACTCATGTCTTCTCTCTTTTAGTCACACTAGAAATTTATTAACCCATTTATGCCAGAGATTGCAAATTCTTTTTTTGTGAAAAATCAGACATTGGTGATGACCTTGAGCAGTAGAACATAAATAACTCCCAGAAGTTTAGTGTTCAAATAATGGAACACTAGGCATAAATGGGTTAATGTTGTTAATCTTTTAAAATAACTCACTTTTGGTTTTATTGATTTTCTGTATTATCTTGTCTTTCGAATTTCATTGATTTTTGCTCATATTTTCACTCTTTCTCCTTACTTGGGACTTAATTTGTTCTTCTTCTATTTTATATTCAGAAGCTTAGATTACTGAGTGGAGACCATTTTTCTTTTCTAATACAAATGACCTAAAACAATTAATTTTTCTCATAAGCATTGCTTTTGCTGAATTCAGTCAGTTTTGATATATTGTATTTTTATTTTAATTAAGTTCAAAATATATTTAAATTTCTCTTGAATCTTCCCATTTGGCCCACAGTTATTTTATAATTGTATTAATTTTAAATATTTTGGGATTTCCATGCTATTTTTCTGTTATTGATCGCTAGTTGAATTACTGTATGGTCACAAAACACACTTCGTATGATGTATATTCTTTGTAATTTGTTAAGGACATTTGTGGCACAGAGTATTGTCTGTCCTGGTAAGTATTCCATGTATACTTGAAAGTAAGATATATTCTGGTCTTCTTGGGTAGAGTGTTCTATGAATGACAAGTGGATCAAATTGGTTGATAGTTTTGTTCAGGGCTTTGATAGTCTTCCTGATTTTCAGTGTACTTATTCTGTCAGTTTCTGTGGGAGGAGTCTTGAAGTCTCCAGCTACGATTGTGGGTTTATCTATTTTTCTTTAAATTTGATTAGTTTTTGCTTCACATATTAATGTTTTGAAGTTCTGGTGTTAGTTGCATATATATAGAGTATTTTTTATGTCTTTTTTGGGAATGTCATCTTTACCATTAATTATGTAATGTCTCCCTTTATGTATGATATTGTTCCTGTTCTGAAGTCTGCTTTTTCTGATATTAATGTGCCTATTCTAGTTTTGTTTTAATTCATGTTGGAATAATATATCTTTTTCTGTGTCTTTATCTTTAACCCATCTTTATTTTTATGTTTAGGATAAATTTTCTTTTATATAGCATATATTTAGGTTTTGAGTTTTATTCAGTCTGATAATCTTTTAATTTGCATATTTTAATTATTTACATGTAAGGTAATTAATGATATGCTTGGATTAAAAGACAATGTCTTGCTATGTATTTTTTATTCTTTTTCTTTATTTTTGCTCTTTTTCTTTCTTCTTTTTGAAAAGTTGGGTATTATTCCATTTTACTTCCAATATTGTCATTTTATTTATACTCTATTTTTAAAAATATTTTAGTGGTTACTCTATGGTTTGCAATACATATCTTATTTACTCCCAAGTCTACCTTAAAATAATATTACACTGTTTCAATGTAGTATAAATATAGCATTTTTTTTCTAATTACTTTTTCCTATTCTTTGTGCTATTTTATCCTATTTTACTTTCTTATGTACTATACACACAATACATTGCTATCATTTCTTATTTAAGCTGTTAGTTATCTTTTAGATAATTTACAAATAAAAGTTAATTTTGTATTTTTTTGCTTTACTGCATTTCCAGTTCTATTCATTATGTGTGTGTGTGTATGCATGTGCATAGATCTAAATTTCTGTCTAGTATGATATTATTTCTGCCTGAAGAACTCTTTTAATATTGTTTTTAGTGTAGTTATTATATTAGCCAGGGTTCTCCAGAGAAATAGAATCAATGAGATATAGATACCGATCTCTTCCCCCCTTTCTTTGTCTCTCTCTCTCCAAATGTACACACACACACACACATGTATTGATATGTATGTATGTATGTGTCTGTCTATCATCTAGCATCTGAGAGAAGATTTAGTAGGGGATTGGCTCATGTGATTATGGAGGCTGAGCAGTCTCATGACAGGCTGTTCTCTAAGCTGGACACACTTGGATGTTGGCAGAATGGTTCAGTCTAAGTGTGAAGGCTTCAGAACCAGGGAAACCAATGGCCTGAGAACCTTAGGAGGCACTGGTGTAAGTCCTGGCATCAAAAGGCTGGGGAACCTGAAGTTATCCAAGCACAGGATAAGAAAAGTATATTCCAGTTTCTGCAGATAGATCAACACATTTGCCCTTTGTTTCTGCCCACCCCCACCCCCCCCACATCCCCAGTGTATTGGATGGTACTCACTCACATTGAGGGTGGATCTTCTCCAACCCCATCAGACTCACATGCCAATCTTCTTTGAATAAAACCTTCACAGACATCTCAAAAGTAATGCTTTATCAGGTTTCTAGGTATTCCTTAATCCAGTCAAGTTGACCCCTAAAATTAAACATTTACAGGTGTGCTGGCAAAAGATTCTCCTTTGGTTTACCTGAGAAAAATATTCATTTCTCCTTTATTCTTGAAAGGCAGGGCTATAAAATTCTGGGTTGATTTTTTCCTTTTCTTTCAGCACTTTAAAGGTGGCATTCCATTGTCTTCTGACATGCAGTGCTTCTTATTAGAAGTCTACTGTAATTCTTACCATTGTTTCTATGTAATATTTCCTTTTTCTCTGGTGACCTTCAAGATTTTTTCTTTATTTTTAATTCACAACTGTTTGAATATGATATGCCTAGGGGTGTGTGTGTGTGTGTGTGTGTGCAGTTTTTTCCTCTTTCTTGTGGTTTAGTATATATTTTACTTGGAGTTATCTGAGCCTCTTGGATTTGTGGTTTTGTCTTTTTTAATAAATGAAACGTTCCTTCATATAGCTTGGATGCTTTGTTTTGATCCTTACCCCTGCTTCCCACTCTGTTTTTCTCTTGTATTAGTTTGGGTACTTTCTATTGACTTGTCTCTAAGTTCATGATTTCCTTATTTGGCTCTGTCAAGTCTACTGATTAGACTGTCAAAGGCATTCTTCATCTTTCTTACTGTGCTTTTCAGTATAACATTTGCATTAGATTTTTTTTTCTTATAGTTTTTATCATTTTACTGAAATTACCCATCTGTTCTTGCATGCGGTCTACCTTTTTCATTAGTACCATATCATATCAATAATAGTATTTTAGGCACATATCAATAATAGTATTTTAGACTCGCTGTCTAATAGTTATTATGGGTGTGATATTTGTATCTGGCTCCTTAGATCACTTTGTGTCTTGACATTGTTTTTTTTTAATGTTTTGATGGCTCATAACTTTTTTGTAGAAGTTTATGCATTTGGTGTAGGACAGTAGGCACAGAAGTAGATAGCTTTTATTTTTTTTATTTTTTGCCCGTAAATGGGTATGCCTTTCCTTATGTTAAGCTTTCAGTGTGGCATTTCATTTAATATGGACAGGAATTGATCTAGTTTTGGAATTGTTGCTATGATTACCCTCATTGTACCCCCAGCTTACCATTTCAGTAGTTGTTACCTTGTGTTTAGGGTAATGGTAGTTTGCCCCATTTTTTTCCTCAGTATCTGCTCTGCACTAAGCTTCAGATCTTCCCTTTGTGCTGTGCCTTAGAGAGAATTTCCCTCCACTTTCTTGGTTAATCTCCCTGCAGTATACCATTGTTACTTGATGCCTACTATCCTTCTGGTGAGGGTTGGGGGGATTTTTATTATAGTTCTAATTAAGCTTCTATTTTAGGCACATACTGTGCCCCCTAAGACTCATTTCTTAGGGTTACGAGTTTCTCAGTGCTCCAACTCCACTCCTAGTGGCATTCCTGTTCTTCCCCAAGATGTGGAGAGATTTTTCCCTTTTCTTTTTGACTAGTTTCAGTTGATTTTCCACTGCTCTTCACCAAGATATAGGGAGTTTTCTTTCCTTTTCTTTTCTCTTAGCTTCAGTTGATTTTCACTAGTGCCCTAAGGGTGAGCATCTTTCTTGAACCCTACCAGTAGTTGAAGGCATTTGCTTTGTAGGGGAGAAAAGAAAGGTGGATTTAGGTGGGTTTTCATGTCTTTTTTATTACCCTCCTTCATTTCATGCCCAAAGCCATGAAGGGTCCTATCTTAGGACCCTCGCCAATCTTTTTTTGTTTGTTTGTATTGGTGAGCAGCAAGTCAGGACTGTGAAGAAGTGAAGAAGAGCATGCAGGTGGTATGAATATCCCTTTTATATGTGGCTCCTTATGTGTGGTTCTCTAACATTGTATCCTCTTGACTAGCCCACATTTAACTTTTACCAATTTACTTAAAATTTTAGCTGAATTGTTACTGATGTCTGACAGTGTCTGTAAGCAAATGCATACATCTTGTCTGTCCTTGCAAGTACCTGCCTTTCCTTAGATTTGGGGTTACAGATTGTTGCTCTTCCACCTCAGCTCTCTAATGATTTCAAGAAAAGTTAGAGGTTATCATATTGTTTGCCATTTTATTGGCTATTTTTATTGTATTGAGGTTGGAAGCAATGCCCTTTCCAACCTTCTGCATCCCAAGTAGGAGATGGCAGCACCAATCAATTATGTTTTAGTGGGAGAATATGAAAATGTAGAATATATATGCGTGGAATACATCTGCAAATCACCAAGTCCTTGGGTTTGGATTAGCTCATGTGGAGGTCCCATTGTAACATAATTTTTACATTCTTATATCTACATTTCCATTACTGAAAGTTAGAGGGGTAAAACAATAATAACTAAAACATGCATAATGCATACTATGTGTGAAACACTGTTTTAACCTTGCTTCACATATTAACTTGTTTAATCCTCACAACTTTTATGTTACTGATAAACTCAGGCACTGTCAGGTCAAGTCACAAGGCATCCTACCTCCTAACTAGTTGATTCTGGGTTTGAACACAAGTGTTTTTCATCAGCTTTATCACTTCTCAAATAAAAGTATAAAAGGACGATTAATCAGGGTAATTCAGAATTCTGAAGAGCATCTAGTCCTGCTCTTTTATTTTACAAATGAGAAATTTTAAACATGTGAGTTAAATGACTCATCAGGACCAACCACATAGTTTGAGGCTGATTCCATATAGAACCAAGGTTTCCATTTCCCATGCTATTTTTATTTAATCACAGCATTCGATTACAAATGGGAGTTCAGTTCCAGTGCTCCAAATCTAGAGATTCATTTTTAAACGATTTCTTATTTGGGCTAAGGTTTATTTATTTATAGGTTCAGCTCAAATGATGGAGAGGAATGTAACTTTCAGATTGCCATTTAATTTTATCACATTAACTTATATATGTCCAAGAACAGAACACATCCAAAGTTAAAATATCCATCTTTATTCAGGCAAGGAACAAAGTGAGTATCTGTAGTTGGGAATTTTTCTATCAAAAGGCTTTTTCCTCCAGTGTTTATTAATGAGTACATTTGATTGTAGAAGCCATTTGTTCTGCTAAGCTTTAAATATAATAACTCTTGTTAGTCCTCTGAAAGACTGTATCTTAAATATCCAGTTCATTCATTATCATAGCTCTGTTTTCTAACTCTTCTCTTTTATTTAATACAGTGCCTGTGGAAATTTATATGCTGCTTAAGGAAGACTTTCCATGTTCTTCCTTTCTCTTCATTCACCTTTCTATGATGGTTACATATACGTAGTAGCATGTAGTGGGACAGAAGTCAGAAAACTTGAATTGTTTATCATGTTTTGTGACTCACAAGCAACTTGGCCTCTGGCAAATGTTTTGATATCTTTTAGCCTTTGTTTTCTCACCTGCACCGCATGGTGTATGAGGATCATTCACTTACCCACAAACATTTATTGAACTTCTGTTATAAGCCTGGCACAGTGGTGGGTACTGGGGTCACAAAGTTGAATAGGACATAGCTACTACTTTCCAATGAACTTATGGTGGATCTAGTATAGGTATTGATGTGTAAATAATTATGACATGCAATAAAATGTATACAAGTTTAATATAGGAGAGGCAGATCGGACAGACTCAGAATATTCACAGAGGGCGTATTTAAAAGTAAGAGTTCAGCAAGGAAGTGAGGAGAAAGCCTTTCAGGCAAAGGAAAAGCATTTAAATGTTTTCTAACTGCACATCAAACACTGGTTGAAGTCCACAAACCTGAGGGACTGTCATTGCTTTTAAGAAACAATGTGTCAAGGGATTATGAAAACTATGATTTGAATTTTGAAAACCATCATGTTATAGTTACAGATAATAACCTTAGAGAAATGCTAGTTTAAATTCATTAATAAGATACAGAGATAGAATGACAAATCAAGACTGTAATTAATTGTAAGAAATTGGATCCTGCAAGTCTTCATTATCATGAGTCATGTTAATTAACATTTTCACTAATTAGCTTGACAATAAAATCATCACACAGTTAGTGACCCTGTGAGGTCGCAAACACAAAGTAGCATTGCTTACAAGGTCGGGGTTAAATAATTGATAGTAGGATTGACTAGCGCTATAGTTAAAACCCATACAACACAGGCAGACCAAGAGATAGGAAAATTTACTCAGATTAAATATGGCTCTTTTTATCAGATATATCAAAGACATTTCATAACATTGGCATTTTAAAAAGAATTTCATATACTATCTCTGATTTTTTTCACATGATTAAATTACTGTTACTACTAGCTTCTTGTATAATGCCATTTGTAATAAACTAGGCAAAAGTTGCTTTCAGAGTTTAGTATTTAAGAAGAAAAGTATCACAAAAATCTATTAATGACATGAAATATAATGCTTAAAGATGTACTGACAGTCCACAAAATCCATTGAAAAAGCTTAAGAGCGAAAGAGGACAATTTATATGATGGTTAAACCTTAAAATAGTTTATCAGTGAGGAAAAAATAAAATGTGATTTCGAAAGGAAAGGCAAGGACAGTAGAAAATGTCTGAGGAAGAAATGTATCAATACTCAGATAAAGGAATGATCAGAAAATGTAGGCCTTTGTCATTAGCAATGGAAAAATGTTAGATAATCAGGTGATAAATGACTTTGTGGAATGGAGGTGTTCATATGTATCAGGCAAATGATTTCATGGAATAGTTTCTTATATTTATCTGTATTACTATGTATCCTCCCTCTTTGAACCTAAGTAGAATAATTTGTTTATTTCAGTTCTTTTAGATAACTAAATGTTACATTACCTTTTCAAATATTTAATTAAAACCTAAGCTTAACCAAATCAAATGTTCTCTTTTCCTTTGATCACACAAGGGGCCCTAAATTACTGTACATTAAAAACAAAATTCTATTGTAATAAAAATTTAACCAAATTATTTAAAAATTTAATGAAAGTAATGTCATAATTAGACAAAAGTAAAAATAATACAGTCTCATGCAATAATCTTAATATTTGCACATTGCCTTCTGCATGCAGCTATATTTTTAATATACTTGCAGTCATAATATGCATTTCTATATTATAATTTTTGTATTGTGAATTGCCATTTCTCCCCATCTTGTTGAAACAAAGATTTAAATAGCTTACAAAGAAATGTACAATAAAACAAAGTAACATTAAATAAAATCAATAGGAAAAGAAAGAATTCAGGAGAAAGAAAGGGAAGGGCGGGATAAAATAAGAAATATATGAGGTAATATAAAAAACATATGTCATTAGCTATTAGACACAGGCCATGGATTTATCTTTGAGCAGGCACTTAAAGAGGGAAATGGGATCAATTTCTGATTTATCGTGTCTAGTAGATTAAAACAGATCAGTTGTTTAGAAGAAGTAACAAATATTTTTAATCCTGAAACCATAGATAAATTTCTTTTGTTTTTCTTCATAAAGAGGATACAATGGCTTAAACATCACTCTAACGTCAAATATAGCCATGAGTTTCATAAGGCTGCTTCTTGTAACACACGTTTTAATAGTCTCAGTGTTGGCAAATACTATAGAAGGAAAGTTAGCATACCATAATGCATTTAAAAAAAAACCAATAGAACAAGATTATATTTCAATATACACCTTTTGTATAACCAAAAAACAAAACACCACAGTAAAATGATGAGAAAAAACATATTTGCAATTCTAGACAAAATGTTAAAATCTTTAATCATAAATGAACTCTTCAGAAATCAGTACAAAGAGACTAAAATTACAAGGGAAGTGAAAATAAAAGGAACAGAGGAAAATGGAATAGCACAAATGAGTTATAAGGCTATATGAAGATGATATAGTTAACATTAGTAGTTGAGAAAGCAATTTCATTATAAATTCCATTATTGATCCTTACAAATATTGATATCTGATGTTTGTACAGCTTTAGGAAATGAAGAATTCTCAAATTCTGGGGAAACTTACTATAGTCATAGGGAGTTCACTCCAAAAATGTAGATTTTTGCATAAACTTGGCCCCAGCAGTTCCAAACCACAGGAATCACTCCAACAAAGTAATTAGATACACACCCGCACACATACACATACATGTTTACTACACAGAAAATGTGTAAGTAATATATCATTCCCGAAGAAACTACTTATGTATCAACTGGTTTATAAAATAATAGATTTTGTGGGGGTAGATATAGAAAAAAGGCACTTAAGCAAAATTACTACATTTCTCAAAATTCTATGTCCTTTGAATTCTTATGACACATTTTTAATGAATCAGTTTTATATGATGAATTTTAAAGAAACATTTAGATTAATATTTCTGTTTACTTTAGAACTTAGAAAGTCTCTTTGGAATGAGCTGGTTGCTCCTTTTCTCTTAAAAATAATCTTTCAGGGTTACTTTGAATGGATAAGTTTTTTTCTTTCCTTTTTGATGACTTTCCCATGATGAGTAGACAATTTAAATCATTTCACTGATGTAGTTATGCTGTTCGATGCAACCTTCCAGCAATCTTTTTATCATTAGATTATTCGCTCTATATAGCAGAATCATTGAATGGGGGAGTACAGAGTTTGAGAATGGGAAGTAGATAGAGCTAAATTTAGTATAAAGACCTATAAGAAGAACAACAACAACAAAAAAAACAAAAACAAAAACAAAACTGAGGTCTTTTTAAAGATTAAAGATTTTAAAGATAGAAGCCTAAATTGTACAAAGTTGAGCCAAGTTTCATGCACAGAAAGTTGCTTTTAACTTCCTCTCCCCACATACACACACACATTTAGAAAGAGAGACATTTATTTCTTAGAAAAACAATATTTTCCTGGTTAGACATTTATTTTCTGCAAGAATTATTTATTATTTGCTACCAAAGACACTCATTTGTCTGAACTATGTGGTTCAATAAGAAAGCAAACAATGCTGGACAATGATAAAAGTAACAAGAGTTGTAAGACAATGGAAGGAGAGATCAGTCACAGTGAGTTGGATGTGATTGTTCCCATCACAAAATGGATGGGAGATCTGATCAGTTGAAGACAGCACACAAAAATGATCTCTTACTGTTAGTAGAAAATTGTCTTGTACTGTCACTGACCAAGTACATTGACCTCTAAATGAAGCTTTGAGATTTTGCAGCTTTTTCTTTGTGGATTAACTACAAAAGATACATCCTTTATATGCTGCTGCCTTGAGTTGAGAATTGCTTTTCTAGTAGAGAATAGAGGAATTTGCATTGCTACTTATTCTCTACTTTTATCTGTAGGTGGAAAAACCTTCGTTGTAACATGGTTACTTACTGTGTGGAGTCAGGAGAAGATAACTGACCATGAAATTGAACCTGGTTTCTGACTCTCCCACTTACTTAGTAGGTATGGTCTGCCTTAGGCTAAGCATGTTTTAAATAAATGGGGATCATCTTCACACTAAGGTGAATCCTTGTTCAGAAGATTAAATGAGATATTATATACCTCATTTAAAAAGAGTTAGCCGTTATATTATTATTACTGGTGGTGGTATTTTTGGAGGCAAATTGGCAAAAATAACGACCAAATTTTCTGCCAGGTTTTTGTAGACCCAGTACTTTACTAGGTAAGTGTTTAGGATTGGAGAGAGAAAATACCAGATAATCAGATGCAGAATTGTTTTCTCCATAGCAAATTATTTTCTTGCTCATATGGATCATCTTGTCTCCTTGATTCTGGTTTGGGTACTTTAATAAAGTTCTTTAAACTTGTAATTTTTTGTTTTTTGTTTTTTTGTGTGTTTTTTGGAGACTGTTGCCTGAGCTGGAGTGTAGTGGCTTGATCTTGGTTCACTGAAACCTCTGCCTCCTGGGTTCAAGCGATTCTCATGCCTCGGCCTCCTGAGTAGTTGGGATTATAGACGCCCGCCACCATGCCCAGCTAATTTTTTGTATTTTTAACAGAGGTGGGGTTTCATCATGTTGGCCAGGCTGGTCTTGGACTCCTGACCTTGTGATTCGCCCACCTCAGCCTCCCAAAGTGTGGGATTACAGGCCTGAACCACTGCGCCTGGCCTAAACCTGTAATCTCATATTTTAAATGATATAGGTTTACTTACAAATAAATTAATTTTCTTTTATCTTGCCATTGTTGCATCAACTACATTTATATTGCTATTGTATAATCAATCAACTAATAAAAGATGAATGAGATTCCAGTTATCTGAACCAAGAAAGGGATTGCTGACCAAGAGTAAGCAAATAAAACATCTTTTTTTTTTTTTTTCCAAATAAAACATCTTTAGTAGGAGGATAGTGGGAGAAACTTTGTGAGTCATAACCATGTAACAGAATTTCTAATGAATATTAAAATCGTGTCTTGATTTTAATACTTTATTATAATTAAAAATAAAAGGAGTAGAAATCCCTCTCTAAGTCAACTTAGTTTGCTCAGCCAGATAATTTCAGTTCATAAAGGCATCCTTTTGCTGAATTTTCTGAGTCGTGCTTGTGACTCACTGAGCTGGCTTTGCTGATCATGAGTCATTTCAGATTTTCTTGAAAAAGGCTACTATCACTACCTTGTCTTTGGTTTGCAATGAACAGGAAATACAGCATTACAGGTGATAGTATGGATAGCAAGAGGAATATGGAAAAAAATGGCAACCTCTATGATTTGGATATAATCATTTCTGTCTGGTAAAGGGCCAATGATTTGTGCAGTTGAAGAGATACTGCTCTAGCAAGTGTTCTAATATTGTCAAGAACCTCCTTCTTTGCCTCCTAAGAGCATGGAAGCAAAATTCTCCATAGGCATTGACATTCTGTTTGCCTTTTAAAACATAAGGTTAGACTGGGGCAAGACACTGGTCCTATCTGTGATTTCATGTGATGTCAAATTGCTGGTCAGAATGTCTGCTTCTCAGGTAAACATCTAGGTGTATGGGATGCATAGAAACTAAAAATAAAAATGAGAAGAATCGTTAACACCTGATAATAACTTTAACCTCTACTAATTTAACACTTGGAAAGAAGAGGACATGGAAGTTGACTGCTTTGCCAGTGTTTCATTTGAAGATTTTCTTTACCTAGCCCTGTCCCAATCTGTCCCTTTCCCTAGTCTGGCCCATATGCAGACCTCCCTGTGTTACCCACTCCTATGAATCCTGGGAGTGATTCATAACTTTTGTTTCTGATTACTGACATCAATTCTATTATTTCTATATCTGTCTCTTCAAAGTACATCCAACATCCATGCACTTCTCATCAATTTCACTGTTATATCCATAGTCCAAACCATCATGTTGTCTTATGTGGTCTCCTAGCTGGCAGCTCTACATGTATGCTTGCACTCTGTAAAGTCTGTTCACCCATCAGCCAGAGTAACTGACTTAAAAAACAAATGAGATCATGTCTCCCTCTCACTCAAAACAGGGAAAAAATGACTTCCCTTTCTTTTATACTTCAAATAAAACCTAAACAAACCTTTTGTGGTCTACTGGGATCTTTTTCTTCCTTAAATGTGCCAAATTCTCTCCAGACTGAGAGCATTCTGTTTGCCTGAAATACTTTTCCCCATACCTTTACAAAGCTCTATTATTTAGATTCCTGTCAAATATCAATTCTTCAAGGAGGCCTTCCCCGAATCCCTCGTTAAAAAATAACGCCTTAGATCAGAGATCTCAGAAGCCGAGACTGCTATAGGTATTCTTGTGAAAGTCATTTATTGAGGCAGTACTCTTAGTAAAAGGGAAATGAGAAAAACATTGCAGAGGCAGGGAGGAAAAAAAAAAAAAACCTAAGCAAGGACGTCAGCTGAGCTGGGGGCGTGCTTCAGCCTGGTTGCAGGGGATGCCCTGGAACACAAATAACGTCAGAGACTTATTCCCACCTCGAGGCAAGGAAACTGGCTGTTGGTACAGAATATCAGTCAATTGTTGGCTGCCCCTGGGATAGTGATAATGGGACACAGTCTCCTGGGTGAGGCAACTCTCCTTCAGTTGAGGGCAGTTTTCCAGAGAAGCGGGTAGCTGTGAGCCCGTAACAGCCAACAGTCACAGGTACTGCTAAGGGCAGGCACATCACCTAGTGAAGAGGAATCTGGTAGGGGTATTAACAACATCTGCTACAGGTAGCCACCCCTATTAGATATGCTGTTTCACTTTTCATTGTAACATTATATCATTATATATTATCTACTTGTTGGTCTATCATCTGTCTATCTAATCTATCTATCGATTGATTGATTGACTTTCCTTGTCCAAGATTACAATGAAGAGGGTAGGGATTTTGCCTTGCTTATTGCTATATTCCTAGTACCCAAATGAGTACCCAACACATTAAAAGTATCAAAAATAATCATAACTAACATGTATTAAGTGTTTACAACATGCCAGATGTGATTCTAAGTGCTTTATAAGTATTAATTCATTTACTTCTCATAATGATATTATAAAAGAGATACTATTATTATCTTCATTTTACAGTTGAGGAAAGTGACACAGAGGGGCCAAGTAACTTACCCACAGTTACACATTTAGGGAGTGGTGAGTCTAGGGTTTTATTCCAGGCCGAATTCACTGCCTCTCTATAAATATTCGTTGAGTGTTGAAGGAGTAAGTCAACGGAGTTAGATTCATGAAGCATTTTCTAGGTAGTTTAATCATCTTTCAGTAAAATTCTTCCTTTGGCATATTCTTGTGTCTGTGTCCTGCAACACGGACTTAGGTAGCAAAAGGCTGGTACTCTCCCACTCTACCCGTCACTTGTGACCTTGGCCTATATTTTAATTAGCTCTCCATCACTCAGGCATTTGTTTATTGTATGATATATTCCATATCAGAAGAACTTTACCAAGAGTTCAAAGATATAAACTGTGCTCCTCTGTCTGACATTGCTATCTTTACACACTGGGATATTCTGTCTCAGTCTCTCTGAGCCTCAGTGTCTTGATTTGTAAAGTGAGAGGTTTGGTCCAGATGAATAAACTTGTAGCCTGAGGCATTGTATGACATCAGTCATACAAGGTTTGACATTGGTCTTAAATGAGTATTTTATGAGTGAATCAATACTTAAGCTAATGAAGGAATCAGATGTGTAAGTATCATTTGAGATTCCAAAGAATTGTTTTGTGTTGCTTTAACTGTTTGGACCAAGAAGCCAGAAGCATAAGAAGATATGGATCTAACCAGAAGCATAAATGTTTATTTAACATTGTCCTCAGTACATGGCAGAAGGCCTATCATCTGGGGATCTTCATTTCAGAAGCTGGAAGTATGTTCTGTTTCATCTCTTAACCCCCATCTCCCATGTAGATTGAATTTATCAAAGTTCAGATGGAGGTTAAAGACTCAGGTGAATCAGTTTAGTTACCAGGCAATGTACTTATCAGTGGCTTGTGAACCATAACCTATAGAAAGAAAACTAGATTTGGGGCCAACAGACACAGAGTTGAATTTCTATTGTGTCAGTAGCTGTGTAATTGTGTTTTAAAACCACTTTAGATAAGCAAGGATGCCTCCTACGAGAACAGTGACATCTCAGAAGTGTGTATATAATGTTTGTTGTGCTGTACATTGGAAAGAGCATGCATGGATTTGGGAGCCAGTCACATCTGGGTTCAAATCCCATCTTTGCCCCTTAATAGCTGAGTGCTTGGGCAAGGGATTTAGCATCTCTGAACCTCAGGTTCCATCTGTATAAAATGAGTAAATGTGGCATATTGTGGGGACTGTGTCTCAGAGTGCCTATTGAAACATTTAAACAATAAGTGCTAGCTAATAATAATAATTTAGATTATTCTATATACTTATAGGTTATTTCCACTTTGAGATGTTCCTATAATTACTATGCTGTGTTGTAAGGCTTAATTCTAGGGTTCTAGATATTAGAATCTCTGCTTGAATTTTGCCACTTTAATTCTAGTCTTCATATTTTATTACTAAATACTGTGTTTGTTTTGTTAACTTAGCAAACTTTTGACTTTAAATAGTATTACCGAACAAAATAATTGTCAAAGCAATCTTTTAAAACAGGTCTTTTCTTAAAAAAATGTAAAGTTGTTTTATTGTTTTATTACCAATGGGTTTTGCCTTTGAACTAACAAAGTACCTTTTAGAAAATTTGCCTTATTAAAAGAGAACTATTGCAAATTAAAATATTAATGCATATTTTAAATCTAAAAATGGTGCTTTTGATTCTCTTTAAGGGTGGAATACAAGTTTGTTCTCTTAAGCAGCTTAAGGCACATTTTTATCTTTCTCATTAATTTTTATTTTTCCCTTTATCAGCTCAGCCAGAATCCTGGCTTTGAATTAAAAGGTGGGTTGTTCAAATTTTTGTGTGAATCATAATCATAAACATCATGGCCTGTGTATTTCTCAGCAGTTTGACTCTTTTTTATGTTATCTAAAAATTATTTTTTATTCTCTCAGTTTCAAGTCTTCTGTATTTCCCTGCCTAGGCGTTTGAGCTTAAAAATAATGCTTTAGTGTGTTTTTATTTCTCATCTATTAGAGCCCTCAATAAAGTTGCTAAAAAGACAGAAATCTCCATGTTTATTTATTTACCACAATCAGAAGGAGCTTTTTCCCTTTACCTTTAAGTTTCATTCTTGTACTTCATTTCTTTAGCTGAAGCTGAGTATAACAAAATACACACAGTGCTTGTTAATTTTGTGGACTTTGGTGAGCAAAGATTGAACATTTAGCATAATTGAACATTTCTCTTAAATTTGTTTTAAATTTGAAAGAGCTATATTCTTCACTTAGAATAGTTTGAATAAGTTATCAGTATACATTTTGTTTATTTTTGTATATGTTTAAGGTATATAACGTGATGTTTTGACATAATATAGATAGTAAAATGATTACTGTAGTCAAGTCAGTTAACATATTTTCCATCTCACACTTAAGTGGGTGTGTGTGTGGTAAAGGCACCTAAAATGTACTCACTTAGCAAATTTTTGATATACAGTACAATATTATTAGCTATAGTCATTGTAATGTATCTTGGATCCCTAGACTCATTCATTGGAGAAAAACTGTATCTTTGTACACTTTGAACAATATTGTCCCCTTTTCCCTATTCTCCCATCTCAATAACTACCTTTCCACTCTATATTTATACGTATTTGATCTTGTTTTAGATTCCACAATAAGTGAGATCGTACAGTTCTTGTTTTTTCCTCTGTCTGGCTTATTTCACTTAGCATGATATCCTCTAATCTCCTCCATGTTGTTGCAAATGACAGGCTCTCCTTTTTAAAGACTGAATAATAATCCATGTTGTATATATACCACATTTTCTTCATTCATCTTCTGACACTTAGATAATTTTTGTATCTTAGCTATTGTGAATAATGCTCAATGAACATGGGAGTGCCGATAGTTTACACTCGTGTCTTTCTTCAAATCCTACTAATTTTTGACTTAGTAGTACAAATTTTGCATGCCAAGCTTAACTTACCTTATTATATATTAGAAGCATTCTGTATCAGGTTTCCTTTTTTTTTTTTTTTTTTTTTTTTTTTTGAGTCAGAATCTCACTCTGGCACCCAGGCTGGAGTGCAGTAGTGTGATCTTGGCTCACTGCAACCTCCATCTCCAGGGTTCGAGTGATTCTCGTGCTTCAGCCTCTGGAGTAACTGGGATTACAAGTGCATGCCACCATGCCCGCTAGGTGATCTGCCCACCTTGGCCTACCAAAGCGCTGGGATTATAGGTGTGAGCCACCATGCCCAGCCCTATATCAGTTTTCTACTGCTGCTGCAACGAATTACCCACATTTTAGTGGCTTAAAACAATGCAAATGTACATCTTACTTCTCTAGATTAGAAGTCTGATACAGCTCTTGTTGTGCTAGAATCAAGGTGTCAGCAGGGCTGCATTCGTTTCTGGAGGCTGTCGGAAGAATGTTTCCCCTGTCTTTCCCAGGTTTCTGTGGCCACTTACGTTCCATGGCTTGTGGCTCCCTTTTTCCAGCTTCAAAGGCAGAAATTTGCATCTCTGTGCATTCTTCCATAGTCATCTCCAGTTGACTCTCTTCTGCCTCCCTCTTTCACTTTCAAGAACACTTGTGATTATACTGTACCCACCTGGATAATCCGGTTACTCTCTCTATTTTAAGGTAAGTGACCTTAGCTGAATTCCATCTGCAGCCTAATTCTTTGCCATGTAAAGTAACATTTACAGATTCTGGGTGTTAGGGTGTGGGCATCTTTGGGGCTGGAAGGTTAGGGCATTATTCTGCCTACCACATATTCTTAAATAAACTCTTTTTCTTCCAGTCGAGTATGAATAAACTGGGAAAATATTGCCTGGTAGACGTCCTCACGAAACTTGCTTTGCTGAAGAGATAAGAATAATTTTAATTAGTCCATTAATGTTTATATACAAATTTATCTTTTTTGTCATGAGTGAGGGTATAAGAAACCAGTTTATTGACCTCAATTGTTTAAATCACCAGGTAACCCCTTGTGATGCAAAGAAAGAGAAACATGGAAATAAAATAAAGGGAGGAGGGAGCAGGAGAGAGAGGGAAAGAGGAGGAGAGAGTAACCTTATTAGACAAGCGGAAGTAAAACTGATTGAATTCATTTGGCTTTGTCTAAATGAGGCAGTATCAGATAGGACACAGTGGAAACATCACTACTTCATTGATTGATGTTTTTCCATGTGGAGGCTGAGACTAATGTGATATCTTATTGCTCCTGAGTTTATCTCATTCAGCTATTCTTTCCTCAAGTTTTAACCATTTTGTGTAATATCAACATAGGCTTTATATGATAACTATATATGGTTATACTTGCCATTCTTAATCCCTTCAAAATATATTGAGAGAATTTGTCCAAATGTTTATATATCTCTGAAATGGAGAGTTGGCAAGGGGAAGAATTGTTCAGAAATAATGTTCTTCTGTAAGGTTTTTCAATTAATAGACTGCCACAGCTTAGTTTCTCCTTCTCTAAAATAAGATGTTCTGACCTTTTAAGATCGTAGCTTCTAGCTTTAAAAGTCTAGTCCCAAAGGATAGTCCAGTTCTCAACTCTGGCTATTAGTTAGAAATGAAATAGAGAATATCATTGCCCAGTCCCTACCCCCAGAGGTACTGGCTTAATTCCTTATTGCAATCAATGTTCTCTTCCAAAATAAAGATTTTCAGGAGAAAAGGGATAGGGTAAGTTAAAGTGAATATTATAAGCTAATAAGTGGACGCTTATTAGCTTTGAATTACTTCGTGGCCTAGATAAATTATATTCTGTGTGTTGGGACTGTGAGGAATTTATGAAAAAGTAGAAAGATATTGAAAAACTGGAGGGGGATAATATTCTGATTTTCAAAAGAAAGAAAATAGTTGAGTACCATGAACTGCAAATTGATACCTTTGACACAGATTTCTTTTTGAGGTTCTACAATAAACTTTTAAAATCAACTTTGTTGAGGAATAGTTTATGTATAATGAAATACATATTAAGGTCAGCTACTTTGGACAAAGATATACGCCTGTGTTAGCACTTGCCAATTAAGATGCTTGGGGTTTTCCTCCCTTAAGAAAGTTTTCTGGTGTTTCTTTGCAATCAGTCTCCTCCTACCTCGTCTGCCAGGAAACTATTGGTCTGATTTCTATCACTGTGGATTTGGCTATTTTAGAATTTCATATAAGTAGAATCATACAGTATGTATTCTTTTGTGTCTGGCTTGCTTTGTTCAGTGTAATGTTTGTGAGATCTGTTTATTGCATCTATCAGTAATTTGTTCCTTTTTATTGCTAAATGGTAATCTATTGGAAAGTCCAAGATATTTCCTAAGTCATTCTAGTTTGGCAGGACTCAGCCTTGAAACTCTGTCTCCCCTGAAGATCTTTTTGGGGGCTTGTTTTTAGGCTTTTCTAGGTAGGGTCTAGAATACATCCTCCCTTTGGACAGGGGACAACATACTTTCTCTATAAATATTCAGGTAGTAAATATTTTGGGATTTGTGAGCCACATATGGTCTCTGTCACATATTCTTCTTACTTTTTTTAAGATAACTTATAAAATATGTAAAAACAATTCTAGCTTGCAAGCCATACAAAAACAGACTGCAGATCAAAAACAGTTTGGCAGTCACTGTTCTAAATCAATGCTGTCTAATAGAACTTTCTGTGATGAGTGCATATCTGAGCTGTCTCTTATGGTTAGCTGCTAGCCAAATGTGGTTATCAAGTAGGGAATCTAGAATGGATTTTTAAAAACCATTTATGAATGATGTGAAGAAGAAATAGCAATCAGATGATACCAACGTAGGTTCTGAACAAATCACATGATTTACTATGATTTATTTCTTTGACTCTATTATTAGTCTGGTAGGTGAATAGAATGCAGTAATCATAATACGTGACATTAGACAAAGACTCTCATGGTGCCCCATGTCAAGATGGAGAAATTAGATATGAAGACAGTTAAGGATTCTTACTTGGTAAATGGTGATAGTAATTTAGGTCAAAGCTGGCTGCTCTGAATACGAACTCTTGGTGTGTTAATTGCTCTGCTAGCTAAGAAGTAACCAGTAGCCACGTGTAGCTATATAAATTTACATTTTAATTAATTAAAATTAAGTTTAAAATTCTGTTCCTTAGCTGCACTAGCCACATTTCAAATGCTCAATAGCTACAGTGGCTTTTGGCTACTGTATCGGACAGCCCAGGTTTAGGACATTTCCATTAGGAAGATCTATTGGACGTCACTGCCAGAGGGAGGTTTCTAGGGGCATGACAAAGAACTCTGTCCTTAACTTTGTATTATCCAGCATTTTTACTGTAATTTAGAGGAATATGGTACAGATCAAGAGAATGTGATTATCCAATTTATAGATAAAGCTGGGAAGGAAAATAAATACATTAAAATGACTCATCTTCTTGAAATACCTTGAGAGCATCTCAGGAATAATAGTAGCCCAAACCGTTAATAAGTTAATATATGTTATATGAACATTGTGTTTCTTGGCAATCAATCTCCGCCTTTATCAAAATAAATTCGATAGTAATCCCTTCTTTGTAAGTCAAAATGCATCTCAGCATATTAAAGTTTCTGAGAAATCCTGGAGTGAGGCAATATGTTTTATTTTGTTTATTAACCTAGAGACATGGATTAGATCTAACATGGTAAGATGTAAGAAAAATAAAATGTAAACCCTGCCTTTTGATCTCCATATTATTTGCACCATCATAAGAACGAGTGAGATCTGGCCTACACACAGCACGTGTATAAAAGGCTTGGAGGTTTTCTCCAATTAGAGACTCAATGCAGTCAAGAATGTAAATTCCTACCTCCATCCCTGGCAAGATGTGATTGTGATTTAGGCTACATCTTTATGTGTGTGGTGCCTGTCTATGAAGAGGTGATTCACTTGTGAATGTTATCTTGGAACTTTCTAAGCAGATTTATGTTTATTCTTTATAAACATAAAGTTTGTAAGTTTTCCTCAAAAGAAACTGCATTTTTGTTTTTGTTTTTCTGTTTGTTTTGTTTTTCTCCAAAAGCTACTATATGGCAGACAGAGCTTGAATTTGGAAATACCTGGGTTTGAATCTAAAATTCACAGTTTACTAAAGTTGTATCACCTTAGCAAGTGTCCTTATAATGACATTAGATATTGTCTTATAGTATTATCTGCATGGATATCTAAACTCAAGATTGCTGACAGGGCTATGTGAGATATAAGTGTTTCTCATATAAAACTGAGGTAGCTATGATGGGAAAGTTGAAGAGATGTAAGATATATTACCTCTATTATAACACTGTGTTTCACAATTCTGGTTCCAGAAGAAGAGAGCCTAGGTTCAACTCCCCACTCTCCCACTTCCATCTTGAGGATGCCACCTAATCTATCAGTGCCTGTTTTCTTATTTGTAAAAGAAAGGTGATAGTAGAACTTACTTCATAGAGTTGCTGTGAGGTTTTTATATATATTATATATATATGTAACATAATAACTATATGTATATAGAGAGATTTATGCTGGATTTTATCTCATATATTTCTACAAATCTTCAGAACAATTCTGCAAATGAGTTTCCACATTTTACATATGAGGATCGATGAACTTAAGCAGTTTGTCCAAAGTCATACTGGCTAGTAGTCTAATAAATAGTACAGCGAATTGTAGAGGTACCTCTCTTTGATGTTGCTTCTGAGAATATGAGTCACAGGACTATATATAGCCTCATAAGCCTCAAGCCTATAAAGGATGATACTGGTAATATAATCCAGTTATTCTCGGATTCTTGCATAGCCTTTGTAGCAATTCAACAAATAGTTATCTAATCTGTATTTGACGAGTACATTCTTTTGGAGGTGAGAAGTTCTGCCTTTCTGTAGCCCCTGACTCTTAGCTCTTGAAAGATCTTCTAGGGCTCTACCTGTTCAGATATTCCCACACCCTTGGTGGTGGCTTCTGAAAACATTGAATGAAGCACAGTTTGAAAACAATCATCCTATATTTTGTTTGCCTCTATGACCCTATGTAGAACTTGGCAAGGTCACCTAAGGTGGAGAGAACTGGTTATCAGAAATCAGATTGTTATATGTCAGAAGCAGTGTGATGGCAAATCCGTTCCAGTTTGGTGGGATGCGCTCTTTTCCCAAAGGATTCCTTCCCAGACACTTAGCATTACATGCTTTGTTTATGTACATTCAGTGGTTCATTCATCAGTCATATTTTAAGCCTTTACTATGTGCCAGGGTGTGTTAAGTGCTAGAGATACTGACAAGAGTAAGATTAAATCATGGTTTTCAGGAAAACTCGAAGTATGGATGGGGACCATACATAGGCCAACAGATAATTACAATAGTTGTAAGTTGCAATGATTCTATATTATATGTGAGTCCAGAATCCTATGTGGATGGATACAAAGGTTTCATCCCAGTTTGGAAGTATCAGCAAATGTGTCTCAGTGAAGGAGATGCCTGTGTTGTGCTAAGGATGATTCGGAGGTAAAAAGGAAGGAGAGAGGGGTCCTCTGGCAGTTGAGGACTGTGTGCCTCTGCAAGCTTCCCTTAACCATGGTCTTTAAGTTTGCCTTGGCTGGGTGTTTTTGCATAGGGATTAAGGGGCAAACAGCAACAATTTATAAGGTGCCCTATGACATCATGGAATTAAATCATAAATATGGCTTGGAGCGGCTCAGATCTCCTCACATGTTAATGTACTACAGGTAGAAGTAGAGGCAAATTAACCATGAAGCAGAAGAGGTATTTTAGGAATTGTATCCTTAGTTTTAGTTTAAATTTGTGGCTCAGTCACCAAAAAGCGAATCTAGCTTATTACAAGCAATTTTAAAAATGGCGTTAATGATTCCTGTGTTTTCTTTTTTTTATTTGAAATCCCTCTTTGGATTTTTCCTCCCTCTCTACTCCCGTTATTTTCACACTAAATTAGGCTCTTATCACTTCACACTTAGTGTACAGTTGTTGGCTCCCAACTTTCTTTGTTGTTCCCTGTTTTTCTCTTCTCTTGCTAATCTGTTATATATCTACCATTTCCCTAAAATTCTGTTTTTACAAGATCATTTCCCTGATCAAGGATGTACAATGGCTCTCTACTGTCCAATTTATTAATCACTTTTATTTACCTTTTGATTGGCTTTTAGATCATCCGTAATTTGGCTATACTGGGCTTCTCCAGCCTTAGTTTTTACTTAGTACTAAATATCTCTTACTAAGTTTCAGCTACAGTCAAACTAGTCTCCCTGGCTTCATTCGTTATTCCATAAATACTTGCTAAAGTATTGTGGATGAAACTGTGACTGAAAGAGACATGAAACCTCTCATCGTGGTACACAGAGTCGATTGGAGAATACAAGTGTTAATAGAGTAACTCATTAAGAAAAAGTACAGGGACATAAATTAGTCTTTTACTACCTTTTCACAATACATGTAGGCATGCATGTATGTGTATGCGTGTGTGCAGACACACACACATACACACACACTTCTGTTGTTTTCATATCTTTCCATATGCTAAATCTGTTACAAGGGATTACTTCCTTCTTTTACTACCTTATAAGTAGAGCTTCTCCCGAACTCCCTTTATATATTAGTAATGTGTCATGCATGCCAGAATAGTGAGAGACATCTTGTCCTTTTTCCTCTTTATCCCTCAGATATAATCAAACATATAATCCTCCTCCTTTTAAAAATATTTATTTCTGTAGATAGTCATTATTTTTCACCTGGTCTAATGACTTCTAGTGTCTTCTTTCTTACACTCTTCACAGTAAGTCCTCCAAAATTTTTCCATAATACAGCAAAATCACATAACATACTTGTTAAATTTACAAATTCAGCAATTATTTTTTAGGGAAAGGGTCTGGGGAGACACACACACACGCGCACACACACACACACACACAGGGAGAGAGAGAACAATTTAAATATTTCTGATGATTTCACCTACCATTCATTAAATGTGTGCCCTGAAGTAAGTTTAAGATGATGAAGGTTGATCTGCTCCTTTCAGGTAGTCTTACAGTTTGAGCATTAGCCAATATAAGCATAATTCTATTTAAAGATAGTTTCGTGTTTTTTTTGCGTTGCAAGACTCCTAAATGCAACTAAGCTACTTCGTCACGTGGTTTTTCATGAAATGCTGACACACACAGAGATATACACACACTGCTTTTTCCTTCAAGTCCCCCAAAGTGCCATCCTGTCAGTACTCTCTTGTATTTTAATCCTTTTTTTTTTTTTTTCTTTTAAGGCAAGGTCTTACTCTGTATTTCAGGTTGGAATGCGGTAGTACCATCATAGCTCACTGCAGCCTTGCCCTCCTGGGGTCAAGTGATCCTCCTGCCTCAGTCTCCCAAGTAGCTGGGACTACAGGCACGTGCCACAATGCCTGGCTAATTAAAAAAGATATTTTGTTTTCTTGTGTTGCCCAGGCTTGTCTTGAACTTTTGGGCTCAAGCAATCTTCCTGCCTTGGCCTCCCAAAGTACTGGGATTATAGGCGTGAGCCACCACACCTGGCCTATTTTAATATTCTATTCAATAATATATTCTGAAAATAATTTTCTATCAGTTCTTAGAGTTCTTTATACTTTTCTACAGCTGTAGTTCTACATTGTGTAGATGTTCTGTAGTTTATTTAATTACTCTTCTGTTTTGGCTTTTTTTTTTTTTTAATATTGTGTAGTTTCTTGCATTGTTCTCCTAAATAACCTTGTGCTTATGTGTATTTATATTTTGAAGGTGTATCTTCAGAAAAAATTCCCCAAAGTGGGATTACTATATCAAAACATATTTTTTTCTTACATATTATCAGATTCCTCACTAGATTGTTGTGTGATTTTACATTCATACCACCAAGATATTAATTCCTGTCTTCCCATAGCCTCAATGACATGTGTTGTCAAATGTTTTAATTTAGCCATTATGATAACTACAAAATGTCTCACTCTAGTATTTACATGTATTTTTTAATATTGGTAAAGGCGACTATCTTTTTTATTTTATTTTATTTTATTTTATTTTATTTTATTTTATTTTATTTTATTTTAAGTTCCGGGGTACATGTGTAGATTTGTTACATAAGTAAACATGTGCCATGGTGGTTTGCTGCACCTATCAACTCATCACCTAGGTATTAAGCCCAGCATGCTTTCGCTATTTTTCCTAATGCTCTCTCTCTACCCTATCACCTGACAGGGCCCCAGAGTGTCTTGTTCCCCTCCCTGTGTCCATGTGTTCTCATTGTTCTGCTCCCACTTGTGAGAACATGTGGTGTTTGGTTTTCTGTTCCTGCATGAGTTTGCTAAGGTGACTGTCTTTTTACATGGTTATGAGCCATTATTCTATTGCCTGTTCAGGATTTTTACCCATTTTAGTACCAGATTTTTTTCGTCATTTTCCCCTTTAAGTTTTCTTTTTTTTACATTGTAAAATACACACAACATAAAATTTACCATCTTAATCATTTTCAAGTACACAGTTCAGTGGTACTAAGCACATTCATCTTGTCATGCAACAATCGCCACTATTCATTTCCAGAACTCTTTTCATCTCGCATAACTCAAACTCAGCACCTGTTAAACAATAACTCCTTTTTCTTCCCCTCCTCCATCTCCTAAAACCACCATTCTACTTTTTGTCTCTACGATTTTGACTCTACATACCTCATATAAGTGAATTGTATAGTATTTTTTATGACTGGCTTATTTCAGTTAGTACAATGTCCTTGAGATTCATCTAGATTGTAGCATATATCAGAATTTCCTTCCTTTTAAAGGCTAAATAATATTTCATTATATGTATATGCCACATTTTGCTCATTTGTTATCTGTTGATGGACACTTGGGTGATGTCCATGTTCTAGCTATTGTAAATAATGCTGGTATAAATATATGTGTACAGATATCTCTTTATGAGACTGCTTTTAATTTTTTGGTGGTGTATACCCAGAAATGAAGTATCTGTGTCATATAGCAAGCCTATTTTTAGGCTTTTGAGGAGCTGATATCCTGTTTTCTGTACTGGCTCTACAATTTTACATTCTCACCAGTGGTGTGTAAGAGTTCCAACCTTGCCACTTCCTTGTTATTTTCTCTCTGTGCTTATGTGTGTTTGTTTTCAATAGCCATCCTAATAATGTAAGGTGGTATCTCCTTGTGGTTTTTATTTGCACTTTCCTAATGATTAGTGATGTTGAGCATCTTTTCATACACTTATTCGCCATTTGTGTATCTTATTTAGCACAAAGTATCTATTCAAGTCCTTTGCCCATTTTTGAATTCATTTGTTTTTTTTTCATTGTTATTGAGTTTTAAGAGTTTTCTATATATTCTGGATATAATGCTTTATTAGATATATGATTTGCAAGTCTTTCTGTTATTCAGTGGGTTAACTTTTCATTCTGTTGATAGTGTCCTTTGCTGCAGAATTTTTATAAAGTTCAGTTTGTCTATTTTTTTCTATTTTTACCTTTTGCAGGTTTTGATACGATTTGGCTGTGTCCCCACCCAAATCTAATCTTGAATTGTAGCTCCCATAATCCCCATGTGTCATGGGAGGGACATGGTGGGAGACAATTGAATCGTGGGGGTGAGTCTTTCCTGTAATTTTCTCAGGATAGTGAATAAGTCTCATGAGATCTGATGGTTTTATAAAGAGGAGTTCCTATGCACACACTCTTTCTTGCCTGCCATCATGTAAGACATGCCTTTGCTTCTCCTTTGCCTTCTGCCATGATTGTGAGGCCTCCCCAGCCATGTGGAGCTGTGAGTCCATTAAATTTGTTTTCTTTATAAATTACCCCATCTTGAGTATGTCTTTATTAGCCGTGTGAGAACAGAATAATATACTTTTGATGTCATATTCATAAAATCATTACTGAATCAAATGTCATGAAGCTTTTGCCCTCTGTTTTATAGTTTTCACACTTATGTTTGAGTCTTTGATCCATTTTGAGTTATTTTAATATATGGTGTTAGGTAAGGGTCCAGTTTCATTCTTTTGCCTGTGGATATTCAGTTTTCCCAACAGTATTTGTTGAAAAGACTGTCCTTTCCCTTTTTTTTGAGTAGCATTGGCACCTTGTTGAACATCATTTGACTGTATACTTGAGGGTTTATATCTGGGCTCTCTGTTGAATTCCATCAATCTATGTATTTGTCTTTGTGCTATTACAAAACTGTTTTATTCCCATATATTTGCAGTAAGTTTTTAGATCAGGGAGCGTTAGTCTTCCTAGTGTTCTTCTTTTTCAGGATTGCTTTCGATATTTATGTTCCCTCGAGATTACATATGAATTTTAGGGTGGATGTTTGTGCTTTTGAAAAAATATTGTGATTTTGATAGGGATTGTGTTACATCTGTAGATCACCTTGGGCAATATTGACATTATAATATTAAGTCTTCTGATTCATGAATATGGGATGTTTTTCCATTTGTTTATGTTTTCTTTAATGTCCTTCAGCAATGTTTTGTGGTTTTTATTACATCAATTTTAATTTTTAATAGCACTTTATTTATTAGGGATGTTAGTATTTTATCTGTGAGAAAGTTGCAAATCTTTTCTGCCAGTTAAATATATATCTGTCATCTTGGCTTATTGCATTTTTTGGACATGTATAAGTTAATTTTTGAAGTGAAATTATTTTTTGTTTCTTCTGGATTTTGAGTCAGAGTTAGAAATCTTTTTCTACAACCAGTTTATGGTAGAATTTACCAATAATTTTTCTATAACTTGTAGTAGTTTTGTTTTTTATGTCTGGATTTTTTATAGACTTAGAATTTTATATGTTTGAGATATGGATCTGATTTTATCTTTCCTCAAATATCTATCCAGGAGTCCCAGCACCATTTATTATTATGTCTCTTCTCTTAGCCCCAGTAATGCGAGAGGTCACCTTTATCATTTACTTAAAATCTATATTGGGTTTACTTCTCTTTTGTTTCCCAGTCTCTTATTCATATGTTAGTATCACACTATTTGAAGTACAGACATTTTTTAAATTTAATATTTGTTTGGGCTAATTCCCTAATAGTTTCTTTTCTTTCTCAGTTTTTCTTAATTTAGTTTGCATGTTCATTTTTCCGTATGAACTTTAATAAGCCCATAAAAACTTTTTGTTATATTTTTTGGAATAATGTCAAATTTATAAATTGACTCAGAGAAAATGAGATCTTTATGATGATGAGCTTTTCTATAGAAGATAAAAGAACATCTTCGTATTTATTCAAGATTATTCTGTATCTCTCAGATATGTTTTAAAGTTTTTCTCACCTAGGCTTTGCATTTTTGTTGTATTTATATGAAATATTCCATTTTCTATTGTAAATGCCTTTATTATAACATTATATTCAGTCTACCATGTTGTTTATTGTGTATATGAAAGCCATTTCTGTATGTTGAGTCTGTGTTCTGATAGTTTATTGACTACTTTTATTACTTTATTTCATCACTGACATTCTGTGATTTTTCAGAAATTGCAAATTGAGATAGTTTTATTTATTTTTCCATTCCAATGCTCCAATTCAGCATTTCTCATACGTTTTGGTCTTAAGACTTCCTTTACATGCTTAAATATTTTTGAATGCCCCCAAGACTTTTTGATTATGTGAGGTATACCTATTATTGTTTAGCTTATTAGAAATTAAACTCAGAATATTCCAAATGTTCATTAATTTTTTAAAAGGACAATGGTAATCCATTGCATGTTTGCACAGATCTTTACAGTTAAAAAACCCTGTGTTTTATGAAACATGCAAAGCTAGTGAGATGATAGATATGGCTGTACATTTTTATAGATATCGTTGACATCTGGCCTAATAGAAGACAGATGGATACTTATATCCATTTATGAATTTAGTCTTTTGCAATATTTATTATGGTCAAACTATATGAAGATTATCTGACCTTATACAAATTTGTAGTTGGAAAAAGAAGATATTTTTGTAATATTTTTCAGAGAGTTGTGGATATTTTCCTTTACACTCCCAAACTTGACATGTGGGAATTTCTTAAATGTTATTTGCAATCTGAAACCATTTCAGTGGACTTGTTGGACTACGTTACTTAAAAGTCATTAGTATATATAGCAGTTTGAATGGATCTTTTACCCATGCATGACTTTGTTATATATATCAGAGAAACGGCTTCACCGAATTATGTAGATATTTCAAATGTTGATACATTTAATCCAAAATGTAAAACATCACATTTGTTAAAATTACCACTGATCTCATCAAAAGATTTTAATATTGGGAAGCTGTCAAGCCATGGTGGTAGATACAAGTTTTCTTAAACTTGAATTTTGTTATTGTCAGAAAATTCTGCCAGTTGTTTTCCTTGAAGTAGAGTTCATTTTGTGCATTTTCTAGAAAATGTCTGCCAGATATCTTTAATCTGAATAACCATAATTTATCTGTCAGTTTTTCTTGGAAGGAAAATGGTGTTCCATGAAATAAATGCTAATTCAGCACACAACTAAAACAATTGTACAAGTGATTTTCCTTGAGATAAACATTATAATTTGGTATGCAGCATAAGTGCATTCTGCATATTTTCCTATTTATTGCACTGAATATTAAAAAGAAATGTATGCAAATCCTTAGATTTAGTAATATTCATAATTTTTACTTTTTGATCAAAGGATTTCTTAAGTGAAATTGAATTATTTTCTTCTAGTGGCTACAGTGAAGAATTCAATCATTATTAATCAAATTTGATGCCATTGCCTTGATTAATGCTAAGACGCCAGCAAAATTTTAACCCCCATGTTTTTGCATTATCAGTACAAGTAGTACAGTAGAAAAAGCAATAATATCATATTATTATTGGAGGAAAAGTTTTGACATTGAGGACCTCTTGAAAGAATCTTGGGGATCCCTTGAGATTTGCAGACCATACTTTACGAACCACAGATATAATAATAGATTTTTCTTTTCTATTTGCATTAACTGTTGCTTCTAGTACAGTCTTAAACAACAGTGCAGGAAATGGGTGACCTTACTTTGTTTCTAATATTAAGTGAAATACATTATGTATTTGCCCACTAGATAGGATGCTGTCTCTAAGACTAGGTATAAACCTTATTATGTTTAAAAAGTATATTTTAATTCTTGCTTTCATGAGGGCTTTTAAATCAGAAATAGATGTTATGTTTTCCCAAAGATTTTTGGCTGTTTATGGCCATAATGATGTCATTTTTCCCCTTAGATGTTTTGCTATAGTATGTTATACTAACGGACTCCTTAACCCATTACTATAATTCTTGGAATAAATCTTACTTGGTCATGATGTATACGTATCTTTATATAGAATTACATTCAGTTTGTTAATATTTTACTGTGTAGTTTTTGCTGATATTGATAAATTATATTGATTGGTAATTTTCTTGTGCTCTCATTACTGATTTGCACTTTATTGTTATACTTGCTTTATAAAAACAATTTGGAAGACTTCCTTCATTTTCTGTACGCTGGAATAATTTAGGTAGCATTGGGATGATCCGGTCGCTAAAGGTTTGGTGTAATTATCCAATGAAACCATCAGGGCCTGGCACTTTTTGGTTTGGCAATTTCTTTAAAACTTTCTCTATTTAGTATATAAATCAGTATTTTAAAACATTTTATTATTGAGTAAATTTTATAAGCTGTATTTTTCTTGGAAATTATTTATTTTAGCTAGGTTTTCAAATTTATTTATTTATTTATTTATTTATTTATTTATTTATTTATTCCTTCATTCATTTATTTTGAGACGGAGTCTCGCTCTGTTGCCAGGCTGGAGTGCAGTGGTAAAATCTTGGCTTACTGCAACCTCCACCTCCTGGGTTCAAGCAATTCTCCTCCCTCAGCCTCCCGAGTAGCTGGGACTACAGGCATGCACCACTGCACCCAGCTAATTTTTGTATTTTTAGTAGAGACGGGGTTTCACCATGTTGGCCAGGATGGTCTCAATCTCTTGACCTCGTAATCCACCCACCTTGGCCTCCCAAAATGCTGGGATTACAGGCGTGAGCCACTGCACCCAGTTGATTTTCAAATTTATTGACATAAAGATTTGCATCTATGCCTTTTTAATTTCAATGGTTTTTCTTCCTTATCATTTTATGTGTGATATTTGCTTTCTCTTTCCCTCCTCTTAAAAAACAAGCATATTTTTTATTTTTTCAGGAAATGAGGACTTTGATTTATTAATTAGATTAATGTTTTTCTTCACCTTATTGATTTTTGTGCTTACTTTTATTATTTCCTTCACTTTGTTTCTTGTGACTGACCTTGTTGGTTTTTTTTTAGCTTTTGATTAGCTTTACCAGCACATTTAGTTTATTCTTCTGTTTTTATCAACAAATGTGTTTAAGACTATAAATTTTCCTCTGATAATATATATGCACACACACAGAGTGCACAGTAAAGGGGAAAGAAGTCTTTAGTCATGCACACACACACACGTATACATATCAGGCGCACACACACACGTATATACATACATACACTGTCATATATATATGACTAATGACTTTACATATACACACACACACTGTTCAGGAGGAAGGATATTTTGTATAATTTATTTGATTAATTTTTAGTTTTTCTGAATTTTTGTCAGTATTGTTTTTTATACCTCTCTTTTATAAAACTTACTCATGCTTTTATTGTGACCTAAATATGATGAGCTTTTGTGAATGTTTCATATGCACTTGAGATGAAAGTGTGTTATGTAACTCATGAGGACAAAAAGTTTGATATACATCCATAATTTGCAGCTTAATTGTATAGTTTTGGTCTGCTCTTTCTTTACTTTGTTTTACTCTTTTACTGAAAGTGATGTGTTAAAATATATTTTTATTATGTTTTTATCTCTTCTTGCATGTCTCGTCATTTCTGCTTAGTAAAGGTGGTTGCTGTGTTAATTGGTGCATGCGTATTCATGAATGTAATATTTTATTGTGAGTTGTGGCTTTTAGTCTTAAAAACGTCTTTGTTATGTTTAATGCCTTTCTTGTTAGATTCTACTTTGATAGCAAGATCACAACCCCTGCTTTCTTATTAGTTTCATTCAGAAACTTTGGATGCTTCAGCCTTCCTTAATCACTTTGTTTTAGGTGTGTTTTTGATTATTTAGCATGTAGTGGGGTCTTATTCTTGAACTAAATTGAAAAATTTGGTCATGTAATGAGTTTGTTAAGCCTATCCACATTTATTGATATGACTATTGTATTTGATCTCAACCCTGTAATATTATATTGTTATAATTTCTATGTGTTTTATAATATGTTTTATTTGCTGGGTTTTTTTCACTCTGCGATTTGTTTTCTTTGCTCTTTAATTTTTATAAAGTTTCTTTTGGGATTAGAAAGGTTTAATTTTTGTTCCAGCAGTTGCCTTTGTACTTAAAATACCTTTTGAAATGCGTTTAGACCCTATCGTTAAAATTTCACCCTTTGCTATCTCATCAGTCAGATTTTAATTTTATCCTTTGCTGTATTGTTTGTAGGTTACTAAAGAAGGGCTCATGGTGGACTGTATTCCATGGTTCTTTCATGTTTAAAACTGTTTTTCTACATGCTTGATACTTGAAGAACAGTTTAACTGAATATAAATCCTGTATTTTATATTTTCTTTGCTTGAGTTCTTGAAAATATTGTTCTATTTTAGTCTTGCTTTATATGTTGCTTTTCAGAAGTGTGATGTCAGTCTAATTCTCTTGCGCTAGTAACTTAATTTGCTCTTTTTTCTTGAGGCCTCGAAGATTTTTCTTTATCTTTAAATCCTAATAGTTCCCATAGGATATGTTTCAGAGTTGATCATTGAAGATCAATTTACCCAGATATCTGGTAGGCTCTTCCTATATGTAGATTAAAGCAGATATTCTAAACTTTCTCAGTTCATAGTGCCTATAAAATCTCAGAAATATTTTCATGGAGTTCCTAGACCAATAAATATGTATAACAGTTCTATTTATTAAGTAGTTTTGTCCAAAGAACTTAATAAATATTTATGTTCTAACAACTTGGTGGCTATTTGCAAATGGTTGCAAGAAAAAATGATAGTGTTTTTGTTCATTTGTGACTATTGCATTGTGTGAGCTTATTGAGCACTGTACAATTTCTCACACCTTAGAATCAAATTGGACACTGTATGTTCCACACTGATTTTCATGTCATGTTTGCTTTTTCTAAAATCACAACTATTGACAATTTAACTTCAGAAATATTTGATGTCCTGAGATACGGTGCTATCTAATGTTCTGTGAAATATTTTGAACTAGTGCGATTTTCAACAGATGTTATGTATTGGTGTGTTTTTCTCTAAAATTTAAAAATAAAAAAAAAATCACATACCTTGCTTGTGAGTTCATTTAGCATACTGATATTTCTCAGCACACAGTTTGGGAATCATTGGATTAAGGTCATTTAATTCTAGAATGTTCTTTTGGTACATATTTATATATATGTGTATGTATTTGTGTGTGTGTATATATGTATATATACATATATATGTGGATGTATATACACACATATATGTATATGTATACATATATACACACATATATGTATATGTATACATATATACACACTAATACATACATGTATATACTATATATAGTATATATATACACTATATATATACACACACACACACACAAAGCAAAAGAATATACCACAATAATCCAACTGAATTAAATATTCTCAAACAAGTATATGGGGGATATTAAAACATATATTGCATTATATACACACACACACACACACTTTTCCACTGTTTCATTTTCTTTCCTTAAGGACTTCAATTATACATATACATTCTTTGCCTATTTTAACTACTTTCTTTGTGATTTAAAAATTTTTAAAGTGTATTTTTTTTTTTTTTTTTTTTTTTTTTTTTGAGACAGGGTCTCACTTTGTCTCACCCAGGGTGGAGTGCAGTTGGCGTAATCTTGGCTCACTGCAACCTTCACCTCCTGGGTTCAAGTGATTCTCCTGCCTCAGTCTCCTGAGTAGCTGGGATTACAGGCAGGCACCACCACACCCAGCTAATTTGTTTTTGTATTTTTAGTAGAGATGGGGTTTCACCATGTTTGTCAGGCTGGTCTGAAACTCCTGACCTCAGATGAGCCGCCCACCTCAGCCTCCTAAAGTGCTGGGAGTAAAGGCATGAGCCACTACACCTGGCCTGTTATTTTTTAACTGTCTTTTAAAGCTTACTTTCATTTTCTTCAGTTCCTCTTGTTAAGTTTTAATTCAAATCCATTCTTCCTTGGGCATTTGGTAATTTAATCTTTATTTCTGATATGATGTTTATTTTTTTCTTCTATTTCTTTTCTGAGTTCAAAAAAAATCTGAGTTCCATCATTTCTTACTCCTTCCTGATTAGTTTTCTTCTTAGTTTTGGGATTTCTTTTGCAATATTTGTTTTAATATCCCCCATATACTTGTTTGAGAATATTTAATTCAGTTGGATTATTGTGGTATAGTCTTCTTTTGCTTTGTTTAGGTTTAAATCAGCTGAATTGTTTTGATTCTTAAATTCTGTTTTCTTCATAAAGGTTTTATTTTTTTGTTTTGTTTTGTTTTGTTTTGTTTTGTTTTGAGGCAGAGTTTCGCTTCTTCACCCAGGCTGGAGTGCAATGGTGCAATCTGAGCTGACTGCAACCTCCGCCTCCTGGGTTCAAGTGATTCTCCTGCCTCAGCCTCCCCAGTAGCTGGGATTACAGGCAGGTGCCGCCACACCCAGCTAATTTTTGTATTTTTAGTAGAGATGGGGTTTCACCATTTTGGTCAGGATGGTCAACTTCCTGACCTCAAGTGATCATCCCGCTCCCCAAAGTGCTGGGATTACAAGCATGAGCCACCGCACCTGGCCCATAACATACTTTTGATCTTGTACTTCCTTATATAGGGCTGGCAGTTTTGATGTGAGCTGTGAGATTTCTAGTTCAAGTACTCCCCACTCTTGTCAGTGAAGTGAAATATAGTTTATTTAATGGATGGCTCCTTTGGAGCATAGTGATGGGAGGGAGTATGTGTCTTCCAGCTTTTTAAAAAATAATGTGTCTTGCAGCATCCTTAATTTACCCTTTTGGCTTGTTTTTCCCCTTTACTGTGCAATTTCCAACAGTTGCCTCTCTCTCACTCATCTTTGTGAGCACTGCCTTTTCTAGAATGCTTTTTGGAGTCCCTGGTGCACTTTTAAGTCATTTCCGTATAATTACACTTTGATCTATTAGGACTTCTTTCTGTAGTACTTCCACACCTAGGATAGATGCTCTCTTTCTGAGGGTGGCTGAGTTTAATCATAAACCCTTCATTCCGTTCTCCTTTCTTCTGTGCAGTTTTTGTGGATTCTGGCTTCTTGTCTGTCAAGGCTTAGGGCAGGGTGTTAAGAAACAATTCTACTGGAAAATGTCACTTATTTGCTCCGTATAGAGCTAATTTGAGGTTTATAGTGTTCTCTCTTCTAGTTATACTGCAAGTATGTTTTGTATGGCTTCATTTATTCTTACTGTTTATATAGTTTTTGAAGGTTATTTTGCAATTTTTGTTCATATGATCACTATTATTTTAGCTATACTCACTGTATTTTATTAAAAATGAAAATCTGACATGTTATGTCTCTGCTTTAAATCCATCAGTTGCTTGTAAGCCTCAATCAGGTGCAGTAACTGTAAAAATGGCTATATTTAATACAATGAAGAATGTTATTCTCTGTGGAACACAGGAGATTGCATATCCTGCCTTTAAAATGTTCTAAAAAGTCTCAGCTGATGAAACGAGACAGTTCTTCTGAGTCTTTAGGTACATTAAGTTTGCTATACGCTTTGCAATCCCTGAACTAAAGGGGTAGGCCTCAATTGTTTGATGTAATATGGAAGATTTTTCTCCTACTTGACTTGTCCAGACTTCTTGCTCCAGGGGAACGAAGATGTACATAGTTCTCTTTGTGCACCAGAGTCTTTTAGTCTGTTTTTTTTTTTTTTTAAATGGAATAGCCTTTGCTTTCCTTGTTTCTTTACTCATTTTTCAAGACTCTTCTGAGGTGTCATATCCACCAGAATTCTTTTCTGACTCACCTCTAATCTAGAGTAGTTACCTCCCAGTGTCCATCCTTAGAAGCCTGTGGACACTTCTGTCATCACACTTGTCACTGTATATTGACATTTACTGTGTACACAGAGACCTGATCCACTAGACTGACTGTTCTGAGAGCAGAGCCGTGTCTTTTGTTTTTAATTCCCATTGTGTTAATCTAACACAATGCCTTGTACATAATGGGTATTCCATAGGATTTGTTGAACAGGGTACTAAAAGTAAAGTCGCAGAATTTCTAAGAGAATCTCTCATATTTGATACCCTGGTTTGCTAGAATGAAACCTAATGTGAACAGGTAAAATTCTGAGAATAAATTAAAAGCTATAATATATTTTTCTAGTTAATGAGGAGCCTTATATTTGCTGCCAACTGGGTCAATTTTGTCTAAAACATAAAAGAACATTATAATTAAGATAAATAGTTGCTGGCTGAGAAATGTTTTCTTCTAAGCTAATCACATCAGTGACATCATTCTTTATGTAAAACACTGAGAGTTTTTACTTACTGTTAGCTCAAGTCCTGAAGTTATTAGTCTGTTTACATTCATGGATGGTGACAGTTGATATTGCTAAACACCTCACCCTCCAAAAACACCTGACCTGATTTTCTGTGTACTGTGGTAAATGAAAAATAACTTTTCAAAATCCAACCAGGGCCCCTTGCCTCATTGTGATGGGGGTAGGAAAAAGGTGGGCCTAACTTGAACTTTGGGATTGTTCATCCAAATACCTTATTCTTTTTACCTCTAGTATATCTTTCCTCGATATCCAACCCCCTCAAGTCACACTGCTTTATGATCCACCCTAATCCAACCCAGTCAATTCACACTGTTTTGTAAACATGTTTCTTCATTACAGTTAATCATGGTACAGCACAGCTGCCTTTAAGCATAGTTTCCTGAGATATCTTTATATGTCTCTGAGGCCTTCTTTTCTCGTAGCTGCTCCACATGGTATATCTCACCCTTCGCATGCTACACTTGTGACTGTCCTCCTTTTTCTACTTCTGTAGTCCTTAATAGTGAACTTTTAGTGATCTATTTATGTTTCGTGCTTCTTGTGACTCAGAGGACAAAATGTTGTTAGAAATCTTTTAAATTGCATCTTCTTCATTAAAGAGCCAGGCACATACAGTCTGTGGTCACGGAAGAGAGAGAAGCTGCCTGGACCATCTGTGGGTCTGCTCTTCACACTACCATGGTGTTTTAGCCAATGGGGCTGTTTGCTTGTTAAAAATGGAAGCTGAAATCACATTGAGATGGCCTTTCCAGTGGTATAATCATTTTAGCAATTGCTGTGCCTAATATAGAGATACCTTTAATGGGTTTTCTGTGTTTAAGTTGGTGGCCTACTATGGGATACCTGGTGGTGTGTGAGTATGGCCTTAATCTAAAATGTGAGTCACAAATTTCTTGCTCTTTCTCTCTACATATGAATATTCTATTTTCCTGCTGATTCATATTATTGAACTGTCATTTCTGTATTATTCCTAGAATGGATCAGCATTTTGAGGTGAAATTAAAATATTCTGAAAAATAATGCTGTCAGCCTAGCAGGAATTTTTATTCTAATCAACTAATCTGAACTGTAGGAAAGGTAACTACTGTTTTGTAGATCTCAGGTGGAGGTAAGTGAATTTTATCTAATTTTCCCTTACTGTATCTAACTCAGAGAAAATCATGAATTTGCATGTATAATTTATACAATGGCATTCATATATAACATACACTTAGTGGATTCCTTGAAAGTTTGCATGGCACAAAGTAATATAAATGTTTCTGGATGGTCTAAGTGGACTTATTTTTAATCCCTGCTTGGCACCAATGAACTGTTTGAATTCGGTCAGAGTACTTAACCTTTCTAGGACTCAGTTTCCTCAACTGCAAAATTAGAAAGTCATAACAGACAATCTCTGTATAATATATTCTCCTGTTCTGCAGTGAGATATACAACTTAATGCTAAATATGTATTTCTATTTTTGTGAAACTGGACAGTACTGAGTTGAATGTTTTTTGTCATTCAACTGAACATTACAATATGAAAGAATCTCTAGATATATTGGGATTTATATTTCCAGAGAATTGTAATGCTTGATAAAGATTGTAATGCTTAATAAAAATGCTTAAAAATAAAAATAAATTTATACCTGAGAATCTTAAATAACAAATTAATGTCTCTTTGAGTAAACATGAAGACCTCTACTAGTTTTAGATCTAGTACATCTATATGAAAGGAATTAAAGAAGGGAAGCTCTTTGGAGTGATATTTAGGGAATTGGTCTGCAAGATGTGTTTATACAGAAAGCACACTGCTTTTACTTAGATGTTTTTGGTATAATTTTGGTGATTTAAAGGAGATAGGGATGATTGGAACCACCCTGGACCTGTCACAAAGAACTCTTTTAATAAAGAATGCTTATATAACCCTTCTTTAAAACAAACAAACAAACAACAAAAACTGAATAGACCAGCAGGCAAAGAGATGCTTATGTACACTTTGGTCATCCAGTTTTTTTTTTTTTTTTTCACTGAGCCTGCCTAGAATTGAGTTGTATATAGGTATCCTCAAAGCCAGACAGGGCTGTAAACCTCTGAAACTTTACAATAAGGAAGATGTAACTTATGTGTTTCAACTTGTTCATTATCTTATATATTTTGTAGTTCTAGCATTTCATATTTTTATTTTACTTGTAGTAAGGATATTTAGAGAGTGTGGAGAAGAGAGTGAATATGTTTAAATCATATATTTCTCTCTTTTATTCTGAAAAACAAGGACTAAAAATAACTGAAATCTTTTTAATAGGTCTTCTAATAAATTGTTCAAATTTGACTATATTCAGACCACTATGTAGTTATATATTACTGGAAATTTTTTAGAAAATCACAGACACTTGTGGACCCATCCTTAGATGAATTATTTTAGATCCAAAGATTCCTCTTTAGCTAGAAAAGTCTTTGTATCTTTACAAAATTTTGCCTGTAACTCCTGTTACTGATGATATTTTGACTTTCTAGCATGAATCATGAATGTTCATAATGGCATTTAGAATGGTGAATCCTTTCCAGAAGGTTTATAATTTACTTTGCCCAGATTCATCAGAGGAATCATTATCTATGGCAGCTACAGCCATATGAAATGTATTCCTTAAATAATAAGACTTGAAAGTCAAAATCACTCCTTGATCCCCGGGCTGCAGAATGGATGTTGTGTTAGCAGGCATGAAAACAACATTAATCTTCTTGTATATCTCCATCAGAGCTCTTGGTGACTATGTCCATTGTCAGTGAGCAGTAGTATTTTGAAAGGAATCTTTTTTTCTGATTGGCAAGTCTTAACAGTGGCCTTAAAATATTCAGTAAGCCATGCTATACACAATGCTGTCATTTAGGCTTTGTTGTTACATTTATAGAACAGGCAGAGTCAATTTATTGTAATTCTTAATGGCCTTAGGGTTTTCGGAATGGTAAATGAGCATTTGCTTCAACTCAAGGTCACCAGCTACATTAGATCCTAGCAAGAGACTCAGCCTGCCCTTGGAAGTTTTGAAGCCAGGCATTGACTTCTCCTCTTTAGCTATGAAAGGCCCAAATGACATCTTTCAAAGACAGACTGCTTTGTTTACATGGAAGAGCTGTTGTTTAGTGTAGTTACTTTTATCAATTATCTTAGGTAGATTTTTTTTTTTTTTTTTTTTTTGAGAGACATGGTCTTGCTCTATTACCCAGGCTGGAGTACAGTGGTGCAATCATAGGTCACTGCAGCCTTGATCTCCTGGGCTCAAGTGGTTCACCCAAGCAGCTAGTACTGTAGGTGAGTACCACCATGCCCAGCTATTATTATTATTTTATTTTATTTTATTTTATTTTATTTTATTTTATTTTTTTGGTAGAGACAGGGTCTTTCTGTGTTGCCCAGGCTGGTCTCAAACTCTTGGCCTCAAGTGATCCTCAAGTGAGCCTCCCAATGTGCTTGGATTGTAGGCTTGAGCCACTGTAGCTAGATGTTTTCGATAACTTGCTACAGCTTCTACATCAGCACTTGCTGCTTCACCTTGCACTTTTATGTTATAGACGTAATTGCTTTCCTTAAACCTCCTGAACCAACTTCTGCTATCCTCCAACTTTTCTTCTGCGGCTACCTCACTTCTCAGATTTCATAGAATTGAAGAGAGTTAGGGCTTGCTTTGGATTAGGTTACAGATCAAGGGAATGTCTTGTCTCGCTTGATTTTCTGTTTAGACCACTAAAACTTTCTGCATATCAGTGATAAGATTGTTTTGCCTTATTATTTGTTTGTTTCCTGCTGTAACACTTTTAATTTCCTTCCGTAACTTTTGTTTTGCATTTACAACTTGGCTAACTGTTTTACACAAGGGGCCTGACTTTCAGCGTATCTTGGCTTTTGACCTGCTTTCCTCACTAAGTAATCATTTCTTGATTTTGATTTAAAATGAGAGACATGCAACTCTTCCTTTCACTTGAACACTTAGAGTCCATTGTAGGTTTATTAATTGGCCTTATTTCAATATTGTTGTGTCTCAGGGAATAGAGAGACCCCAGGAGTGAGGAGTGGAAGAGATATGGGAGAACAGCTGGTTTGTGGAGCAGTCAGAACATATACAACATTTATTGATTAAGTTTGCTGTCTTATATGGGCATGGTTCATGGCACCCCAAACAATTATAATAAATTCAAAGATCACTGATCACAGATCACCATAACAGATATAATAATAAAAGCATTCGAAATGTTTCAAGAATTGCCAAAATGTAACACAGACACACAAAGTGATCACCTGCTGTTGGAAAAATGGTGCCCATAGACTTGCTCAATGCATAGTTGCCACAAATCTTCAAATTTGTAAAACATGCAGTATCTGTGAAGCACAATAAAGCAGTATCTGTGAAGCACAGTAAAGCAAAGTGTAATAAAATAAGGTATGCCTATGCCTGGGTGTCTTCTTCTAGAGGAAGATGGCCAATAAACAATAAGTAAAATTTGTATTAGGTAATTGTATTTTCTTTTTTTTTCTTTCTTCTTCTTCTTCTTTTTCGTCTTTTTTTTGTTGTTGTTGTTGTTGTTTTTTGTTTTTTGAGACATTGAGACAAGGCGTTGTTCTGTTTCTCAGGCTAGAGTGTAGTGGCATGATCATAGCTCACTCCAGGATTGAACTCCTGGGCTCAGGCAATCCTCCTGCCTCAACTTCCTGAGTAGCTGGGACTATAGGTACTCATTACAATATCTGACAACTTTTAAATTTTTATTTCTGTGGAGACAGGGTCTTGCTATATTACCCAGGCGGGTCTCAAACTCCTGGGCTCAAGTGATCCTCCCACCTTGACCTCCCAAAGCGTTAGGATTACAGGCATGAGCCACTGTACCTGGCCCATTCTTCCCTATAATTTTCACAGATTAAATCTCCACATCAGAGGAAAACGTGAATATGGAAGAGATGGGGAGAAAGGGGAGAATTAGAGTGTAAAAACTGTGATTGACATTTAATATTTGTTTTATTCATTCAGAAAGTATGGAATACAGTGTTTGTCTTTCTGGGCCTGACTTATTTCACTTAGCATAATGTCCTCCAGGTCCATTCATATTCGTGTAAATGACAAGGTTTCTTATTTTTTTAAGACCAAGCTGAATAGTATTCATATATATGTATGTCTAAGTGTATATATATATAATTACACACACACACACACACACACACACTCGCTACATTTGCTTTATCCATTCATCTATTCATGGATACTTAGGTTGATTCCATTTATTGGCTACTGTGAATAATGCTGAACATGGAAGTGCAGATATCTCTTGGACAAACTGATTTAATTTTCTTTGGCTGTGTCCCAGAAGTGAGATTACTGGATCATATGCTAGTTATATTATTAATTTTTTGAGGAGCTTTCATACCATTTTTTGTAATGGCTATACTAATTTACATTCCCACCAACAGTGTATAAGGGTTCTTTTTTCTCCGCATCCTCACCAGCCCTTGTTTTCCTTTGTCTTTTTGATAACAGCCAGTCTAACAAGTGTAAGATGATATCTCATTGTGGTTTTGATTGCATTTCCCTGATGGTTAGTGATGTTGAACATTTTTTAATACATCTATTGGCCATTTGTATGTTTTCTTTTGAGAAATGTCTGTTCAGGTTCTTTGCCCATTTTGTTTTCTTCAACTTTTATTTTAAGTTCCGGGATACACGTGCAGGATGTACAGGTTTGTTACATAGGTTAATGTGTACCATGATGGTTTGCTGCATAGATCATCCCATCACCTAGATATTTAAGGCCAGCATCCATTAGCTATTTTTCCTGATGCTCTCCCTACCCCCAACAGGCCTCAGTGTGAGTTGTTCCTGCCTGCGTGTTCGTGTGCTTTCATTGTTCAGCTACCATTTACAAGTGAATAAGTGAGAACATGTGGTGTGTGGTTTTCTGTTCCTGCATTAGTTTGCTGAGGATGATGGCTTCTAGCTCCATCCATGTCCCTGCAAAGGACATTATATTATTCTTTTTTATGACTGCATAGGTATTCCATGGTGTATATGTACGACATTTTCTTTGTCCAGTCTATCATTGTTGCTTTACCCATTTTTTTAATTATTTGTTTTCTTGCTATTGAGGTTTTTTTTGTTTTTTGAGTTTTCAAGTATATTTTGGATATTTTTCCTTGTCAGATGTAAGGTTTGCAAATGTTTTCTCCCATTCTGTAGATTTTCTCTTTACTCTGTTGGTAGTTTCCTTTGCTGTGCACGATCTCATTTACATGTTGCATCTTAAATACTTGAATTCATAGAAGCAGAGACTAGAACAGAGGTTGCCAGGAAATAGGGGTTGGGGAGAAATGTTGGCCAAAAAGTAAAAAGTTTCCCTTAGACAGGATAAATAAATTCTGGAGATATATCATACAACATGGTGACTATAGTTAGTCACGTATTGTATACTTGAATATTGTTAAGAGAGTAGATCTTCAGTGTTTTTACTATAAATAAGTATATAAGGTGATGGATATGTTAATTAGCTTGACTAATTTCACAACGTATACATATATTGGAACAGCACATTGTAGACTGTAAATACAGATTGTCACTGATGATTATTTGACTTAGGACTTTTTCACTTTATGATGGTGCAAAAGTGATACATGCTCAGTAAACTCTTTATCTTATGATTGTGCTATGTCTCGATAAAGCCATTTTAAATTAAAAATGCTGTGTAAGCCGAAAATGCATATATGACTTACTGTATTTCTAATTTACAGTGGGTTTATCAGCATGTAACCCCATCGTAAGCCAAGGAATGTCTGTATCTACAATTCTTGATTGTCAATTGCACCTTAATAAAATTGGAGGGAATTTCTGCTAAGAAAAATAAACAAAAGAAATAAAGCACACACACATGCACACACACATCCACAAGAAGTGTGAAATGAAGAAAAACCACCCTAAATCTAAATACCTGCAATATCTTGCTGCCTTATGCACAGGACACTTAGACACACACACACACACACACACACACACACACACACACACACACACACACACAGAGTAACCTGAAGCTTTGATTCAGTCACCTGACAACCTAGTTCCATTGACTTCTCCTGGTTTTCTGTGGCCTTAACAGTTTGCTACCACAATACCTCACAGATGGCAAATCTGTTGCTGTGCTAAGCTGCATTTCTGTTGTCCGCAGTACAGCGGCAAATGAAGCACCTCACAAGGGAACCATTGAATTAAATGGTGCACACTGGACTGGCTGTGTTCTCTCCCATTTTGGAATGACTTCACCTTCTCAGTTACCAAGTGAAACAAAAGCTCCCTTCATCTGTGGCTAGACTTTTGAAGAGGTTTTGGGATTTATGATTCTTAGAGAGGGAAGACAAGAACAATGAAACACTACCAAATTTAAATTGCCACACTCGCTTGTATAACTGCTACTATTGATAGGATGGTTAATTGCCTGTGTGCTTCATTTTTAACTACTGGGCATAAGTGGAAACTGAAATATTGACAAAATTATAAAAAGGTTAAAAGAGAGCAAAAGCAAAGAATGAAGAAGAGATTGAAATTCAGCATGATTTGGTTTGAAATGTCAAACTTTTTTGGTAAAATGATTGGAATATTTTTAAAATTTGTGTTTTTTGGAAGTTTGTATACATTAAGTTGTTATAGAAAATCTATTTGTAGACATTCGTTGTTGACCCTATTCCTCTAGCTTAACTTAATGGTTTGGTAGCTGGGGAAGCCTTTTCCAAAACTGAAGAAAAAGATTTAAAGAGTGACAGTGTTAACAGTATATCTATAAATAACTCTAAAACGTATACAGTTCATCTGTATAATTTGATTAGTGCAGTTGGTTTGTGAGTTAATTTACTTGGAATGTACCTGAATAAGAAAGTACAAATTCCTGTCTTCCTAATGGAGAAAGAGAAATACATATATATATATATATAAATATAGACAGAAATACATAGATGCCAAGGAATCCTCATGATTTTCTATCCTAGAACCCATCTGTGGCAACAATAGAACAACGGAACTGTGATTGAAGTGAAGGTCTCAGAGAGATCAGAAAGTCTGAAGCCTATTGATAAACTTTATTTAGTATCCAAAAACACATTTCATATTTGTAGGAAATTGTTAAGTGTCAATAATAGTACATAAATATATGTACTAATATTTGTTAGTTCTAATATAACATATATGTACTAACATAAATATGTACTCTATTATGTAAATTTTTGGTACCTAATGTTTATTTTGTTGGAACATTTCCTTAGTCACTAGAAATCCTGAAGAACATATTCATAGCATATTTTAATCTTTAATGACTTAAAAGTCAATGTGTCCAGTAAACAGATGAAAGCTATTATAAATACTTATTTTTATCTACAGAAATGAATCAATTGGCCAGGTGTGGTACCTCATGCCTGTAATCCCAGCACTTTGGGAGGCTGAGGCAGGTGGATCACCTGAGCTCAGGGGTTCAAGACCAGCCTGGTCAACATGATGAAACCCTGTCTCTACTAAAAATACAAAAATTAGCCAGGCATCATGGCAGGTACCTGTAATCCCAGATATTTGGGAGGCTGAGGCAGGAGATTTGCTTGAACCCAGGAGAGTTGCAGTGAGCAGAGGTCATGCTATTGTGCTCAGCCTGGGCAACAAGAGTGAAACTTCATCTCAAAAAATGATAAAATAAAATAACACATAAAAAAAAAGAAATGAAAGGATTAAGGTAGCATACTAAAGAAAAATAATATGAATGACATTTGATACATCTCAGTTTAGTAATATTTCTGTATATGATTACTTTCCATGTACTATTCCTAGCTAACTGGAAATGTTCTAGGATCGTTCTTTCTGGTAGTTTGGTGGTTGGATTGAAATGCTTATAAATTTGTTTTGCTCTATTGTAGATAATATGCATACTAAGAGGCATTTTATTTTCATTGCTTGGCCTGCCATACAAATATTCAATGGTTTTAAACTTTTATGATTTGGATTTATTAAACCTGCCCTTGGATCTCGCTGTGTCTTTCCTGAGACACAATCCCAAAGGGCAAACTCTTACCTCTTACATATTGTCTCACCCCCTCTTTCCTAACAGATGTAGGATTGTGTAACATCTGTGTTTCTTTCCTTTAACTTTTTAGAACCTTCCTCTTCTAGCTAAGATATTCTTTTATTTCTCTTTTCTATTCCAAACACAGCCCCTCTTTTTATAATTGTCTCCAATGGTGATGACTCACATGTATTGAAACTAGAATTTTTTATGGTTGCTGAAAGAGCACAGAAGCAAAGTCACATGTACTAAAATTTAGTACAAGGGAACTCAAGTTTGGCGAGGCATTTGAGTACCTGCAAGGAGCATTTCTGCTCTTTGGACAGTTTATTAAGTAGTGTTATAAAGAGACCAAAATCAAAGAAAACCAGGCTACCCTCGGGATGCCATATAGGATTTGCAGCTTAGTGAGATTGATCCTGTTATCACTCTGATTTGATTATGTTTAGAAGGTAAAACCTGGGAATGTTTAGGAAACAGTTTATGGTCTGTGATATTGGGGTTGAATTACACTGTCCTCCACCCTTCATTAAGAAAAACTTTTTTTTTTTCCTTCATGAATGAAAACAAGTTAAAACAATATTAAATTGTTGAAATTTGACTCATTGACATTTGAATGGTTAAGGCCTTGAGGATGTTAGAAAAAAACACCATTCTTTTAACTACCTAACAGAATCCAGTAGAGAAGAATGGAATGTTTTTCCATAGTGGAAGGACTTCATAACTGCAGAATACAATGTTTGTTCCTACATATCGAATGCCTGAATTATAATAATAGTAATAGAATAGTAAATGCCTATTTTTACTTTTTAAAATACTGTATTTTGGAGAAAGGGTGTTGCTCTCTCCCAGACTGGAGTGCCAGCGGTGCCATCAGAGCTCATAGCAGCCTACCCCTGGGCTCAAGCAATGCTCCTGGCTCAGCCTCCCAAGTAGCTGGGATGACAGGTGCATGCCACTGTGCCTAGCTAATTTTTTATATATTTTTTGTAGAGACAGTCTCACTATGTTGCCCAGGCAGGTGTCAAACTCCTGGCCTCAACTGATCCTCCAGCCTCAGCTTTCCAAAGTGCCGGGATCACAGGTGTGAACCACTGTGCTCAGTCTAATAAATGCCTCTTTTTATTTTTAAGACAATACTTTCTATCTACTGAGTAGAATACTGCTTTCATATCTGCCACTGGAAAGAGAAAGGGAGGACTATTCTTCTTTAGGGGACAGTATACCACATTTAGGAATATTTCCAGCATTTTTTTCTTTGCTGACATAATTTTAGTACTCAAATTAGATGAATGTCAATCTTTTCTATAATTTAATGTTGTTTTGATGTGATCAGCTGGTTTTGATCTGTCTAGCATTTATTGTGATTAGAAGTAAAGATGAACAAGGGAATTATATCTATGAACCCGTAGCAGAAAAAGATTCTGACTTAAACATTACTCCAGGAGGTGTGGAAGCACATTACAGTGTGTAGAGAATAACTTAACCTTAAGAAAGGCTAACATCAACGGCTCTGTAAAGATGTGGTTACCTCTGCTTATGGCTTTCATCGGTATATCCGTCCTCTCTCACCCCAGTCTCTGCACTCCAAGGTTAGAGGCTTGGGTCCTCATGCCTTGTTCTCTACATCAGGGCGTGACATTATTTGAGAAGAACCCATTTTGTAATGATTTAAGAAATATCCTTTGCTTTCTCTGGGATCTGATTCAAAATAATATATGAGAGTGACAATGGCAGTATAGATAAAGTAAGACTGGTCATGAATGGATAATTTTAAATGGGGAATGACTATTTGCTCTATTGGTTTGAGACCAAAATTGTTTGAAAAAATCATCAATAAAAAATTAAAACAAAAGAATATATAAACAGAAATTGAGTCCAAAAAGTGAAAAAAAAAAAGTTAAAAGTCCTTTGTCTATATGTGGCATCCAATAAAGTATCTGCCATAGGGCTCTGTGATGTTAAACCTGGAGATTCCTAGAATGCATTGATCAGAATCACCTGGGGGAGCAAATACATTTCTGGTTTCCCATACCTAGAGATTCTGATTCAGTAGATGGGAGGAGGGCAGCAGTTTCCCAGTGATTGTGACGTGCTGACAAGCTTGGGGGCCCCTGCCATTGTTAGTTGGCTAGATGATGTTATGAAACTAATTTTGGCAAAAGATTTTGATGAAGATAGAAAATAGTAAAATTGATGGAACTCACTAATTTGGTGATATTGACAATGTTTCTTAAGCTAGGACTTTCTTTTTGTTTTTGGTTTGTAGCCTATGATGTTGGTTTACTTGGAATGAGATTTAGTAAGAATTCACAGAATATTGAAGCTAAAATTTTACTTAGACATCCCTATCCTAGCTCTTCATTTTATGATAAAGAAGTTGAGACATAGAGAGAACATGGCACACAACTCAACATCTAAGTTTAGCAAATGTTTACTGGAAACCTGTAAGGAGCCAGGTACTGTATTTGGAGAGGCACTTGGGACACAGATGGAGCTATAGTTCCTGACCTGGAGAAACTTAGCCATACTTTCTGACTTTCCTTTCATTGTTTTTTCCATCATGCTGTGCTGCCTCCCTTCTCCTTTTCCCTCTAACTAAATAATAAGCTGATTTAACTTCAAAGAGAACATTTCAATTTTAATTCCTAATATTTAGAATCTCTCTTCATAACTTAAAAAAATTGACACTAATCCTAGAAATAACTTGTTGACCACTAAGGAAAGATAGTTATTCTCCATTATATGAATGGTTTCAACATACTTTAGGGTTCTGGGGTTCCCCCAGCATCGGCATCTGAAAAAGAAAGATGTCCTAGAGTAGGAGGAGAAATATGGGATACATGAGCTATTCATTCCTGCCTGACATGAACTGGCCTCTAGAGGATGAGCTGGGCATTTGGTATCAAGGTTAGAGAAATCTGACAGAAAAATTTCACTTTCTTGGGATTCACAGGACCATAGAGTATTACCAACGAGAGAGGCACTCAAAGAAGGTAAAGGTTCAGTTGATTATTTTTTAACTTAGGCTTGGCTGTAGAACATAACTCTTCTTCATATTACTTTTTCATTTCCTGGAATTCTCCTAACAACAAAACCAGAGGCTTAGTATCCAAAGGGAATGGAGTAAACACTGCAGGCAAGCAGGAGCACGTTAGAAATTTCTACCTATTCTTTATTAGGTAGGGATTTAGTAGTCATCTTAAATGGCACAATGGTTTGAATACCCACACTTCTGCATGTGGTCTTTCTCTTGGTTCATTTCTTAGGTATCCCAGTGGTTCTTTTTTTTTTTTTTTTTTTTTTTTTTTTTTTTAAAGGAATTACTGTAATGCAAGGTTGTATATACATATCTGTATATGAACTTTAGAAGAGTTTAAAAGGATTTTCTTAATGTTAATTCTGTAGCATTTGGCTACAGGTGATGTTACAACGTATTCTCAATGTAAGATGTGAGTACTGTAATGATGCACTTGTCCCACTGTAACTAAGTAGCTGGATATGTTACAATGGAAAAGGGAGAATGAATGATTGAAAATAGATTTTTCTTCAAGAGGAAAAGAATCATTGTTTACTAGTTTCTAAATATCCTTCAAAATGAGAAGAGGCTAAAGACATATTAGCTAAGTGTATAAACAGAAGTTGTCTACCAATATTCTTTATTTTCAAAGGACATAGTGGTTCTTTTTTCTAAGAGTAGATAGTGCAAACTATTTAAATGTAGACAATTTCCTGGAACTTTGAAAAAAAGAAAATGACTGGGCAGAGCTTCTTATTTGACATCATTTGGGTTTAATTTCAAGTGTACTGGCCCAAGTATAGCCAACCCACAGACACACTCCTCCATATACTCTTGACAGAGTTCCTCAGATATTGCTTTATTTTGTTAACCTATACATTATAGTTCAAATATACTGTGGTTCTTTTAGAGAAAATGCATTAGTTCTATTTATAAAAACAGTAAAAGGAGAGTGATATCCTACTGGAAATCAAAGAGAATATTTTATTTATGAAAAGTTAAAATGGAATTCTTAAAAAGACAATAGGCAACTTTTATAAAATGACAATTAGAAGTTAAGGTAGATGTATTTTAAGTTTTGGCATATGTAATAACAATAAAACCCCAAAAGTTAGGCATTAAACTGTTCACTTTGTAGCTAACAAAACATTTTTATGAATTTAAATAAAGAGAAAAATTTGGAACAATTATTAAAATAACTCCAAATGGAATGCACTGAGAGCTTATTCTGTTATCGCTATTTTCTCAAAATCTATAATTATCAATTTTGTCCTGCTGGAAATATAGCCTACCCCCTTTGCTTAATCTCATGTCATTGTGAAGCTTCAATGCATATGACAACAGAATTGACATCAGGAGTCCCAAGAAGTCCAGAACTGCTGTGACAGGTCAGTTTCAGTTTTCAATAAGGAATGCAATTTCTTTCACACTGTGCAAGCAGAGCTAGAATGTACGCTATCTGAAGGAACCAAGGTCTGAATGGGCAAAACTTGAGAACCGGATTCTAGTTATGATTGTTACAGAATAGCTGGGTCACTTCAGGCATTTAATGTCTATGTGACCCAATTCTCCTTGTAAGACATTATCAATATTACCTCCTTTACTACCTCATAAAGTTCTTGTGAGAATAAAATGTGATACTAGATGTGAAAAGGGAAGTACACGACAAATATGAATTGAGATTTTTTTTTTCTCAACTCACTGCTTTATTTGATATTTCCATCCTACTTGTTTCCATATTTTTCAAATCAAAGTCCTTTCAGATGTATCTTCATTGCTAATACGCAGGTCAGGGAATGGATGGAAATCAATGTGATGCTAAAGAAAGGTCAGGACAGAAGGATCTCATGTGAACAGCTGGCTAGATAGAAAAGGTCAATGCAAATCTTTAATTTTTTTAAAAAATATTTTTCCTCTGCATTTATTTTTAGAGAGAATATTGCACAGATCTCTAGGCTACTGGGAGAACCCCAAGTGTTGCAGATAATTATTCAGGATATAAGTACAGTCAACAGATTCTTGTGATGTTACATTTCTAGAATAATCCAACAAACTTTTGAGTTAGTACTTAACAGAGAGAGAGAGCAAATGAGCGAATGAACGCTATCCTTAGATTTTTTTTGGCATAAATACAAATGGATTTACTAATGGCTTAAATTTTGTCAGATGCCAAAGATGCAACTACATTCTTGCTATTAATATTTCATTACTCACTAACAGCTTTTTGCATAGGAATAGAAATATCTAGGCTTATGAAGTGATGCAAAAACAGTTCCTTTTGTTGACGTTAGGATGATATTAGGATGGAATATTGTTTTTATTAATAACTTGTTGACTTTTATATGTTGAATCTGCACTAAAATACCTCAATATGCTAATTCCAATAGTCCATGGCTTCATGGTATGAAAAACGTTCTTCTGCTATTGCTTTATGGTTCCGTGGAATTTTCCTAAATTCAGGAGTTCACTTTTGTGTTTTGTCCAATAAGTAAGACCTTCTCTCTGGATCATTCCTTCCTCTCCCTACGGAGAGATTTGCATAGTCTGAAGGAATAGCTATTCTGATAAACTCTTCTTGAAGTTTATAAAACAATTTTAGCATTTTGCTTATAGATTATGGTAAATAAGTACCTTAGTTGTATCATATTTGCTTCTCTGAGACTACACCATTTTATAGTAAAAAACAAATCCTGATATGTACCATATTATATTAGGTGTGTTCTTAATAATCTTTCAAAATTGCCAATCAGAAATATGACTGACTGACTCCAGGGAGTACTAGTTGTGTGTCCTTGGGAAATAAAGCAATCCTTTCTGTGATTCTGTTCCATTATGGGTAAAAGGGGGATAACAGTAATACCTCAAAGATTTGCTATGAAGATTCAAGAAGTTCTTTGTATTGTACATGCTGAAAATAGTGGCTGCGTGTGTAAGCACCTGGTAACAATTAGCTGTCATTGTTATCATTATCAACAGTGAAGATAGAGCATTGTCATACTATTATTGTAAAAAAAATATGGATGATGGAGCTGTATGTGTATTTACTTAAATACTTAAACTGGTGAGTATTTTGTAAAGTGAATCCTTGTATTTAACCTGTCTACCAATCATAAAAAAAGACACAAAATATGGATAAATCAATTCTTTACTTGAATGTTTACATTATTTGAAGTCTGTATAATTCTTGCAAGATACATAATGGAAACAAAAGACTATTTAATAATTAATAGCGTGACAAATATTATGAATTATACCAAAGAATCATTTATATTCTTCTTCCTTTATTGTGGTTGAGTTGGCTGTTATAGCAGATGTTTTTGGTTGCCTCTCTGACAACCATCTTTCTGCTACTGTTACTTGGTAACAGACTTCTAATTCTATTCAGGTAGCTGCTTTCCCACCATTGCCTCAGGGTTAGATTCTGATAGATCTTATCCTGTTTAGTGCAATCTCCTATTCTCTGGGTCCATAATTGGTTTAACCAAGGGCATGTTATACAGCTGTAACTAATGAGACCTGAGGGAAAGTCTGCTGAAAGGATTCAGATAAATGTCTGATTGGTTCAAAATGGAAAAGGCCTCATTTTCTGCTCCTGGACACTTGCAAGGATATGATGCTGGGAACTGTTGCAGACATCTTGTGATCACTAAGTCTCAAACTTCAAGACAAAATTGATACATGAAGATGGTAAAAGAGTGAGATGAAGGAAAGATTCTCCTGGAAGATGGTGCTTAGGCAATCAAGTAACCAACCTTGGAACTGTCAACCTCTTGGATTATTTTATAAGACAATAAATTCCTTACTGGTGTAATTCAGTTGTGTCAGGGTTTTCTGATACAGCTAAAATAGACATCTTCAATGATATTGCTTATTGTATATTTTTGTTTTCTTATATCCTTCAGAGAATTATGCAAATGGAAAAATAAGTAATTTATAACTGCAGGATTCTGTAGATACGTAACATTTTATACAGAATATTTTTCAAAACACAGCAGCATTTGACATCTTTCTCAAAGAGAAATAGAACCACTTCACACAGTGTTAGTAATACTTTGAAAATATTTTTTAACTTTCAAAATTTAAGAAAGACATACATATAGTAAACTGCATCAATCTTAGTTGATACTCAATGAGTTTTTATAAAGAGAACACATCAATGTAAATCACCATCCAGATCAACATAGAGAACATTACTAGCTTCCCAGATGTCTTCCTTGTGCTTCATGCAGTCAACACCATTCCCTCAAGGGTAACCACATTTCCAACACCATAGATAAATATTTCTGTTTTTGAATGTTATGTTTGGATCATGTAACATGCACCCTTTTGTGTCTGTTTTTTTTTTTTTGCTTAACGGTTTGAAATATGAGATTCATGTATATCTTGCATAGCAATAGTAGTTTATTTCATTTCTCTATAGTATTGTTTTATATGAATATTCCAGTTTATCCACTTTATTATGATGAACATTTAGATTTTTGGCTACTACAAATGATGCAGGTATGAACATTTTGATACATGTCTTCGATTGTATACATATTTATACATTTCTGTTGAGTAAATGCATATGGGATTGATGAATCATAGGGTGGGCAAATACTAGTTTTTAGTAGATATTGTCAGAATTTTCTAAAGTGATTGTGTTGATATAAACTTCTACCAGCCGTATATGAGTGCAAAATTTGCTCCACATGCTTGCCGACCATGAAATTGTCAATTTTAATTTTAGCCTACCTGATGTGCAGCGCTATCTCATTTTAGTGTCTATTTTCGTTTCTCTGATAACTAATGAGGGTGAACACCATTTTATATGTTTACTGGTCATTTGGGCATCCTTTTTTTGAAATTAATATTTAAGTCTTTTGACTGTTTTTTAAAATGACTTTTTTCTTATTGACTTATAGGAATTCATTATATATTGGGGATGTAAGTTATTTATCAAACGTAGGTATTGAAATATCTTTTCCTCTATGCAGCTTGCCTTTTCACTCTGTTAATGATATCTGTAGAAGAAAAGGTTTTGGTTTAGTGAAGTCCAATTTATTGGCCTTTTCCTTTATATTATAGTTTTTGTGTTGTGACTAAGAAATCTTTGCCTACTCTAAGGTTATAAGTAAAGTCTTCTCTATTACCTTTAGAAGATTTATTATTTCTTTCATTCATTTGGAATTGATTTTTAAATTAGGTGTGAGGTAGGGGTAAAAGCACATTTATTTCTGTATAAATTCTGTTTATTCCAGCATTTTACGAAGCAGCTTTCCCATAAATCTGATGACTATATACATCTCTCTCTATATATATAGTTTTTATTATTGTATATTATTGTATATAATAAAAATCATATAAATATATGAGCTGTACTGTTTCACTTGTCTATTTTTCATCCTTGTATCAATACATCACAGTAGTAGTCATATGTTCTGTAAATTCTGCAACTTTGTTCTTTCTTCAAAATTGTTTTTATTATTCTTTGAACTTTGGATTTCGATACATACTTTTAAAGGAGTTTGTTAATTTATTCCAGAAATAAGCCTGCTGGAATTTTGATTGGATTTAATTGCATTTAATCTGTAGAATAATATGGAGATAATTGACATCTTTACAATATAAAATCTCCTAAGCCATCAACATTTATTTTGATTTCCTTTATTTTCTCTCAGTGATGTCCTCAGATATTCTGTTAAAGGTCCTACACATATTTTATCATGTTAAATTTATTCCTAAGTTAGCTTGCTTGCCTGCCTGCCTGCCTGCCTGCCTGCCTGCCTGCCTGCCTGCCTGCCTGCCTGCCTGCTTGCTTGCTTTCTTTCTTTCTTTCTTTCTTTCTTTCTTTCTTTCTTTCTTTCTTTCTTTCTTTCTTTCTTTCTTTCTTTCTTTCTTTCTTTCTTTCTTTCTTTCTTTCTTTCTTTCTTTCTTTCTTTCTTTCTTTCTTTCTTTCTTTCTTTCTTTCTTTCTTTCTTTCTTTCTTTCTTTCTTTCTTTCTTTCTTTCTTTCTTTCTTTCTTTCTTCGCTTTCTCGCTTTTCTCGCTTTCTCGCTTTCTCGCTTTCTCCCCTTCTCTCTTTCTCTCTTTCTCTCTTTCTCTCTTTCTCTCTTTCTTTTCTTTCTTTTCTTGCTACAGGGTCTTGCTCTTTGCCCAGCCTGGAGTGCAGTGGTGCAGCTGTAGCTTACTATAACCTCAAACTCTTGGCCTCAAGTGATTCTCCTGCCTCAGGCTTCCAAGTACCTGGGACTACAGGCTTGCACCACCATACCTGGCAAGTTTCAAAATTTATTTTATACAGATGGAGTCTTACTATGTTGCCCAGGCTGGTTTCAAACTCCTAGCCTCAAGCAATCCTCCCACCTTGGCCTCCCAAAGTGCTAGAATTATAGGTATCAGCCACCATGCCTAGCTATTTCTAATTTTTTAAACGTTTTAATGCTATTGTAATGTCTTTAAAATTTAATATTCTACCTGCCTGTGGTTAGTTTACAAAAATAAAATTGATTAGTAGTTCTAATAGTTTCTTTGTGATTCTCTTAGGGTTTCTATTTGCAGATGTTTGTCATCACTGAATAATAACATGTTTATTTCTTCCTTTCCAATTATCACACCTTCAATTTGTTTTTCTTTCTGATTGCATTGGTTAGGAATTTCAGCACAATATGAATAGAAGTGTTGATACAAAGATAACAGGCATTTTTGTTCCTATTTCAGTGGGAAAGCTTTCAATATTTCAACATTAATTATGATGCTTGCTGAAGGTTTTTGTAGATAATCCTTATTATATTAAGAAAGGTCCCTTTTCTTCCTCATTTGCTAAGCTTTTGTCATGAAGTGGTTGAATACTATCAAATGCATTTTCTATATTTGGTGCACTACTAGGATGATCATATACTTTTTCTAATATATTCTGTTAATGTGCTGAACTATACCGAATGGTTTCTTAATGTTAAACTGACCTTGTATTTCTGGAATGAACCCAAGTTTATTATAATAGATTATCATTTTATATGCAGCTGGGTTCATTTTTCTTCACATACGTGCAGCTTAGAAATCAGAAATGCCTTTGGGAAAAGTTCTTGCATAATGTTAGCTTACTTCTTTTTAGTTTTTGTGCTTTTAGATATTAGTCTCTCAAGTTTTGCCTGCCTTAGTGTCACCAAATTCCAGATTTTGTCTCCCCAGGTCAGTCACACTGATGTAAGCTCTAGGCCAGCCCTATGTCTTCAAGGGAAAAAAAAAATCTGTGGTGAGTAGAGTGCTCACCTCAGTGAGGTTTTCTTCTTTCATGATCTTGGATCCTCAAGTCCTGGTTGCTTTGGTTGCTTTCCAAAGCCTTCAAACAATTAGAGGTTTTGTTTGTTTGTTTTATTTTGTACAGATCTTTGAGTTAGTTTCAGCAAGACGGTTGATTTGAAACAAGTTATACCTGTCAAAGGCCATTAATGACCAGAAGTGGGGATTCCAAAATATGTAAAAATGCTCATAAGCAGGTGCATACATTTTGGGAGGATACTCGGGAAATAAATATTCCTGCACTCTATCAAATGTATATGTTAAACAGAAACATTCCAGTCAGCGGAAGACTTTAGATAACTATGTCTAGTATGTTCATGAAGTTAAATACAGCTTAAAATTTCAACAGAGAACTAGAAACCAGTAAAAGAATCAAATGGGTAGTGTAGAAGAGAAAAATACAATAACTCAATTATCGAGAACCCCATGTTTAGATGTAAGAGCAGATGAGTTAGCTGGGGGAAGAAAGTTAGTGAATTGGAATTTAGGTCAGAAGAAACTATTGACTAGGAAGTTTAGAGAAACAAAAAGATAGACTATGTAGAAAAGAGCTTAGAAAACAGAACAGAGTGAGAAATTACAACCTATGTGTTACTGAGGTCCTAGAGGAGGAGAATGAAACAAAAATATTTGAAGAAATGATGGCTGAGAATACTGCTGAGAGAAATCAAGCCACAGATGTAGGAAGTACTATCAACTCCAAGGAGGATAAAAATGAAAACCAAAACTATACATATAATAGTATAATGGGTGAAAACCAAATACAAAAGTTTTAAAAACAGACAAATGTTATAGGGGCTACAAAAAGACTGAAAGTTGACTTTCTATTAGATAGGATGGAAGAAGACAGAAGACAGTGTAATGACATCTTCAAAATCCCAAAAGAAAATAAGTGCTAGCTTTTAATGTTATATCTTTCATAAATGAATTTGAAATAAACTCATTTTCAGACAAGTAAAGACAAATTTATCATCCTCAGAGCAGCACTAAAGAAAATATTAATGGGTATTCTTCAGGCAGAGGAAAATATTTCTAAATGACAGTCTGGAGATACAGGAAAGAATGAAGGGGAATACAAATATTGAATGTGGGTAAATGTAAATGAATATTGTACAAATCAGTAAGAATAGTATGTTAAAATATGCTAGAACATAAATTGGAAGGGAAGTTGACTGTGTATTTTAATGTCTATGCATTATCTGGGAAGATAATTTATATTAGATTTTGGTAAGCCAAAGATGTATATTGTACTCTCTTGGGACACATCTAAAGTAATCGTAAAAGGATAAATAACTATGAATCTAATAGATAAGAAAAATGAAATAATAAATAATGGATCCAAAAAAGGGAATCCAGGAGAGAAAAAGAACAAATATATATGTTTTAAAAGATCTACTTTTATTGCAGTGGGAGTGCCCATCACAGTATCTGGGCCACTTTATTGCCAGCAGTGGAAAATCCTTTATTATCTTTTTTTGGTATAAGCAAATCATTCGTCTCTCCTTCACCTTCATAAACTATTATTTTTTAAGGATTTTTTACACTCTTATTTATTCTGCATTTTAGCCTGATGTCTGTCACTCTTAAAGGTCTGTGCCAATCTTTTTCAGCGTTTATTTAAAGTTAAGTCCATCCTTCATATGTATTCTGGAAAAAAAAAAAAAAAAAAACAGGAGCAAATGAAAATCTAAGAATATGAAAGACTCACTTTCTGGTTCCACCTCAACACCCCCTCCCCCACCCCAGCAAATGCCTCCATTTTTCTCTCTCTATAACTGTCTGGGATTAATTGAGAGAGTTCCTGGTAATTATTGCTCTTATTTTCTGTTCTTGCATCTTTGGTGGTACAAATATACTATACCTATACCTTCATATCTTCTTAAAATCTAATATACACACTTGCCTGATAATAATTTATTTTATTCCTTGGTTATTTAACCCTCTAAAAGAGCACGCTGAATTAATCACCAAGTTCTTATTTCTTCCACTTCAATTTAACCATTAAACCCTGAAGTATGTGTGCTATCTCTGGCTCTTTAAATACTGAAAGGAACGGTTTTCTTTTTTTTTTTCAGTCTAGATGCTAGCACTGACTCTCCATGTCTGTTGATAATTCCTGCTGCCTTACATCATTCCCCCTTCAAGCCTTGTTCCGCATTCTTGTTTCTGCAGCTCTGTAGGCTCTTGCCTTCTTACCTTGGATCCTAATACCTGTTACGCTTGTTCTTTAATAACCCGCAGAGATGTGTGTTTCTGACTGAGCATCTTTTCAACTCTTATTTTTAACAACTCTATTATTGTTTTTATAAGAAAAGCAATTTAGCCTTATTGTACAATTTTGGAAGACACAGAAAATCACAACAAAGAAAATAAAAATCACATGAAGCTTGCCATCCTGAGAGAATCACTTAAAATATTGGTATATATGCTTGGGAAAAAAATGTAATCCTTCCTGTTATTTCAGACAATTATTTTCATTGTCTCTGGAATCTGTCCTTTTTTACTGATGGCATACAGGAACAGAGATTAGTACCTTTTTTCCTCAGGCTTTGATACATATAAATTATAATGCAAGAATGAGGACTAAGTTCTTTTTTTTTTTTTTTTTTTTTTAAATAACTCATATTCTCTGTCCCAGGCTCATGATTTTGCATACTTCTTGGTTTTAATTCTGTCACAGAAGCTTAACGTTTATGGTTAGGAGATGTTCCTATTGGCATTGTCAGCAGGTGGAGAGTGTGCTGGTGATAAGTGGGTCTCCAGCTTTTTTCACCTAAGGAAAGAGTTGCATCTTCTTAGGTTTTCTGAAAGATAAGACACTCATCAAGTAAAATATCAATGAAAATCTCTGATTTGAGTAAAATGAGACTGATTAGATTACTAGCAAACTTCCTAGTGAGATTTAGATCTTGGTCATATGGAGATGAGCTTAAGATGTCTTTGTAGCCCCTTTTAATCTGCTCAAGTATTAGAAATGAATGTCATTTGCCTCTTTAAGCAATTGCTAAATATCCAGAATTTCCTAAATTAAATGATCAGGGATTTTCAGAGGTAAAGGAAACTAGGACTCTCTTGCTTCTAAGTTTTGACTTAATAGGAGGAGGAAGAAAGTAAGCCGATGACTAAAATCTGATAAGTTTCCTGATTCATTTAATTTTGTTCAACCCATTTAAAACAGAATATAAAAGATCTTGGATCTCCTACACTAACTGGAAGCCACTGGTCACTTTTTGCTTTCATTAGTGTCTGAATTTCCATTATTGCTCTGTGCTTAGCATTCTTCTCAGAAGAGACAGTCCTTAGGACTCACTGCTTTAAAGGTTCAATCAGCTGAAAACATTTTTCATATTGTACAGCATTACAAATTCAAAATGGATCTCACAATATTAACATTGAAATAATTCACTGGCAGTATTTTGCTGGCGGTTTATTTTGCTATGGGGCTAAAGATTGTAGTTAGAAATCATTATCTTGATTTTAAAATTTAATTTTTTAATTTATAAAATACATATTTATGGTGTACAATATGATGTTTTGATACATTTATACATTGTGAAATGGCTAAATCTAGCTCATTAGCATATATATTACCTCACATAACCATTTTTTGTGGTGAGAACACTTAAAGTCTACTCTCTTAGCAATGTTCAAGTATGTGGTATGCTATTAATGACAGTCACCATGATACACAATAGATCGCTTGAATTTATTTATCTTGAGTTTTTTAAAAAGAGGTTATAGAATCTAAGACCCTATCTGCATTAGAGCTAATTCATTCATGGATAAAACATTCTAAATGTTTGATATTAAAAACACGGAAGTCTAAACATGATGCATTTGCACCATCATGAAGCATAGAAATGTGAGCCTTATTCACAGTTATTATATTCAAGTAATGCAGCTGTATTTTCTGAAATGAATGCTATTTGCTGTACTTGGCCCTGACTTGAGATGGAAGCTAGTGTTCTATATGTTAGTTTGGGCTGCTGTGATAAAATACCATAGACTGGGTAGCTTATAAACAACAACAATTTATTTCTCACAGTTCTGGAGCCTGGAAGTCCAATATCAAGGTGCCAGCAGATTTTCTGGTGAGGGCCTGCTTTTCATGAAAAGCGACTTCTCACTCCATCTTCAAAGGGTGGAGGAAGAAAGGCCACTCTCTGGGATCTCTTTTATAACGGCACTAATACCATTAATGAGGGCTCTGCCTTTATGACTTAATCACCTCCCGAAGATCTCACCTCCTAATACTATCACCATGGGGGCTAGAATCTTAATATATGAATTTGAAGGGCCACAGGCATTGAGACCACAGCAGTTCATTTGCCAAGTAACTAAAGTGGACAGATTCCAGCTGTTCCATATTGCCCAGCAGAACATCTAATCTGTTCCCTCAGTGGTCCTGTCCGGCAACATTTGGCAACTAGAGACAAAGGGACCCTCCTGCTGGTTCACCAGTGGGAGCTCTACTAAGCCTCTCTCTGACGGAGGCTCTTCTGTTGCCCATCTTACCCCTTGGCAAGGCTCTTGACAAGATATCTGACTTCTATCATAGAACAAAAGTTAACAGTCTTTGCAGTACTTGGATCTCTTGTGAAATCAGTCAATAAGAGTACCCCATAGGGATTCTAAACCTAAGTCTGAAAGATACCCATATTTCTATTAATCTTATAAGGTACTCATTTGTATTTTTATAAATTTAAACATAGTCCAGATTAATATTAAAATCTTGCAAGGAAAGAAGTAAAGGATTTGCTGATTAAGCGTGGAGAGATATCAGCTCTATTCTCATATCCTAGTAATTTGTGGTTATTAATGATGCAAATGTACTGTTGATGCTATAAATCAGCTTGTTTTTTGATGTTTTTTATTAGCTGTAGTTCTCTGGCAAAAAATTGTAATTTACTGGCTAATACTGACTTTCAACACAGTTTTCACATCAGCTATGGAATATGTCTTAATAAGGGCTTTTCTTATTTTATAGGAAGGAAAACCGAGGAAGAAATTGCCCAAATAACTGATATAACTGATCCTATCCCGGAAAGCCTCCAGATGAGGTCTAGGATCATAATCCATTTTAGTGATGCTTCAGCATTAGGCAGAAGGTGTTTGGATTGAAGGTGGGGAAGAGCAAGTGATAAGAGCTCTAGAAAAATGTTGGATTACGATCTCTGTGAGCAGTATATCCTGCTTCTTGAGCATAAGAAGCAGAAGGCACCAAAGATAATAGGAAACTAATTTAAATATGTAATAGCATATCTAGACCTCAAGCCTGGAGCTGAGCCACTGATCTAAGTCACTCCTCAATGGACTTAGCAAGGCTGCTCTTATGTATCTCATATATAATGAGAATTTCCTTTCTACTAAATTATCTGTAATACAAGTATCAAATAGCCATATGTTAGGTTCTTATTGAAGTTCTTGTGTCTCTGGGTGCTCTCAATTATTTTAAACAAAGAAGTATTTTGCTGGGAAGACAAAACAACTGGACATTACTTCATTCGATTCTAGTTTTAATGTGCACTAAGTCATCTGACAATAAAACTCACCTCCATTACCCTCGCAAAAGGGGAAACACTGTAACATACTTAGAAATTACTCCTAGTGCCTCAAAAGTACAAGTGTCTGTTATAAACAAACATTTTTATCTTATACCTGAATGAATTCATAATTTAAAAAATATTTTCAAAAAGATGGAAGCAAGCAGACAAGACAACATGTTGAGCATCCTTAGGTGCACATTAAACTTCACCAACTCTTTCCAGGAGCATATATTCCTTATAGATTTCCTGGGTCTTTTTCTAAGGTATTCTTCCCATAGGACATTTAGGTGAGAGATTAAATTGAAGTACCATTTATGATATAAGTTATTGTGTTTATGAAGGCAAGATTGAGTTCATTTTTGTTTTGTTTCCTACAAAGAGTTCTCATTGAGAAAACTTTTGCAAAAATGAAGAAAATATGTCAACATTTTGAGTTTAGAACCAGAACCTAGTTACTTCAACAATTGATGAAAGATCTAAATTTTGCTTTCTGCTATCCTCCAATACACCTGACACAGAAATGAAAAGCCCTGAAGCATTGGGTTAAGACAACAAAAGTGGAGTCAGATGTATCTGAGTTCAAATCCTGGCTTGATTTTTTCTTTTTTTAAACCAGTTGTGTAACCTTGGAAAAGTTACCTTACCTCCATAAGTACCAGTGGCCTCATCTTTAAAATACTAATTTTTATAATTTCCACTTCATGGGATTGCATTGAGGATTAATGGAGGTGTTTGCAAAGTACCAAGCATAGTGCCTGCATTAGTTCTCTTACGATGTTACAGTTCTGTAGGTTAGAAGTTGGATACAAGTCTCACTGAGCTAGGGTTCAGCCGGGCTGCATTCCTAGTTTGGAGATTCTAGGGGAGAAGTGGTTTCCTTGTCTATTCTAACTTCTGGAGACCTCCCATATTCTCCGGCTCATGTCCCCTTTCTCTGTCTTCAAAGTCAGCAAGTGGCATCTCTCTGATCCATCTTTTGTACTCACATCTCTTTCTGACCACAGCCACAAGAGGTTCTCTGCTTCTAAGGACACATGTGATTAGCTTGGAATCCAGGATAATCTCTACATCTCGACGCCCTTAATTTAGTTATATCTGTCAAGTTTTTTTACCCTGTAAGGCAGCATATTCACAGGTTCCAGAGATTAGGATGTGGCCATCTTTGGGGGGCCTACCACCATGCCTAATGTTTTATGGTAAGTCTAATATCATCATTATACAAGCTATTTTCATCATCGCCATTCTATTTGACATATGTTAGGAGCTCAGAAATACTTGGTGTGTATTTTTTAAATAAATGACTACCTAGAAAATTGGAAGATACTCTTTGTAGGGTATATAGATAATAGCATAGGCCATTTATTTTAATAATTCATTCCTTCCTATGATATTTTCCCAATATTTTAATGTATCTTTACATAGCATTTTGAAGTTTTCAGAAGAATTACAGCATTTTGAAACTTAAGTTGATCCAGTTATGATTTTATAGTTGGAGAAGCTACAGAATAAGCAAGTTGAATTACCTGATCACAGCCATACAATCTGTTAGAGATCATGTCAGTGTAAGAAGCTGATCATTATTCTACTCCATCATGTTGCCTCCGCCATCACCAATATTCATACCCAGCCTTTCTGTGGGCCCTACTAGGCTAAAGTCTTTGGTGAAAATGTCTGTTGGAAGACCTTGGTTCCTCCTGTGTTATGTGCATGGCCTCTTCCTCCACATTTCTGGGCTATCATGTAGGGAGCTGGGCCTGTGCTCACCTGACACCTGCCAAAGAGTTAATGCAGCTCTCTGAATTATCCTATCTTTGACTGCTTTGTTTTTCAAAATTGTGATGTATGATCGGTAGGTTATATAGGTTTTCATGTTTCAGTGATTTCAGACAGAGGTTTTAAGCCAACTCCTGAAAATTTTGGGCAGGAGGCCTTTAGGGATGTATCTGTTGCTTTTCTGAATACTTTTTAATGTCTAAGACACAAATGCATACAGACAATAGAAAACTTTAAAGGCTATTCATACTGTTACTACAAGCATTACCCAGAAATGAAATTTTAGGAAGACCATTTTATACACAGACACACACATAACTGGGGGAAAACCCCACAAATTTATATCTCCATCAATAAGTATTATAATTTTGCATAAACAAGTTACAATATTAATAGCACTAAGAAGTTACAAATAGTACACTGGTGTCAAAAGTTAACGGGATAGGGAGAAGTAATACTAACAGCCCTACCTGGCATTCTACAATGTCAGGAAATAGAAACTGAACACTTACCTCCCCCAGTGAAGCCAAAAGCAGATCGTTAGTGAAACACACAAATAATGAATTTGTAGTATCCTCCAAAAGATTCCTCTTTCTTAATCCACAATAAATTTGTCCCTATCAGTAGGATCATCCTACATTTCAAGTTATAGAATTGGGAAACTAGCATGTGGTATGTGAAAAAGAGGAAGCTTCAATAACAGCGCTCTTCAGGCCACCTGAAACTTGCTTTGAAGATTCACTGTAGTCAGGCAGCTGTTAATTCACAAAGTGTTCAGTTCTACTTTGGAGCCTAAAGAAAAGCAAACCACCTGAACTCTGATGTTGATTGTTATTTCACCATTCATAACCAATTCTGATGGTCTGCGAAGAGGTGAGTTCATTTCCTATTGCTGTTTTACAAATTACGCAAACTTAGTGTCTTAAAACAACACAAATGTATCTTACAGTTCTGAAGGCCAGAATTCTGAAATGAGTCTCACTGGACTAAAGTCAGGTCATCAGCAGGGCTGGTTCCTTCTGGAAGGCTCTGGGGCATAATCTATTTCTTGGTTGTTTCCAGCTTCTAGAGGCTTCCTGTATTCCTTGGCTCATGGACTCTTCCTGGCATCACTGTGACCTCTGTTTCTGTTGTCTCATCTCCTTTCCTGACTCTGACCTTCCTGCCTTCCTCTCATAAGGACACCTGTGATCACATTGGGCCCAGGTAGACAATGTAGGCTCAGCTCCTCATCTGAAGATCCTTAACTTAAGCACATCTGCCAGTTTCTTTTCCCATATGATATGGTTCGGTTCTGTGTCCCCACCAAAATCTCATTTTGAGTTCCCAGTGTTGGAGGTGGGACCTGGTGGGAGGTGATTGGATCATCGGGCAGATTTCCCTCTTGCTGTTCTCATAATAGTGAGTTCTCACAAGATCTGATTGTTTAAAAGTGTGTATTCCTGTTAGCTCTGTCTTTCCTGCTTCACCATGGTAAGACATGCTTGCTTCCCCTTCACCTTGTTCCATGATTGTAAGTTTCCTGAGGCCTCTCAGCCATGCTTTCTGTACAACCTGTGGAACTATGAGTCAATTCAACCTCCTTTCTTCATATATTACCCAATTTCAGGTAGGTTTTATAGCAGTGTGACAATGGATTAATTCACCATGTAAGGGAACATATTCACAAGTTTCAGGGGTTAGGATGCAGATGTCTTTGGATAGGGGCATGATTCAGCCTACAGAAGGTAGAGCTACCACAGCATCCTATGAAATCACACTGGCGATCTTTTCTGGTGAGACTAATGGAAAGCTGTACTTGACAGCTTCATCTGGAAATGCTGCTGGTGGAATAACGTTATGGAAATGTATCTCGTGTGCCCTCTGGAAGTAGTTTGATTCTTCTTGTAAAGATGACCTTGGTGGTGATATATGTTGAATAAAGTTAAACTATGAATGTTATGGGGATAGGGGCTGAATTTTCACCTTTAGCTAGTGAAGTGCATTCAGGCCTGGCTGATTAAAAAAAAATATGAATTAGAATAGATTATCTTAATTGGGTTGACCCTAACTTATTAATATCAGTAAGGCATGAGGGTGGGGGACAATCCCATTCATTAGTGACTTTGTATTATGAATATTCAGAAATTCATACTTTTAAATAAAATTCAATATTTTTAAATAAAATAGACTAATGGTCATAAAATTTTTTTGGCAGGGTTACGGTCAGAAGAGGGCTATTGGAGAAATGGATTAAACTGACCCTTAGGCCTTTTTCTCTAACATACATTGTCAATATTCTTTATGTAAATCAAAATTCTTAATTGCTATCTTTCTTTCACTTCTTTCTAACCTGCCCCTTACATGTGAACATAGTATTGAAGGTCATATTTGTGGAGCAACAACACTACTTTCTTGACTTAGCCCTGTTGATCAATTTTATCCTAATTTTAAAAGGATTGTCTGGACAAGAAGTCGAGATGGTAAGGAAGATAAGGGTATTTAAATTTTCTCCATAATCATTCTCCAGGCAGAGGTGTATTGGCAGGGAAGCCATACTTTCTTATTTTCTAAATGCTTTTCTGAGTTTTGGTTGCCTTGGAGACAGGACAGTTGTTTCAGGATTAGACCTGAATGCTGGAGAGTATCAGTTGGTGACCCCTCCTCCTCTTGCTAGGATTCATCTGCCTTTCTTTCCTCGACCTCCTGTATATCAAGAACATATGTTGTATATACATGTGCTCATCGTAGCGTTTTTATTTTGTGGACTTGAATTTATCATGCATTCATTCCCTAATTCATTCAATAAATATTTGGTTACCAGTTATTTCCAGTCCACTTGACATAGATAAATGATTTTAAAACAAGTTTTATAAGAGGTTATAATAAAAATGCAACCAAAATGCTAGGAGAAAATGGTCCACTCTCTCTAGGTGAAATGGAGATTCCTTTGCAGAAGAGGTGACACCTATGCAGTCTGTGAGCCTGAACACATGATGTCATGTTTTCTTTGTTTCAAATATTGATTTCTTGAACACATGATTTCTTTGTTTCAAATAGGATATCTAACATTTGAAATAAAAATGTGACCCCTTTAAGAAGTCTCCAACTAAGACAGACTTAGGGAGTGAGGGTTAAGTCGGGCTGTGTGACCGCTTCAGCAGAAGGCAGTGGGTGGTGGTAATGGTAGCAAGTAAACAACTTTATTTTCATGTTAAACTATCCTGGGGAGCTGGAGTGGGGGGTGGGAGGGCTGGCAAGGCCTATCCTGGGATATATGGTGTAACACATCAAAATCAGACAACGTAGGATAAAATGTAGATGTGAGAGGTTTTCAGGCTTCCTGGTTGGACCACATGATATCATATAAACCAAGGGCAACAGATAAAGGAGTAAAGGTAGCTACTTTCTCCTGCAGTAGCTTTGAAATGGAAATTGAATTTTTCATTTTTCATTTGAATCAGTTACCTGCTTCTTTTAAGGGTGACACCCAAGTCTGGTGTACAAGTGCTGCCATACCAATAGTGTTTTTCTTTTTTAAAAAAAAATTTTTTCTTTTTTCCAACTTTTATTTTAAGTTCAGGGGTATGTGTGCATGATGTGCACGTTTGTTTCATAGGTAAATGTGTGCCATGGTGGTTTGCTGCACAGATCATCCCATCACCTAGGTGTCAATACCATCATCCATTAGCTGTTCTTCCTGATGCTCTCCCTCCTCCCACCCCAACCCTCAGACAGGCCCCAGTGTGTTTTGTTCCTTCCTGTGTGTCCATGTGTTCTCACCATTCAGCTCCCACTTATAAGTGAGTGCTGTTTTTCTTTAATAGTGCATAGCCACTACCCAGAACCACTCAAATACATACTTTATCCCCTCCCGGTCCTGACCCTTCCATCAGAAACCCCTGCAACCTCCCAAACTGAAAGAGGACCTCTGGATCTGCAGAGGGCCTCCAGGACCATGCTGTAACCCTATGGCCAGCATTTGTGATTGATATCCATGCCATACTAGTCATTAAATACTGTGAATATCACTCTAGTGAAACTGGTAGTGATAAAGGTAAGCCCATTAGTTTAGTTAATTAAAAACTAACACCATGAGCTTCACAGCAAGCTCAGCAATTACTGCTACTGAGTAGGGCACTCCTCAAATTCAGATAAAAATGGGAATCTTTGAGGGAGCAATGAAAAATAAGCAGAGAAATAAATATATGCAAAATTCTAAGATATTTCTTGGCATTCATCCTTGCATTAAAATGATATCTTAGTTTTTAGAACCTTCCGCATAAGCTTTTTACATGCTTATATTAATATTAAATAATAAATTTATAATGTTAAGAATAAAGGCAGATATGACTTTGCTGATTGGTTACTTTTGCCTTTTTAACCATCAGAGCCTGTATGAATATCAAGGCTCAAATTATAGATGTTTTATAAGCCTACCCTGGCATTAGTGATGCTTGTGCCAGATTAAAGGCACAGATTCTAGAGATATCTTCCTGTTCTAAGAGGATATAGGTGACTAATGATATAATTTCACAGTGTGTTTATAAACCATTTCATTTTGTTTGTTGGTATCTACATCTGACTCATGTTTTAGATATTTATGGAATTAGGATAGGCATTGAACAGTTACTCTGTATGTTATTTTGCTAATTCTTCCTGAATGTCTCAGTATTGAGCATGGTCATTTTAACCATGTAATAGAATTAAATATATGTTCAGAAAAATACATAAAAATATAAAGTAAATGACATATGCAGTGCTAGAAAGGAGATAAAAGACAATCTGAAGTAGTTATTTCTAAGATTATATTCTACAGCTTTGCTTATATTCCTTGGCATCCTTAATATTACAGTATTGCTGTGATAATGGCGTTACTACTATAGTTATAAACCTTAATAAAATTCTGCAAGGGCAGTAATGACTACAACTATCTACAAATTAAGGGAAATAGATTTCTGCTGTTGGGTACTTTGTTCTCTTTGAAAATCCAATTTTTAATTTAATAGTTAATTTTTGTAGCACTTGAGCTTATTATTTAACATTTCTGTAGCACTTGGTATTTAAAAAGTCCTTTACAATGATGAATTATTTCCTACATCTCGGTTTCATAAGGTAAATTTAGCCTAATTAGAATTGTTGAATCTAACATAAAATGGAGGCCAAGTTTTCTGCTTTAAATTGCAAAGATTTCCATAACTGATTTTTTTAAATAATAAAAATTGGGATCAAAGCCTAAAAATGAAATGTAGAATTCAGAGCTCTGAATGTCTACCTCTTGTTCACATGTGTGTTTGTTATATTTTATGGTGGGATTAGAGGAGGATCTTCTCCCCTGCTACTAAATCACAGAATTTTCCTCTGCAGAGAGGCTAAAAAATGTTACAACAGTGATTTACCAGTGTTCACTTTTTAGGTTTCAAATTTTATGGAATATCTTTTTCAATCCCTTTACTTTTTAGTCTATGTGTCTTTATAGAATTGGGTTTTCTGAAGGCAGCATATAATTGGCTCTTGTTTCTTTATCCATTCAGCCACTGTAAACCTTGTAATTGGAGAATTGAGACCATTCACATTGTATTATTAAGTAAGAACTTAGCTCTGCCATTTTGTTGTTTGTTCTGTAAATTCTCTCTTGCTTTTTATTGTCTTCCTTTGCAGTTAAGTGATTTTCTCAGGTAGTATGTTTTCATTTATTTTTAGTGAATTGCATTTAGTGAATCTATTATCGGGTTTTACATTGTGGTTACCGTGACACTTACAAAAATCATCTTATAGATTTAAAAAGTTGTTAAAGCCTGGGCACAGTGACTTATGCCTGTAATCCCAGCATATTGGGAGACCGAGGTGGGTGGATCACCTAAGGTCAGGAGTTTGAGACCAGCTTGACCAAGATGGTGAAACACCTCTCTACTAAAAGTACAAAAAGTTAGCCGGGCATGGTAGCTCATGCCTGTAATCCCAGCTACTTGGGAGGCTGAGGCAGGAGAATCACTTGAACCTGGGAAGCAGAGGTTGCAGTGAGCCGAAATTGCACCACTGCACTCCAGCCTGGGCAACAAGAGTGAAACTCAATCTCAAAAAAAAAAAGTTATTAAGGAAGAGACCGGCCGGGCGCGGTGGCTCAAGCCTGTAATCCCAGCACTTTGGGAGGCCGAGACGGGCGGATCACGAGGTCAGGAGATCGAGACCATCCTGGCTAACACAGTGAAACCCCGTCTCTACTAAAAATACAAAAAACTAGCCGGGCGAGGTGGCGGGCGCCTGTAGTCCCAGCTACTCCGGAGGCTGAGGCAGGAGAATGGCGTAAACTCGGGAGGCGGAGCTTGCAGTGAGCTGAGATCCGGCCACTGCAGTCCAGCCCGGGCTACAGAGCAAGACTCCGTCTCAAAAAAAAAAAAAAAAAAAAAAAAAAAAAAAGGAAGAGACAACTTACCTTAGATCACAAAGAAAAGAAGCAAACCAAGAAAAATATGAAAAAAACTCTCTACACTTTAACTCCATTCCCCCCCACATTTAGACTATCTCAATTTACATATTTTTATTTTGCCTCTTAATAGGTTGCTGTAGGTATTGTTTTTAATAGATTTACCTTTTAGGCTTTATATATTTGGTTATGAGTAGATTGCATACCACAATTCCAATATTAGAGTGTTCTTGGCTTATGCATATACTTAATTTTGCCAGTGGGTTTTATACTTCAATTTTTTTCTTTTTGCACATTAGCATCTTTTCTTTCAGATTGAAGAGCTCCCTTTAACATTTTCTGAAAGACAGTTCTTGTGATGGTGAATTCTCTCACCTTTTGTTTGTCTGGGAAATACTTTATTTGAAGGACATTTGAAGGACAGCTTTGCAAAATACAGTATTCTTGGATGGCAGTTGTTTTCTTTCATCACTTTGAAAATATTGCCCCACTCCCTCCTGGCCTGTATGGTTTTGATTGAGAGGTCTGTTGCCAGACACATTGGAACTCCTTTATATGTTATTTGCTTCTTTTCTCTAGATGCTTTAGGATCCTCTCTTTGTCTTGATCTAT